>NC_088173.1:68724885-69033540 GCF_028769735.1 Zonotrichia leucophrys gambelii
ATAAAAATGAACCAGTAAATCCCAGAGTCATGCAGCAGAATTAGAAGATAGCACGTTATAAATGCCACAGTATTTCTCACAGCACAAACTTGTAAGGATGAGAAAGTAAAAAAATTAATTCCTCTCAGCTCATAAACAAATAAGTGGAGAATATTAGACTTGAGACAACCTGCTATTAATACTCTGCTTTCAGTATTTATGGATTTGCATGAAATTATATCTCCCCTCTTGCTCCAGTTTCACACCCTGGCTGTTGATATTACACTACATTTCTGTGAAGAGGCTCATCAACAGTGGTTTTACCATTTCTGGGCCAGTATAACTGAAAAATGTATTTTTGCCAGTGTTCTGCAGGCTGTTTGCTGAGCAGACCCAGTGTCCCGCAGCTCAGGAAGGCGCCAGAGGGAGCAGAGGCTGCCCAAGGTGGCATCGGCTGCTTTGGCTTCTCATTCCTCCTTGAACCTTTCCAAAACATCTCCCGGTGATTTCCACACCTCGCTCCTTCAGAAAGCTCAAAAGGAACAAGTCAAAAGCTCACAGGGCCTTTCCCCAACATATCAGTTTTTCCCCCTTATTTTTTTTTAATCATAATTTCACTCTCCTATGCCTGGCTATAAAAAAAACCCCATTGCTTTGAGTAATGCAGATTTTAAATCAGCGGTGTTTGTACAACTCAAAAAATCAGAGAATCACAGAATGGTTTGAGTTGGAGGGGACCTTGCAGGACATCCAGTTCCAACCCCATTCCATGGCAGGGACACCTTCCATCAGCCCAGGGTGCTCCAAGTCCATGCCAGCCTTGGGCATTCCAGGGATCCAGGGGCAGCCACAGCTGCTCTGGGCACCCTGTGCCAGGGCCTCGCCAAAAATAACAACACAATGCCCGCAAACCTTCCAATTTTAGTTCTGTTTACAAATATTCCTATTTTGGATGAGTTGATAAAGTAAAAGTTGGGTAAAAAAAAATGAGCTGATAAAGTAAAAGTAAAGTTGGGTAAAAAGAATGTATTTTTATCATGTCCCACTGCAGGGCAACCATGCCAGGAAAAAAACAAACACAAGCAAAAAACCTATGGAGCAAACAAAAATGTTTTACAGACATTTTCTTTCAAAGCGTCCTGGTGCATCATCCCTGCAGTACCACAGCAACCTCAAACAAGTGTCACAAAACAGCAATCTCTCTTCTTCTGAGCTCCAAAACTTCCCAATTGCCTGCGGCACTCTCCAAATACTTGAGGTTTTTGTTATTTTTCTTCTTTCATCAAGTCAGACGGCTGCTCAGCTGTCTCATCCAGCAATGTTTTATTCCAATCAGCCACTTCAGAAGCAAGGCAAAGGCAGGTCAGGTTCTCATCATGAGCACATTTTGCTGATCTTGTACACACATCTGGTAAGAGACTCAGGGACAGCGTTGTTGTCATAAAAATTTACCTTGGGAGGAGAAGTTTGCAAGCAGTTTCTTTGTTTTGGATGAAATGCTCACACTGAGTCAGACAAGGCTGTTCTGTGAGCACTCATTCTGTGGAGGGGGGCATATGTGGCCCGAAGTTTAGAGTCCGGCTGGCTGAGGGCGAAAGGCCGACGCCCCTCTGCAATTCCTGGCCAGCGCCCTTCGGCGTCTGAGGGCCTCGGGCTGCGCTGGCTGCGGACTGGCTTACACCGCTGGTATTGGGGAGGAACGGAGCTGACCATTTCCCGGGGGTTAAACATCGGTTTATTGAAGGTGTTGCGGGATCCAAACGCGGGGAAACCAACCGGGAAAAAGTTTTTTCCATAGGGGGTGAAACAGGATTATAAAGGAGGGGGTGGGTACAGGCGAACCAATCGGGAAAGGTGAGGGGATGAACTTCACAGAACTGACACTCCATGGAGACCAATAATCAAAAGGTAAGGAGGTGTCCTGGGACCCCAGCCACCACCATCTCCAGAGAGGAGAAGGTTCTCGAAACCTGGGAGGAGGAAGGGAGTGATTGACTGGACAGGGAGGAACAACTTTCACTTATAAGGGAAACCAGGGGAGGAGCAATTACACATCGGCAACTATGAATAGCGGTTACCATGGCAACTTAGCTGACAGGGTAGCAGTGGCGGGAAAAACTGGGGGAACAAAACCATTTTACACATAATAGGGGAGAACAATACATAAATTGGGGGAATAACACAAGAAACTTAACAACACACTACAACATCATTCCACGAGCATTTCAGCCCCTGAAGGTTGTGATTTCCCAGATTTCCATCATTTTCTCCCCAATACACCCAGTTTCCATCCCTCCAGCTGCAGAAGGGCTCCCTGTCCTCCCTATCCATGGGAATGGCTGCCTTCTGCTTCCCTGTGTGGAATAACTTACATATAAAAAATAAAAGCGTGTTCTAAATAAATAAATGGCAAACAGAAATGAACAGTGAACCATCATTTGCATCTCATCTCCAAGCAGAAGCAATTTTACAATATTAACTGTGCTGGGGGATACAATAAAATCAAAAGTCTTACATGGGGGAAAAATATTCAAAACATATTTTCCAAATTTATTTAGAAGCAGCCTCAAATAATCTGATTCAGTAAAACTTTTTTGTTTTCCCCTTCATCCTTCCCCACCTTTTTTTTGGTGTGTGTGTGGATGGATCACCCTCCTCTAAAACACCTCCTGTAAAAGGAAAAATATTTGGGTGATGTGTGAATGTTGCCATAAAATAATTGAGCATTCAGGTCTAAGGCGGTTAATCAGACTTGATCAATAGGGTCAACAGAATGTGTTGACCTGATCAATATGGAAAATGTAATGCAAAATGCTAATTTTTCATATATATATATATATATATATATATGCACCTTGTATTGAGACAGAATCTCAACCAAATCCAAAATCTATTAAACTTAAATCTGGGCTACGTCTCAGAAACATCTGAAATACAGAGATTTAGTTACTTCAAAAAAAAAAAATGTGTCAAACCAGAATAAAACACAATAAAAAAGCCTCAGATCATGTTTTTTTATATAAAGTTCTTCAGTAACCTCTATGAGATTTACTACAGTAAGACTGCAATAAATACATCTACAAGGATAAGCAACATCATAAAAATCTCATGAAAAGTAAAAATGAGTTGTGCAGGAGCATGAAATGAAATTACAAATGTTAATAAAGGCTTTATGAATATCAAATTTCCCACATATTCTCAGTGGACAAAAGTGGGGCTTAACGACTCCAGCAAAAAGCACATTTTGATGCCACAATTAAGTTTTTGATAGTTCCACCCTACAGAAATGGAAATTCTGGAAACCCAGCACAGGCTTCCCTGCTGGACTGGAGTGAAATGAGATGCTGATTGCACACGCTCGTTTTCTGGCTCAGTGAGCTCCTTGCAGAGTGCTGGGGAGCTGTGCTGACAAATCCATCACCCCACAGAGGCACAGCGACAGCCCCACGGCCCCACCCAGCACAGCCTCTGCAAGTTTAGGGCAGCCACCAACGGGGAAATCCACAGGAAAATGTTCTGCACAGTTCTGGGCGGCGAGATGGAGAAAAGGGATAGAAAAATGGTTTATTACATTCAGTTTTACACCCTCCTTTGTGTCGGGTTTTCGGCTGTTTGAAGGGCCTGGAAAGGCCCGGAGTGGCCTTGGGGCAGCCCGCGTATCGAAGGACGAGAAGAGGCTTCAGTTCTTCTTTCGGTTTTTATGTTTATTAATTGTTTATCTAAAAGATTTTCTTTCGGCCCGACAGAGCTCTGCTCAGCAGCCAGCCATGAGCACACTGTGCTGCCCTCCGGGGCAGTCACCTATCTTTATACCCATGGTTACGTGTACAATATTTATCATTTTTCCCCAATACCATTTATTCTTATTGCTGGGTGCACTTTCAGTAATAACCAATCCAAAAATGCCACCATCACCAAAGAAGATGGAGGAGAAGAAGAAGAAGAAGAAGGACAGGACACGCCCCAATTCCTCCATCTTACTTCTCTAAACCCCCCTGTACAGAAATCCTAAACCCTGTGTCTCACCCTCTAATTAACTAATCCCTTCACCATTCACCCCGGTGAAACCCTCCTATCCTCATACAGGTGTCGTCTCCTGTGTAGGATCAAAGTCCAGCCACCAGACACTTCTGGCAACATTCCAGGACTCCTGGGCCCCCCAAGGGTGGTCTCGGTGGCCCGGCACCTCAGGACTCAGATCCTGAGATCCCACACTTTGAAGGCTCAGCATTCTGGTGGCCACATCCGTAACAGACACATTAGAAGAGCTCCTGACTCACAGCAGCCGAGTTGACTCATCCACAGTGTGCTTTACCTTTGTATCTGCCAGCAATTCAGTGTGAAATCTGCAACCAAACCTGCAGCTCAGACTGCCAGCTCCCCACAACAATGGTAACATGACTGATTTTCCAAGGAAGGCTTCTTTAAACAAGCCTCATGAAACTCAATACGCAAGCGCCCAATGAATCCAGGCCCAACAGGCTGTTAACCCGAAACGATTTTCCCTAAAACAGGTAATTCCAAACTCATAAATGCAACCCCGCTGATTTCTGCCCTTTCCTGCAATAAAAACACACAAATTCAAAAGCTGTGTCGGAGTCAAGGGTAAGGAAAAACCTGGAAGCACATGTTACCATGGGAGCCTTAAGGAGCACTGACACAAGAACTGTAAAAGCAAGAACCCACTTAAGGAGTCTGGCAGAGGAAATCCAGGACCACCACAGAGTGTGGCCTGAGGAAAGGCACAAAAAATTCTGGGTTAAAACTGCAGTGATTTTTAATTTCTTTTTTAAAGTAAAGATTCTGAAAAGAATTTAAGAGGACCCAGGTCTTATATCCAGAAAGAATAACAAAGAAGAAAAAAAAAAAAGACTATCACAGGACCGAGATTGATGATCTAATAACTAGAATTATTTAATTTTTTTTTTTTTTTTTGGCCAAGGGAGGTATTTGAAAGAATAGACAAAAATGGTCAAATGGGAGTAGTAAGGCAATCTTTCATAAATGCACTGTAGTCACTACAGGAAACTAAAATCTGAAATTGAACTTCTCACACCCTCACCTCAAGTGTTCCAAAACTGCTTTCCTTCACAAAATCCATTCCATAAAGAACGAGACCTTTAATATTTTCAGTCATTTTCTTTCCAGCTCAAAAATATTTAATTGCACTTTCTTGACAATTCCTAAGTTTTACAGGTATTTTGGAACAGGATGGGGCCTGGGGACAAACCCAAGTGATTGGTGAGAGCAAAGGGCTGGAGGGAGCTCAGGAGGATGAGGATGTTACTTAAAGAAGTAAACTTAAAGATGAAACTTAAAGATCCTTTGGGTTCCCTGTCCCAGCAGTTTTGTAGCAAAGGTTGCACAAGACTTTTGAAGGATTTATCCCACTTCAGGGCAAATCAGCTTTAGCAACATCACTGTTAATGAAAAGGAAAGCTCATAAACATCTTCATTTATTCTTAGATTTTGGCAAAATTGGTTTCTAATTTCTCTGCTGACAAAAGTATCTCTAAAGCCATTATTTGATTATACACAGAACTCCCACAGCTCAGTACAAACTGATATTCCAGGCTTTCCATCTCATTTCCATGAGAGATGGAAAATAAAAGATCTATGGATGTTTAATGTCTTTGCAGGGCTGGTGCTGGGTTGTAAAACCAAAATAGTCACAAAACAAAGAAAATAAATAAAAAGTGCTGAAATCAAACAACCAAAAACCAAAAGGAAAAAAAAAACACAAAAAGCCACAAAACCCCCACAGCCAGCGTCCCTCACAGACTAATGTCTACTGAGGAAACTGCAGGGCCAATCACTTGAAAAAAGAACACAATTTTGTAACTTGATTGTATCAATTTTACTCTTGGACGCTTTAAGTTCAATGAAAAAGGCTGAGAAGTGTGCAGAACAAATGCATTACTAACCTCTCATTAAAGATGTAGAAAATATTATGCAGTGATCTGCTACACTGAGCTCAAAATTTCAGACTTCAGTTTCAAAGTGCTTGGTAACTTCTGTTCAGTAAAATTTAAACACCTGAAAAAGCTCTAGGATGATGATCACAATGATCATTTCCACTCTTGCAGCTTGTCTACTGCTAGAAGAAAATTAATTTTTAAAAGAGACCAAATCCCCTAAAGACCACTACAAATACTGAAACTTTTACCAGTGTCAAAAACCATCCTCCCCACCTTTTCTTTAACGAAAACCTAATGCTACTTTCTACCCAATATTCAAAACAACTAAAATGTAAAGAGAGAGATGGACTCACAGAATGCCCGTGGAGAGGGTAAAACAAAACCTGACAGACAACCAAGGTGGAAACACAGGAAAGCCCTTACAAAGACACTGAAATCTCTAGAATATGAAAATAGAAAATAATGTTCCTACTTTCTTCTTGCTGGCCAAGCAAACCAGCAAGGAAATAGAAACTTCTGTCTCCAGAGCTGTCTGCCACTCAGGGATGGGGACAGATGCAGCTCACAGCCTGGATTTTCTTCTGTGCTCAAACACAAGCACAATTGTGATAATTCACTTGTGGAGAATTTTGGAAGGAATATGAGATGCCACTTCTGAGTTGTTTTTGATAATTGAGTTCATTTTCTTAATTTTTACATAAGTAGGAAGGATGAGTTTGGCTCAAATTGTTATAGTATGGTTTAGAAGGTTAAAAGACTTTTAGTTACATGACTTTTTAAGGATTTATTGACTAATAAAACACTGCTAACAAGGATATTTATGGTTTTGACTTAATCTTTAAATACTTTGTCTTATGGACTTATGGTACAGTGTCAGCTTTTTTAGTTAATCATGTTGTGGCACACAAACTTACAGTACTGCATTCTAATCTCTTGTTTACTTTTGTACCTATTTTATTAATTTCTTATTAGCTTAAACTCTAAACTTTCTTTTAATTAGCTAAACTTGTCTCTGCTTTGAACTACAAACCTACATTCTTGCTTCTAGCACCTTAGTTTGGAAGCCTTTTCCAAGGTCTCAGATCAAATCCTGTGTTTAATTCTAAGCTTTGGCTTGCAGGCCCAAAATTCTGAGAGTTCTCTGCATTTTGGATTCCAACACAAAATTAAATTGACTTTCAGGAGCTCTTGAGAGTTGCAGTAACAGCATTAAAAATATTCTGTGGATGAGAAGGGTCGTGTAAAGTCATGGCAGTGATTCCTGGCTGGAACTAAATGATGTGACCCTGATACATCCTGAACATACGAGCTGGGTTCATATGAATTCAGAAACTCCAAAATGAATATAACTCTTTGCCAGTGGATTTAATCATCCTATCAGTGGCTCACAAAGAAACGCTCATTTTAACAGGGCATGGACCATTATAAAATCAACTCACTGATCCCAGTCAGCACTACAACAAGGATACACCTGCCTGTTTCCAGCTACTCTAACCGGAATTTCAGTTGTGTCAGACAGGAACTGCTCAAATAAAAACCATTTAAAAGTTTTACCCAAGAAGGGTAAAACCACTGCCACAAAATGTTCATCCAGCACATTCCAACAGTCACCAACATCACACTGCACATACATGAAAACACTGAGTCACTCAGCCTAAAAAGAAATAAAAAAATATAAATATTACTATGGAACCATTATAAATATAGGCTATAAAAAGGCTATGGAACCATTCATAAACATCTTCTGATGTGGAACATAGAAATAAAACTGATTTAAAGAATATGTACCAAGAAGACAGAAAAGGAAGAAGAAAAAGATGATAGATATCTATCTATATCTATTTCAATATCTATAGATACAGATATTAAAACAGATATAGATGTTAGGCCTCATATGCATGCATTTCCCTCAAATTTTTTCCATCCTTGCCAGGAAAGTATAAATGTACCTGCCAATTAAAGTATTTCAAGCAGAGTAGTAAAAGCTCAATCACTCCACAGTAAGGGTGTAGATGTGTGTAATTCCCTGGGAAAAGCTGAATACATTAATACATCTTCCCTGGAAACAACTCCACATCCAGAAGCCATTCAGCACACTGGGTTCATTATGTTTTTACATGAACACCTTCCAAAGGAAGTATTTATTATTAGCATAAGCAGATACAATACATTTTCATTACCAGGGAGCAAGATGAAATGAATCGGAAAAATTAATTCCTGTTGCAAATCGCCTCTCTCCAAAACCCTTCTCTGAAAACTTACAGATTAATTGTTGGTACAAGGAGATAAGGATTTAGAGGAAGAAAGTGCAGAGGTGTCAGCTTTGTCCAGTGGTGAGTCCAGCCTGGAGCTGGCTGGAATTGGCTCCATGGATGTGGGGAAGCTTCCAGCAGCTTCTCATTGAACCCTGTTGTTGGGAAGGATGAAAGTTTGACAAGAAAGTCTCACAGATATGTGTGGTTGGCAGGAAGATTTTTGAATGTAGAGTCTGATGAAGGAATAGAGATGGAAGCAAGTTTTGATATAGAAGAAAAGAATTGCTGAGCCAGTCTCACTGGATAACCAAGGAGCCAAAGGGTGTGTTAGTTAGAAAGGGTTTTTATGGCTCAGAGCAAAGGATAAACCCACCCCAAACAAGAAGATGTTTTTACCAAGCAGAAAGAGAGCACAGGCAAACAAGGCAGCAAAGGGTGCAAGTAGAAAAAAGGTCTCAGAATTTTCCACTGCAAGAAAACTGAAAAACAACTTCTAGCTTAAACTGTAATGCACTGACTTTTAGTGATTGGAGAACAGTAACATGAATATGGTAATTACAGTAGTTATGATAGGCTAGAGATAAAAGTTAAGGTATAGATTGGTTCTACTGTATGAAGATGCTCAGCAAAGCAAAGTATAGAATGCACTGTAACAAAAAAAAAAAAAGTATAGAATGCATTATAACCAAAAGAAAAGTCTATAATGGACTGTAACCTAAACTCAGGGTCTGCAGGCCTGCCTGCAGCTGGAGCTGACAGCTGTAGGCACAGCTCTGTCACCCACGACCCTGCACTGCTGTGACACCTTGGATACAATAAACTGCATTTTGGAGAGCCCCTGGAGTCCCACATCTCTCATTTAGGCTCTCAAACTCTGTTGTCCCCTCCCTACCAAAACCTGGCATGAAAACCCAATATTTTGGTTTATCCTTTTCTACACCACCAGTTTCTTAAGTGAAAATTAAGCTGAAGTAAAAATTCTTAAGTGAAAATTAATAAGTTTAAAATGTTATGTATACTCAATTTTGTCTATTTTCATCCTTAAAACAGGTTTATAAAGAACAACACACAAATTAAATGTCAAGGTTACTTTGTTATGATTATGATTTTTTTTTTTTTTTGGCTAAACACCCTTTTAGTAATGAAGGAAGAGAGGAAATTTGTGCTTTGTTCCACACTGACCCAAGAAACTGAATGAGAATGAAAATTCTAGTGCTGGCTTCATTTAGGATATTAAAAAGACTTATTTTAAAAAACAGATATCTACAAAAAGGAAAATTTTTACTCAGCAGAGAAATATTCCTTGTGTATTCATCAAAGGTCATCTGCACATTATTGAATTAATCTGTGTTGGATAAGCTAAGCAAGAGTTATATATCCTTAATACCCTCATTATAAATTAGTAAAAGATTTGAAGATTCATCAATGAGGACTAAAGTACTACAGGAGTACAGAGAAATAGACTAAATAAGAGAGAAACTCCAATATATAAAGGGGAAAATATTAATCCTCCCATTGAAAGAGACAAGTAGAAGAGGATATTTCTTCCCAATCTGAGTATTTGCTGCTCATACACATAATATTCAAGAACACCAGCCTCTGATAAGCTTATGAGAAAAGATCCTGAAAATTAATTTACCAAAGAGGAAAATAAATATGGTAATTTACACCATGTGCTTAAGGCACAGTTACACCATTTTCTTAAGGCAAAACTTCATCTAAATTTCTCTGGCTGAAAATCAAGGTCATCTTTAAAATACATCAAAAGCTCAGATCTCTCTAGTTACCAAAAAAAAAAAATATTTTCATAAAACAGTCAAAATTACCAGAAAGTCTACTTGGATCCATTAAAGATTGCACATTCAATGGAATCAATATTCCAAAGAAATTAACAAAGGAAACAAACAGAAATCAAATCCAAAATATCCATGTACCCATGGCCTGAGTCTTTTGAACTGCAAATAAATCACTCAGTGTTCAGAAATACATATTGGAGGGCAATGGAACAGAAACTGCCACTGCTTCTCAGAACATGGATCATTAGAATTGGGTTAATTAACACCTCAAAGCAAAATCTTGTAATTAGGGTATTATTTTTGTAATTAGGATTATTTCCTAGCCGTTCCAACTTTTGCAGACTGATGACACACGCAGCTAATGAAGTTAATGAAAAAGAAGAAAGTGAGTAAGATTTTCAGATCACTCTGAAGAATGAAGCTAAGATGGATTGCAAACTTCAATATCCAAATTGCTCCCCAAGTCATTAGAAATATACATATTTAATCACAGAGGTGCTGCTCTAGTTTCTCTTTCCCCTGGCAAATCTGATCGATGACAGAAAACAAGGGAGGGAGGGAGGGATTGCTCCCTCCGTGATTCAGAAAGAGAGGAGACCCATTACTGCAGGGTTTTGTTCTTCCACTAATTATTTTCCCAGTTTTATGACTCCTGGTGGACCTAGAGCATCTCACAGAGTTATTAAGGTTGGAAATCACCTTTAAGACCAACAAGCGCAACCATTAACTGAGGGCAACTAAACCACAGCCTCAAGTGCCACATCCACATTTTGTGACCACTTCCAGAGGTGGTGACTCCACTCCCTTCACAACAATTTCTATGAAGAGATTTTCCCAAATATCCAATCTAACCCTTCCCTGGCCCAGCCTGAGGCCGTTCCCTCTGCTCCTGTCCCTGTCCCTGGAGCACAGCCCGACCCCTCCAGCTGTCCCCTCAGAGCCACAAGGGCCCCCCTGATCCCCCTTTGCTCCAGGCTGAGCCCCTGCCCAGCTCCCTCAGCCCCTCCTGGTGCTCCAGACCCTTCCCCAGCTCTGTTCCCTTCCCTGGGCTCTCTCCAGCCCCTCCAGGTCTCTCCTGCCATGAGGGGCCCAAACTGACCCCAGGATCTAAAACGCCTCATGAGCGCCACACTTCAAAAATCCATCCAATTCTTCATCAAAGATTCAGATAGCGCTGATTTTCCCATCTTTCCAGCTTGCATGTAATTTACCCTCTATTTACATTTTATATTCACTCAGCCGTTTGTTTTCAAGGGAGAGGATTTTGCAGGATTAATAAAAAACCTTCACTGCAAGACAACCTCTTGCTGATACACAAATATACACTGGTAAAGCCATAATACCCCTTAACTTACTAAGTTACTACTTGTTCTGCAAATCCTACTCCAAAATCCCTGATGAGGCTGTTTAGTGTTTGGATGTTCTATTTTCAGGGTGTGAATCCCATATTCTAGTTTAGTTTAGATTAGAATCATAAAATGTTATTTACACTGTAAGTGCTACCAGAAATAGTCTCAAAATCTATACTGGCAGCAAATTTAAGACAATTTCTTTTTAATTGATAAGCTTTTGCATAGATGAAATGCATCCAAAGTCTTTAGGCTTCCATTAAAAGACAAAACCACAATAATTCACATAATTCTTCTCTGATCTCATTCCAATTTGTCAACAGCTCTTCTGAGAAGGGGAAATCCTTCCAATAATAATCTCATTAACAAATACTATGTCAGAACAATAACAATGCTTAAATAAAATTTACTTTACACCCAGCAGCTGATGCACTTGAGGATCATTTTATCATGTTATGATGAGCTCACATTCAGTTGGATATTTGAAAATCCATTTTGAAGTTGCTGCTTAACAAACCATACCAAGACCCTGCTCATAAAGTATGTCACTAAAGTTCTTTATTTTAATACATTTCATTCACATCTAGTGATATTAAAAACATTTTTTTAAAGTTGCCTCCCTGTTAAAGCACTACATTTGTATGACAAAAATATCCTTGACTTAGAACCATTCCAGTTATATAAATAATTATATTAACACTTGTATCTGCTGCAGTAATTCTGCAGTCTTTAATTTAACCACTGGGTTAAATGTGTCAAACACTTTGAGTAAATGAAAGTTTATGTTATCAACAAGAATTTCCTTATCAGGCAAAATGAAAATCCAGTTCTGATTTTGTATCAATGCCACTGCCTTTCAATTATGCAACCAACTTTTAAAACATAAGGTGATATACCTATCCTGATTTAATCAGCATTTTCAACATGAAAGAAAACTAATGTAATTTGCTAATATATTTGTTAACCCTGAGAAATTTTGGAAGTGGCAGGCAGTTCACAAGATGTTTTGAAAAAAAACCCCAAAACATAGAACTGCTTTTCAAGCAAACTGGGAAAAATCATCTAGAAATGCAACCAAAGCAAATTTTCCCTCAAAACCTTTAGATGTTCCCCTTCTGCAGGGATGACCCAAATTAAATCAACAGGATTGTTAAGAACCTGCTGAGTTGTGGATTTGGGGACACGAAAAAGACTCATCCCTGTCTCACTAGACCTCTCTACACATCTTCAAGGACAAAAGCAGAAGAAGAACACTTCAATAATTAGATTGATCTTCTTGATTAGAGTTTGGAAATCCCAGGCAAGAACATTTTCTGAAAAGCCTCCCATGAAAGCTGCCAGAAAACCATCTGCAGGAATAGAACTGGGTTAGAGAGCTGTCTAGACAAGTTCCAAAGATGCTATTTCAGGATGGAGACAGGATCAGGGACCTCCCTGGGCTCCAGCAATGAAGCTGCTCACACTGATTATTCCCTACACTTATGAAGCCCCAAACTGCCCATCCGATCAGCATTTTACTACTACACAAGAACATAACTTTGTTATCAAAATGCTTAGGCAGAGCCACAGACTGAAAATCAACCCTGAGCAGTCCTATCCCATTCCCATCCCATTAGCTACTCACACGACCCCTAACACTGGAGCCATATCCCATATCACCGGCGGGTGGTCTCATGTTAGGTACAAGGGGATTCGCCCCCATCCACATTCAGGAATTGCTGATGATGCTGTATGGTAGGTTATTCATTAATCCGGAAGCAATCCTGGAATTATTGATAATGCTGTATGATAGGTTATTCATTAATCCAGAAGCAATCCTGGTGGATCCTTCTGTTTGAAGTTTGGTAAGCAGGGCAAACAATAAAGAGAGATAGGGATAAGGGAATTGTCGAGCTAAGCATGATCAGAGCTAATAATGTCAAACTGACCCTAAGAGCCGTGCCAATGTCAAACTGACCCTAAGAGCCGTGCCAAGCCATGGGAACCAAGCCAAGTACACCGGGAATTGACCATATTAGGATAGGAGTTCAAAAGTTTAAAGAGGAAGACTCATCAGAAGACCCTTGCCCGCGATGAAGGACCGGAAGGACCACCATGAATAATCCTCAAAATAGATGTCTCTGCCCACGCTCCGCCCACACCACGCCTCTTATGAATATGATGTAACCCTGCACCCAAGACTGTATAAAAGCTTGCTTCTGTCATGAGATAGCTAGAAATCCCTTTGTGATTTCTCCGACGCGTCGTAATAAAATACCTCCTGTCTATGCTGACTTACTTGAGTCTCTTAGGCAGTTATTCTCGCCTTTTGGGGCAAAATTCGGCATCACTTACAGGGAAGAGTCAGCCAGGCTGGACGGGGCTCAGAGAAACCTGGACAGTGGAAGGTGTCCCTGCCCATGGCAGGGGGTTGGAACAAGATGAGCTTTCATGTCCCTTCCAATCAAACCATTCTGCAAATAAAATTATTTTGTCCGTATCACAATAAAGATAAAAACACTTTCTGGTAACCCCGAGCTGCTAATAATTGCCTAATGATGAAGAAAATTGAGGAGTTATCAAATGCATGGAAAACCCAGCATTTCATACAAAGAATTACAAATTAGAGCAGGTTCGTTCCAGCCATGAGCTTTTTCAGTCACAGCTTATTGCACACCCAAGATGCTCCCAGCACAATCTGCATTTCCAGCTACGACACACCAGTGACAAATTTTCTCACCATCTCTCCACACTGGCTTGTGCAGCAGGAGGGGAGAAAAAGCAGCCATCATATTGCATTGCTCTGAGTTAAGAACCATCATTCCATAAAGCAGAACATGGGAGTGATGGATGAGACCTAAATCCCTCAGAGTCCTCATTCTCCCTTCAGAAATGCCAACATGCACAAAATCCAAAAGTACAAACATAAACACCTCTGAACAGTGAGTAAAATGGGAGGCACAGACTGACAAGGTCCAGATCTTACAGGACACTGCATACCAAAAATACCCTGCAGCTTTCAAGCACGGGAGAGTAAAAATAGAAAAGACAAAATTTAGCTAAAGGTTCTCCTAGACAGCACAAAAGGTCTCCCCGTTCAGAGGATCCCAACTGGAGCTGGCACAGAGGCACAAAAGTTACTGCAACAATGGTAAACAAGAAATGTTTACCATTTTTATGGTAAACATTTTTATTTTTTTTTTACCAATGTTTACCAGGAATGGCCAGAGTGCAGCAGATGCCTCTCCAATGGTTCAATAAAAATCCTGAAATAAAAAGTCATCAGGCAATGCTCAGTTCAGGAATTATTTTAAGCAATACATAGCAGAGATTTAGGACAAGAGCAAACGGCACAAGTTGTGCTATGGGAGGTTTAGATTGGATATCAAGGAAAATTTCTTCACTGGAAGGTTGGTCAAGCACAAGAACAGGCTGCCCAGGGCAGTGATGGAGTCCCCATCCCTGGCATGATTTAAAAACTGTGTGGATGTGGCACTTGGGGACAGGGTCAGTGGTGGCTTTGGCAGGGCTGGGGAACAGCTGGACTTGATGATCTTAGATCATCAAGGTTTTTTCCACTTAAACAATTGCATGCTTCTATAATGCTGGAGAAAGAAAGGAGGATTCTCTTCCAAGCCAACATAATACCTTCATTAAAACGTTTGAAATTCAGCTTCAGAGAGAAAAAAGTTCCATATTCCTCTTATGATACGATTTGACTTTGTCTCCCCAACATGGAACAGCCATCACCCAATCCATGCACAGTCCAATCTCCCACACCCCCAGAAACACCACAGATTTGGGACTGCTCTGACAGAAAGAGCCTAAACAAAAATTAGTTTCACTACTGGGAGAATAGTCCTGTTCAGGTAAAAAAACAAATAATACTGACCTAATATTAACCTTATTATACAACTGAATTGAGCATGAATGATCAAGAAATAACCCTTTATAATTCATTTTCCCTGAGGTCTGTCTTGAAGGCAAATGAACCTGAATCCAGCTATCAAATAAAGAAGTTGCTGGAGAATTCAGGGCAATTTCTAAAAGAAGTGCAACAGGTATCAGGCATGAAGTGTTCCACTACCCACCTTCTCCCCAACTTGTTTGAAACATGCAAAGACATTCACCCTACAAAAGTAAAGCTGATGTTCAAATGCAGCTGACAAGATTAATAAATAATGTCTTTTTCATGGAAAAAAGCACACCAGATTTAGGGTTCAAATACAATAAAACCAAGGTTCACCAAATGTAAGTAATATTCAATTAATTGGAATTGTTGGGAATACAGTTGTGTTTATATATTTATGGAAATATAGAAATTAGCCCATTTCCCAGACACAGAGTACAAGAGATTGGATGAGTCCTAAGTTCATGAATAATAACATCAGCCATGATTATGGTTTTCTACATAAACAACATGAAACAAAACTAGATGTAATTTTATCCAATGACTTATTTATTTCATAGGTATAGGCAATTAATGTTACTGAGTGATACTATTATTTTTAAAAATGCAAAATCATTAATCACTTATTTTAGTCTGCCTTATGACAGATTGTTGCTTCCTTTAAGATGCTGTAACTGGCATTTAAATTTACTGGGAAAAACCCACAAAACATGCACTGCAATGAGAACTGTCTCTCTCCAGCAAATCTGGAAGGACCAAAGTGTGTCACACTGAAGGAAAACAGAATCAGTCACAAACAATCTGCAACAAGAACTCTCACCATTATTTGTGCTGTTGTTAAAATTCTGGAATAATAACTAACAGTCCAAAAAATGTAAAGATCCTAAAAGGCACAACTGCTGCATGGCTCTGGTAATAAAGGCAGAGTTGTAAACAGCCACACAGGCTGAACATTTAAAATTCCTAGGCAAAACTAATGAAAACAACCACAGATTGACATTAGAAAATTTAAATCTTAGCAACAGAGAAAATCTGATCTTCTCATCTTCAAAAACATGACACAGCTCCATCTTTTCATCTGCTTGTACATACATGATTATTTTTTGGTAGTTTTCAACAAACAATTGCATGGATGTTGGTTGTTTATTGTTGGCAATTATTTCTTTTCTCTCCTTAACATAATATATATTGCATTCATATTCATATTTAAATACCACTCAGAACCAACAGCAACCAAAAAAAATCCCCTGACTCCTTATGGATAACCTTCAAAAATCTTATTTTTCAGCTATACATAAAATATCACATAATTGCAGTTAAAACCTTCCTAAAAATGTAATTCTTTTCTCTTAGGAAAACCACCCACAGTCTAACAAATAAAATTGCAACCCACTTGGTAACTCTGCAGGAAGGTGAGAGTAATAGGCAGCAACCCTTTAGAATATGTTTTAGTTGTATATTTCCGTATAAACATGTAATGAAATTAAAAATTACAAGACTCATATTAAAACAAAAGGTCAGAAAACAAAGCTAGCAACAAATACAATTACCTTATGCTTTTAGCTAATTATGACACTAAAGCCAGAGGAAATAAACACATTTCAATTAGTAATTTCAACCCAGAGGAGAACAGAAATTCTAATGATTTTTTTTCCAGCACGTATTTCTTAGAAAACCTCAGTAATGGCAAGTTAATAAATGACACGACAGGCCCTGCCTGCTCCTCTTCCACCATGACAGCAAGCACTGGGAGCGGGGTACCCCAGCCAGCCCCAACCCTCTCACATCTCTGACAGCCACACAAACTTTTAATTAGTTTGCTAGTTCAGGGCTTCCTAGAATAAACGCAGTTCTGTCATTTCTAATGCATTCTCATGATCAGTTAATGGATTTTTGGATTTCTTTTTTTATTTGCCTCCAGCTCAGACAACCTTCTTGTCTTCTAATTTCTTCCAAATCAGTTCCTAGGTTATCCATATTTTCTCATCTGGAACACTAATGAGCTTGTCTAAAATTCACTTTTAATGCACCATTCTCCCACCCTGACTCACTGAGGTGTTCTTTGTCAAACCCACATCACATTCCTGCATTACTCTCCAAACTATCAGTAGAGATCTGTGGTGTTTGTGAGGGTCCCCAGGATGAGGGGAGAGATGAGAATGTGACTCCATGTCCTCAGAAGACTGATTTATTATACTATTATATCAATATTATATCAAAGAATGCTATACTAAACTATACTAAAAGAAAGAGAAAGGAGACATCAGAAGGCTTCACAAGAATGAAGAATAAAAACCCATGACTGACTCAGAGAGCCTGACACAGCTGGCTGTGATTGGCCATTAAGAAAAAACAATTCACATGAAACCAATCAAGCATTTACCTGTTGGTAAGCAATGTCTAAGCCACATTCCAAAGCAGCAAACACAGCAGCAGCAATCAAATAATTGTTGTTTTCATTGCTCTCAGCTTCCCAGGAGAAAATTCTGGGCAAAGAGGATTTTTCCAAAAATATAATGTTGATAGAGACCAGTGGATGTGCACGATCTGCAAATCTGTCAGTCATGTTCCTACACATACACTGAGTTCAGGGTCTAAGTTCACAGATACAAAAGACTAAATTAGCACTTTTGGAGCCCTAAAACTTGTGTACAAAAATTTCCAGTTTTTCCAGCACTGTCCAAAATCATACACAGCATGGAGAACAAGAAGGTACTCTGATTATTCAAATGCAAATGCCAAAATGAAACATGAATTTGTCCTGCTGGTGCTGGAAATCACAGGATCATAAAAATTTTGGTTGTGGGGGACTCAGGATTTAATCTGCTCCAAACTGCTGGTCAAAATTCCTCTACACCTCCCTGAAAGGAGGTTGTGCCCAAGGCGGGGATTGGCCTCTTCTCCTAGAAAAACACCAAGAGAATGAAGAGGACACGGCTTCAAGCTGTGCCAGGGCAGGGTCAGGTTGGACATCAGGAGGAATTTCCCCACTGAAAGGGTGCTCAGGCATTGGAACTGCCCAAGGAGGTTTGGAGTCTCCAACCCTGGAGGTGTCCAAGGAATGGCTGGATGTGGCACTCAGTGCTCTGGGCTGGGGACAAGGTGGGGACTGGGCACAGGTTGGACTCGATGGTCTTGGACGGCTTTTCCAACCTGAATTACTCCATGGAAGTAGGACTGCCTCCAAAGGCTGCTTAGAAACTTTTGTGAAAGTTCTGCTGCATTTTGTGGCCATTAAATCTCTCTTCTATCCAGTGACCTGTTTCAATGACTTATGGAAGAACTTCCCATCTCTAAGATCTGCTCATTAAGCAGCTCATTTGAATCCAGAAGTCCATTCAGAGCTCAAACTGAATGAAATTAAATACGTTTACATTTATCTATTTATTTGCTTGCCAAGAAAGGGTGCTCAGGCATTGGAACTGCCCAAGGAGGTTTGGAGCCCCCATCCCTGGAGGTGTCCAAGGAATGGCTGGATGTGGCACTCAGTACTCTGGGCTGGGCACAAGTGGGGACTGGGCACAGGTTGGACTCGATCTTGAGGGCTTTCCAATCTCAGTTATTCCATGGAAGTAGGACTGCCTCCAAAGGCTGCTCAGAAACTTTTGTGAAAGTTCTGCTGCATTTTGTGGCCATTAAATCTCTCTTCTATCCAGTGACCTGTTTCAATGACTTATGGAAGAACTTCCCATCTCTAAGATCTCCTTGTTAAGCAGCTCATTTGAATCTACAAGTGGACGTCAGAGCGCAAATTGAATGAGATTAAATACCTATACATTTATCTATTTATTTGCTTGCCAAGAAAGGGTGGTCAGGCACTGGAACTGCCCAAGGAGGTTTGGAGACCCCATCCCTGGAGGTGTCCAAGGAATGGCTGGATGTGGCACTCAGTGCTCTGGGCTGGGCACAAGGTGGGCACAGGGCACAGGTTGGACTCGATCTTGGAGGGCTTTTCCAATCTCAGTTATTCCATGGAAGTAGGACTGCCTCCAAAGGCTGCTCAGAAACTTTTGTGAAAGTTCTGCTGCATTTTGTGGCCATCAAACCTCTCTCTTCTATCCAGTGCCCTGTTTCAATGACTTATGGAAGAACTCCCCACCTCCAAGACCTCCTTGTTAAGCAGCTCATTTGAATCCTCAAGTGTTCTTCAGAGCTCAACCTGAATGAGATTAAATACCTATACATTTATCTATTTATTTATTTGCCAAGATAAAGTTTCAAATTAGACGTTCTCTCTCTCAGCAAGGAAATTGCTTTGAAACTTTTTAAGGAGATCCCAATCTTTTTGCACGTGGCATCTTGTGGAGGTTGCCACGGCACAGGCAAACCAGAGATTATTCCTGACCTGAGCAGACTGCAAATGCTATTTCAGGCAAAGGAAAAAAACCAAAAAAAGTCTTTAAAACTGGGATGATCCTTAACTTATCTGAGAAAAAACAGAAAGAGCAGCTGAACAGCCTCAGCTAGAAATGCAACAGATAAAGGCAATCTGAAGGTAACACATTTTTCATCACTTGGAGCTTTCGTGATTACATTTGTGTGGCTCATATAAAACAGGTTTTAGCCAAACATACTCCACTGGAATCAAAGTAGAGGGAAAAAAGCAAATCTACTTATTTCCCTAATATAAGAAATCAAATCACATGTTCAAAAAGGAGGTTTCTATTTTCTTTATTCATTTTATCTAGAAGCCTATGAAAAGAAGAAATCAGAATGGAAATATTCATATAAGTTGAATAAAACAATAGCCTAACATTTGTCTACCCTCTCTTGACAGCATTTTATTTTCCCTAGTCTCCTTGACACACTGCTAAAACAGAAACACATTGCTGCTCATCAAAACACAATCTTGGGAACATGAGTTTTTATCATTGAAGAAATCCAAGTCCTGTAGCTCAGCTGTAATTTCTTGATTTGCATTTGCTGAAGCGTGCTATCAAACAGAGGTGTAGCTGAGCACAAAGTTAACCCAGCCCCTGGTGAAACTGTGAATCTACAATGGAACTCCTGGGCTGATGCTTTCTCTTCTCTGGGTAAAGCAGGGGAAAATAAAGCAAAAGGAGAACAAGAAATTCCTCCCAGAGGACAAAATAAGTTGGATTTCACAACAGAGTTTGGTGCACAGCAGCTTCACTTGCTGAGGCTGATCAGTACCAGAATAACAAAGAACTGGCAACCTCATTTTCAGCTGTTTTCACAGTGAATTCAGAATTTTAGTCTGTCTTTCGTACCAAGAACAAAATTATCAGGGTTTACCATGGAAGTTAAATACCATGTTATCACCATGTGGAATGAAAGAACAAACTCTCTGCCTTGACTCTGTAAAGTCATTAGACTTAGGGACTTTCATGTCCAGAATAATTTGTAGAGAAGCAACAATTTTTTTTCAAAAACAAAGAAAAACAGCCAGCTGTGGAAAGTGGAAAGTGACTCACTGAAAGAGCAGAGAAACCATAGAGAGACATCATTTGGGGGGAATTAAAGTAGCAGCTTTCCCTTATTAACAGCAACTCAGAAACAAAAAGGCACCAGGCCTCTACAAACACTCCATAAAAACAGGTTTTAATAGTTTCTGTAATTTGGATGGTTGGTTTTGGTTTGTTTTCATTTTGAGCCTGTCTTTCATGGTGAAATAACAAGCCAGAAGCATGTCTCAGTCAGATCCCTATCTCAGACTGAGTGTTAAGTTTCTAAATTGCTTTATAAGACAGACATAAGTAAATAGTTGTTGCTACTGTACTCCTGCTCACATTTTGAGGCTATAAATTATTTAGGACAAGAGCCTCTAAACATGTTTGAGCAGAGCTTTCCAACAGAGATCACGAACAAAAACTGCTCATGTTTTTATTATCAAATACGATTAAGATAATTATGTAAAGAGAGTAAATACAGCATCAGGCTGAAGGAAGAAACAAAACAAACCAAAGACACTTGCCTGGGTAACAAGTGGCTCCAAGAGCCTCTCTACTGTGAGAGTCCTGATTTCCAAACTTTTGGGGTCCCATTTCAGAATGATAGGTGACGTTGCAGAAGTCATACTCCCTGGAACAGATAAAAATCACACAGCATGAGAATTATTACTGCAATATCCACACACTGCAGAGCATTTATTTAAAGAATAAATATATATATAGCCACATATTAAATACTTCTCCATAGTCTTGCTGGTGTTCCTGTGCTCCCAAGAACTCCCAGGTGCACCACTGCCACATCCAATGGGTGTTTAGATGTTTATATTCTTATATATATTTTTTTTTATTATTATTTTTACTCCTGTACCTCCAAGACCACAGCAGATGGGTGTGTCCTGAAGGAACCCCATCCCATGGAGGGCACAGGCAGGAGCAGGTTTATCCTGAAGGAGTTTATCCCACAAAGAGACCCCAAACTGGAGCAGGGGAAAAGTGTAAGGAAGTTTTATGAACTTACTACAACACCCATATCCCCCAGCACCACTCAGCATGAGAGGCAAGGAACTGGAAGAGTCAGATGTGGAATGAAACAAACTCAACAACCGTGTTCAGATTTTTGAATCAAATTTCTCCCACAATATTCTTAATTTTGCATCAAGAAGAGGAGTACTCATTTAAAGACAAAGCAGATTCTCCGGACCACCATAGGCTTAAAGGCTTAAACAAAGCCCAAAATTAAGACAACAGCAAATTGCTGTCATTTTATTCACCATTTCAGGTTTTCATGCCATTTTCTTAACAGTTGAACTCATTTTGGTAATTCCAGATACAGAGAAGTCCAGCTGTCAGGCTGCAGGAGACATCCAGTGCACCTCACTGAGCTGGAAAGTGATTTCAGTATTTGGTGACAAGCAAAGCCACATATAAATTAACCTGTCCACCAAACCCAAGAAGACAGAAAAATCAAATGAAAAAAAATATTCATTTCAAATAATTCCGATTTAAATATTTATTTCACAATTAAAATGAAAAATTAGAAGTCCTGCATACCATGAGAACTCTTAACAGGTAAAGACAAACCAGTAATATCATACTGGATATCATGTGAGATTCAAGTCAGGCCCCTCTGCATAGAGCATCCCAAAAGTTTCAAATTGTTTTCTTCAGAAAGCAATTTTACTACTTTTAACTTAGCAACTTTGGCATTTTATCTTAGCTTTTTTAATCAATAAGCTAATTTCAGTACTAAAATTTACAAATAAATAAATGAATTAATCACCACCGCAATTAAGGGAACAAAAATCAAAAGAAATTCACTTATTGCTCCCTGAATCACAATCCACTTCATGAATTCAGCAAGGCACTTACTCAGGATTTAGCAGCATTATCCCGTATGTACAAAATAAATTCTACTGCTCTACTCAGGAGAGTGTCTGGAGGAATCACTATCAATCAATATAAACAGGCCGGTGAGTCTCTGCAGAAGATTCTCACTGGGTTTAAATACTTGCTCAAAAAGAGAGGCATATCAGAACTCCCTGATCAATATATTTATAAATCACATATAAAACCATCATTAGCTTCCTCTCACTTGCAAACGTTTGGTAACAGAATTATCAGATAATATCTAGTGAGTGCTAAAATCACTATTATTCAGTTTCCAGTCCTCCACAGAAACCCATTAGGTTTCATGTTTTACAGTGCTGAAAACACCCAGGCGTGATTAAAGGAAATTGTGAGACAGTTTCTAGTTGCTGTAAACATGGGTGATGGGGGAACCATCATTTTTCCAACAGATAATATTTAATTATCTTTCAGAGCCTGTTTCTTTTTTATATAAAGTTGGTTGCCACTCCAGTTGGTCTCTGGAATTCAAAATATAAACCTGAAGTAGACAATTATTTTAATTGGTTAACTATGAGTTAGGATATTTTCAAATGTGTCACAGTCTTCTCACTAAGCACACTTCTCCTCACTAAGTATTAATGTGAGTACTCAAACTTGTCATAATTCAAAAACAAATTCAAAGCTGTACCATAGTCCAGAGCCTACAAAAGCAAATTCACTTCAGTGGATGGCAGTCATGCAGGTGATACTAAAAATAACCTGGGTGATCACTTGTTACAGCCAGAATATGGCCAGAATATAACCTTAACAAAAAATAAAACAAATATCCCTCAGAACTCAAAATAAAAGGGTGATTTTATTCTAATTTTTATGACTTTCTTTTAGTTACTATTAATAAATTTTTCTTTATACCCTTTTAAAATTTTAAACCTACTTTATTTTTCCTACTCCTACCTCTCAACAAAAAATAGATACACTAACAATTAGCGAACACTAAATCCACCACAGCGGCTTTCAAATATAAAAAGGGAACATGCAAGAAAAAATCTTATTAAAAACTTGCGGCAGTTTTTCATTTGCAGTCAAATCTACACCACAACAGCAAATAAGAAAAAAGTGAAATTAATGTATTTTTCTCAGCAATCCTTCAGTTGCTGTCACAACAGCAATTTTAAATGACAAGACTAAAGAGAAGTTACCTGCCCAAGTGTTTATGTAAGAATAGATGGAATGTTTCTTCCTTGCAATTTCTGCACTGAACTTCCTACACCAAACAGGGACTGCTCAGTTGGATAAAGGACAGGATGCTCCAAGTATTTTATGACTATTTGACCAAATATTCCCCAGAAGTAGCTTTAAGTACTCCACTGAAAGGAAATATAATTTAATAGTGCTGTAAAAATACTGCCATAGAAGTATAGAGACATTGCAGTCCTAATCCTGAACCCAGCTCCAGACTTCCATCAAGAATATATTTTAGGAATTCTATTGCCTGTGTTTCTTCTTCCTTGAGCATGTGCCAAAATGTCTCCTGTTCTAAGCTTTTAGCTTTTCCTAAATACAGCAGCACAGAAATGTCTCTATCCAGCTCAGCAATGCTCAGTGTGAGCATTTGTTTAGCCAGTCTGTCTCCAAAGCCTGTCTCTAAAGAAAATAAGTATTTACTTTAGCAAATACTAACAAGTATTTACTTGGACAAGTGGAACAAGTGGAGCCAAAATCCACATCTGTCACCGTCATATTTTCTGGAAAAATCCCTTCGCCCAGGATTCTTCTCCTGGGAAGCTGAGAAGCCTCAGAGAAAAGGAAAACAATTCTTATCTCATTTGTCTCTCCTGTGTTGTGGAATGTGTTTGGAGATTGTTTACCCACAGGTGATTGTTTCATTGGTTTCATGTGAATTGTTTTGACTTAATGACCAATCACAATTAAGCTGTGTCAGGACTCTGGAAGGAGTCACAATTTTTCATTATTATCTTCTTAGCCTTCTGTAAGTATCCTTTCTGTATTCTTTAGTATAGTTTAGTACAGCATTCTTTTATATAATATAGTATCATAAAATAATAAATTATCCTTCTGAGAGCATGGAGTCAGATTCATCATTCCTTCCCTCATCTGGGAACCCCACAAATACAAGACACAGCAGCAGAATTCTCCATTATGTAACAGTCCTCAGAATTGTAACCCCACACCACCCTTGCCACCAGCCTCTTCACACAGCATAATTTTACTTTTTGGAACATCCTACGAACCCAAAATGTTCAGCATGTGGAATTGTTTGTCTGTCACACTACAACTCCCTGGTTTTCCTCCACAACAGATCCACTCTCCCTGTGACTCACACAGCGATTTCTGAGGGTCAAAGCTGCTCACGAGTGACTGCAGCTCATTTCTGTGCTGCAACCCCAACTTAAGAGTAAAAATATTTAAAATCTACATCAGCTAAAGCAACGTTTGCTGAAGCAAAGTGATAAGTTTTTAAAAATATAAACATTGCCAGTCTTGAGCAGACCTCCAGCTGTTAGTCCAGCTCACATCTGCAATGCAGACACGAAAGACAGATGGTAAACATTTCATCCAGAATAAAGTCAAAACCCTTTCTACCTGACTCATAGCAAAGCTGTAGGATTAATCAGCTGGCAGGAGTAAATTTGCAATGCTTGGCAGTTCAAGTCTGTACTTCCAACACTCTACTTGCTACTGGAAGGCAAAGAATTATATTTATTATTGAAAGAAAGATGTCCAGCAAGGTTGAGAAGCAGTAAGGTGAGAGGAGTCAAAAGGCTAAATAGTAATAATCTAGCAAAATAGTAATAATCTTTCCAATAGTAAAGGTAAAAGACTAACTTTTTACTCAATAATACTCAATATTTAATACCTAATGCTTAAGGCATTTACATGGAGGAGTGAAGAAAATCTGCTTTACATCTGATTCTCCATCAGTCACCACCCTGGATTTCAATCTCCATGTCCAGATCAGTTCCACAAATGCTTTAAACCCATCTGATCGCCAGCTCAGCTCCTCCTGCAGGTCTCCACCCTTCTCCCTTGGTGAATTCCACCAGGACAGAACCTGCCTGGACAATAATCCACCCTGCCAGGCTCACAGCAGCACAGGGCACAACCACAGCCCTGAGAGGAGCAGCAGAGGTGGGAGGGCAGGGCAGCCTCTCCAGACACAAACTGGTTTAAGAGGAGTTAAAAACAGAACAACACAGCCTGCACTTCCTTGGTTCTCATCTGAAGATTGAGAACCACGTCAAAACAAACACCTCTCTGCACAGAGACAGACTTCTGCCAGGAATATGGAATTCCTTCCAGCAGGATACACAAGCCCTTGAGACAGACAGAGAGAAAAAAAAATCTGACTGATTTCACAGACATTTGTTTCACTGGGAGGTGGAAATCTAAACACAGGAATGGTTATACCCTTGAGTCTGCCTACAGAGAATAGCAGCGTTTAGAGATGCACGAGCTGGCTCTGGATTAGCTCAGGCACAGGGCAGGCAGGAGCACAGGACAAACCAGCTCAGAAATCAGAAATCCTACAAACACACACACAGCCCTGGCTGGCAGAGAGCTGCACTGATATATTTATATACATAAACCTACATATCCATAGCCAAGCTCCTGTTCCCTGACATTTATCTGCAGTGCTGAGCAATGCAGCTGCACCTCTGCTCTGACCTGAGCAGCAGAGAGTGAAGCTGCAAGAGCTCTGATCCTCTAGGGAGCCCGGTTTCCAGCACAATTCCCAACCCATTTGCTCATTCTCTGCCTCCACTCACACAAGAATACAAATAGAGACAAAAGGACAAACAGCAGCAGCACGTAACAACTGCAGGGAAAGGAAACAAAGCAGAAATGCTAAGAGGACAGAGACTTACTATGAGGAGTAAAAGTGCAGTGGGAAAGGGAATGGAGAACATGCCTTTCTGCAGATAAAAAGCTCTTATCATTAGTCAATGACAGCCCAGCACAGCCTCCAGCAGATCTGGCTGAAACAATCAGAGCTCAAGTGGGAACTTCCCATCACCTTGCTTAAAAAAGTGGAGAAAGGAATAAAATAATAAACAGAGCAGGATGGTTTGGAGGAGTATAAGGAGTGTCTGTCTCCACACTTGAACAACAACTTCTTGACATACTCATTTATTTTGTTTAAAGAATGCGACTCCTCTCTTCTTTCACAACTTAGGTGGGGAAGAAACAAGCCAAACTAAACCTTTAGGCCCCACTCCCAAGCCTAATCACACAGAAAATTTTTAATTGGAGCTTTTCTAAGCTCTCAGCTTCCCTTTGGATTCACAGCCCTCTCCCCTTCTGCTAACCCTCCACAGCAGGAAGAGATTCTGCTTTGGCCTCAACAACACCAAGTTCTTAAATGGAAGCAGCCCAAGATGCAAACTCAGATTTCTAACCAATAAACCACCAAGGAAGGAGGGAAAAGGGCTTTACCTGCTGTTATTATAGAGCAAAAGTTCTACTGTCATTACATTGCAAGGGTTCCATATTGCTGGAGTTTTGTACCTCCTTGATGTTTCTTGCAGGCAGCTCCTCCAGGCACTGACTCTTCCTTGTCCTCACAGCAGCCAACTGACTCCAGGTCCCTCCAACAACCAATCCACTCTTTTATAACACTCTTCTGATTGGCTACAGGTGTAACCTGTTAACATCAGGCCTGCTCCTGATCCTTAATAATTGGCTCAGCTGCAACTCTTTAGGGCTAAGATTATTTTCTACACTACCTTCACTTACTCATGTTCTATCCCCCTACACGTTTCAAGGGGAGGATTACTGCGGTAACAGAGCCAGTGGGACAGAGACCATGCAGAGCCCCAACACAAGAACTGGCTAAAAAAGATAAAAAAGGCAATGATGGAGGGATTGACAATTTTCAGTCACATTAACCAGCTCAGTCTTGGAGTTAACAACCTACACCAAGACCTGCATCAGGTGTGAGGCCTTCAGAAATCAAGCAGGCCCTGAAAATCTCCCAAGGAAGGTGCAAACATCAGTGTAAGAGTTGGAGTAACAAAGATGTCCCATCCCCACCCACCTGCCTGACCCTCTGCTGCCTCTGCTTTGACCAGAAAGTGAGAATGGACCTCAGAATTCTATGCAAACCTTAACTGCATGCAGTGTCCAAACAGCTTCTATCTGCTCCATGTCCTAGGAAAATAATTCTACTTTAAGGGCTCACACACCTACAGCTGAGTCTGAGTGCCTATCTGGGCTCTCCCATCATTCAGCAATCAGGTGAAGTTTATTAATTCAAAGATCTTCACTCCAGGGGGATGTTATATCTAATATCCAATCCTTAAAACACCTAAATTTCTAATGGCTGGTTCTCCATGAGAAGCCTAGTGATTTAGGGAGTGCTATTTCTAGGAAGGATGAAAAATATGATTGTTGGCATTTCTTTGCTTTAATAAATATTCCAAGTAGAACCACATGAAAAGTAATTTACTCCAATAAGAGTAAGCAATCAAAGTGCTTGAAAGCTGCTTTGAACAGCCATACATAAAATTCCTATATTCAAATAATTCATCTTGCATTATTTATACAAGCATGGGTTTTTTTCCACTGAGTAACTTTTACAGTCAAGGTAGGGGAACTTCCCTAAAAGCTCACTGAAATAAAAGATTTTAAAGAATCTGTACCACAAGGCAGCCAGGCACCAGCAAAAGGCTGTCCTGTCTGTTCTGTACAACCACAGATTTTCCCCCAGATCGCTCTGTATTCACACAGCTCCTCAACACCTCCTAATAAAAGTTCTCTCACAGCTCTGGACGTGATCAAAGCCCCTGAGCTCAGTGCTGCTGAGAGGCTGGTTCATGTCAGGTCATGCTGCAAGCCCAGGAAAACCAAATCGTTTTAAATCAGGTCCTCAGTGCAGATCCTGCGCTCTCTTCTCTATCCATCATATTTCCCCCCAAATGATGCAAATTTCTACATACAGCAAAGTAATATCTGTAAAAGACAGATAAATTACTGTAGATATGCTGAATTTCCAGAAATTACCTTCCTTTTAGCAATAAAACTGTAAGGTTTGGAAACTTTTTTTTCTGCTTCCACTTAAGGCAACATTACCTTGCAGGAAAAAAAAAATCCAAGCAAACATTTCTTCACTTCTTCTATTTCACTTCCTACTTTTCTTCATTGTATGAACTTGGCATTAGTAACACCAGCTCACATTTTACAAAGGCAGAGAGGTATTGAGAATCTTTGGTTTAAATTAACACATTTGCTCCCCTTACAACAACAGAATTAGCATCTCAAGTTCCAACAGTGCTTCAAAAAGAGTTCTTGAACTTAATCCTAACCATGACTTTGCAAGCTTCTGTTCCTGCATGTAGGGGTCATCCTTTCACCAAAAGAATCCTATTTACAATTCCTCATCCTTGGAAACTACAATTAACCTTACCTCTGTATTACCCTGCAGCTGCTCTTCACTTCTCTGAGAGAGAATTCTTTATTCCAGGCAGATCAACCACTGCAGCCTCCAAATGAAACAACTGACAGATTTTCCTATGGAGAGTCAAAGCTTCAGGGGGTTTTGAGCTTTTTTGAGCTTGCTTGGCTTTTTCAGGAGGCTGTTTCCCTGCTGGTTTTACTAGAATGGCAAGGCTGCAGCAGCATCTCTACACACATTTCCCTTTCATTAAGTTTTAAATTATCCAATTATTAATCATTTTAATTAAAGGGGTTTTTTTTCTGTTGTTCCTACAGGTGCAACACTGTTTTCCTGCACTGAGCAGAATCTTTTAGTTAGGTGAACTTTAGTTATGTGAACTGCAGACACAGCCAGCCCAAAGCCTGCACAATTTCACTGGATGAGAACAGTCTCCCCTTGCCCTTGGAAAGCCCACAAGCCTCCACACTTTGGAGAAGGAGCTGTGCCATTTTCCAGCTCCATCATTAACACATTAAACAGGGCTGGCCTCAGACAAGGCCCACTGGAGGCACAGCTGACATTTTCCTCAGCAATTAATATCTGGGGTCATTAACCACCTCTCTGAGCATTCCCACCAACTTCCAGCTGCCACATCATCCTGTATCTGATCTGTCCAGCTGCTCATCAACTGCCTCTGAGAAACTCCTAAAAACCTCAGAGAAATTTATCATCTAACCCTGTGTTCATTAAATCTGCTCTTCCTTTAAGCTTTTTACAGAAAGTTGCTCTATCCTTAGAAAAACCTGTTCAGAATAGGTCTCATTCTGAGACAAGCCACAGCTACCACTCCATAATTATCACCAATCCAAAATAAGGACAAAGTAAAAATCTGCATCGATAGAACTAAATGTCAAGAATAAGAACTGAAACTGCTTAATTCTGCTTGGTCACTTGTTATTGAAAACTTTCCTGATGTTATTTTTATGCTGATGGATGTTTTAAATAAGGCACAATGCATGATAATATCCAAAAAGTTTTATCTTCCCCAGTTGTGCATTCACAGGATTTGCTGTAGTTCTCTCGGTTGGGAAAAACTGAAATACAATGTGGTACAAGAACTGCATCACATTATATTCTCAACTGAATTCACTGAATTAAAGATAATTAATGTTTCCTATTCAGAAAAGTCCTTTATTCAAAAGGAAGGTATGCAGACAACCAGGGGACATGCACAATTTCTAATGCAAAAGATGCCATCTTTAAAGAATGTAACTTCCAAAGGAGAAAAAAAAATAAAATAAAGTAGCTGTTTCTCCCAAAACTTATGCACAACTTTGGAAAAATGTCATGGAAAGAGAGAGATAAGGCTTCTAACACCTGACCTCTCTCTTATTTTTCCTGAGTGTGCAGAGTACTGAAGACAATCCAGAAAAGAAGGAGAGCAAGGCTGACAATTCAACATTAATCTCTTACAAAACAATGGGAGAAGCTGACACTTGAACATGTAACAAAGTATTACATGGGGGGTAACAATATTAAACTTGATATCACAGACTTACAGATTTGTATTTATGAGAATTTTAAATACCATAAAAACAAAAAATAACCAATTATTGTAACAGATTCCCCAGTAAAGGAAAAGTGAAGGAAAGCTGAAATTTCACAGCTTTTTCATAGAAATAAACAGCTTTTAAAATATTTTGAAATAGGGGAAAAATATGTATGAAGAACAGGGACCTGAGATGGATTTTTCATCCCTGCTCATTTTAAATTCAGAACTTTACTGTCTCCAAGATAAGGAATACTTCAAGCAGAACTGACTTCATTAGAAGATACAGTGCATGATATGGAGGTGATTACACTAATCACATCTCTTCCTTCCTGCAGGACACTGTCAACAAAAAACAAACAAAAAAGGCAAAGGATGGGATCTGGCTTCATTTCAAAAAGCCCTGTGCAGCCACACAAACACCCTGAAGGTCATTTTGCAGTCCCAACAAACAACCAGGTTTCCAGAAAAGTCAATTCACACGCTCCAAGCAGGAACTAAACTGCTTTTATCCAGCTGAATTCCAGACCCCTTGAACTCCAGCAGTGAACACCCCACCATCTACAGCACTACCTTCCATTAAGATAAGGAGCATATAGATTTAAGAGCTCCCACTAATTATAAATGTGCTGGAATGGGTCAGACAGGCCAGTGACATGGGGAGATTTATGCTCCATGGCAACACAATTCATGGAGCAGGAAAGGCACTGGCACTGCCTGGTACAATCCACTATTTGTTTAAAACTACCCATAAAACACAGAGAACTGCTTGGTCACAGAATGGTCATAGAATTTTAAGCAATATTTCTCCAAGTAAAGGGATTACTTTCAGAGCTAGAGATGATATAATCACAGAATCACAGAATGGTTTGGGTTGGAAGGGTCCTTAAAGTTCATTTCCACCCTCTGCCATGGGCAGGGACATTCCCACTAGCCCAGGTTGCTCCAAACCCCATCCAACCTAGCCTTGAACACCTTTCAGACAGAAAAATCCCAATCTAGTGGCAGCTAATATTTCCATTACACATACACAGCAGTAGAATAAAAACTCCCCATCACGGTCGTTGATTTCCTAACGACCAGTATTTTAGAGTTTCCTCTTTTACGTTTTCCTATGAACAAACCCAGTTTTCAAGGCAGTAAGTTTCTCTGATTTGGCTCACATCCCTGTCTTTAATAACTCCAGAGCATGCTGCCAGCCACCACAACGATGCATGGATGTTCCTGGGCTTTAGTGGGGTATTTGCAGCAGAATGAAAGAAAACCAAGCAGATAATTCAATAGTGACAAGTGTCATCACAGTTTCTCTTCATTGCACAGGCATGGAAAGTATCCAAAATCACCATTTGTCCCTGATCAAGGGATGTTCAGCCTTTAAGCCTGAGCTCTTTTTTGTTTTGTTCCCACCAGGCAGTCAATAGGTGATCCTGCTGCCCTCACTAATCCATGGCATCCTATCACTCCTTCTGCTGCCACTCTGAGCTTATCCCTCGTGGCTGTTTTGTTGTTGTTCACTTGGTTTTAACTACATGTTTACATCCCACTCCTTAAATTCCCCATTTGTCCTCGCTAATTCCTCTGTGCCATCCTATTCCTTCAAAAATAATTCTTATCACTGTGGCTCCAGCTTTCTGCTGTCTGAGAGCAGACTGACGGGGCTGTTTCTCATCCACTCTATTCCATTAATGCTCCACTTTGCAACAGAAAATCTAATTTATCAACATCAGCCTGTACTTTTTGATTTCTGTGTAGTACTTAGAACTAAACATGTTTTTCCCCACCTATTCCATAAAGAAATCCATCATCCCAAGGACATGGGAGAGGTTTTTTTATCCCAGATGTAATTGTGTTGTCCACTTAGCTTTAATTTGCTGTCCAAGCCACCATGACCTGCAACACCTTCAGAACATAAATAACTTTTCAATAATGTTGTGCTTTACAAAGGCCCAGCATTGTATCTTATAAAAGATATCTTTTGATGCCTCAGATTTGTGTTACTCAACATCTGAAACAGGGAGAGGGGAAAAAAAAAACAAAGAAGAAAAAAACCACAATCAAACCAAACCAAAGAACCAACCAGAAAAACAAAAAACCAAACCAAAACAAAGAAAACCCTGCAACCCAAAAAACAAAACCCAAGGAAAAAACTTACTGGCAAACCGAATTTGGATTTTTTTAGTGTTTATCAGTCAACTGTCATACACAAAGATGTGTTAATTCTACCAGCTAGAACTTCTATGGTCGCTGTTCTAGAAATTTTGGGAATTTTCTTTTTTTAATTTAGCTGCTGATGTTTCTGGTGTGACCACAAGAGAAGACAAGACAGTTCAATAAATCAGTGTCAGCCTAGACTACATCTGCAACTGGTACCTGAAAGTATTTCTCAGATTGATCACTGAGACTTTAATTGGACCCTGTGTCAACCCCTGCTTTGAGCCACATCCACTCACAGCTTTTCTTTCACCTAGGTGAACCAGAAACACTACAAGGGCTTTGAATTAGTAAAACCAGATTTTATTAGAACACAGCTTGGCCATTACAATAAAGAAAATTCAGGAGGAGAGAATCAAAATGGAAGGGATTTATGAACAAATGTAATCTCCTTTCAGGGTTGAGCTCTTCCTTTGGCTTTGCTCTCAGGTCCAGCACTTTGGGGAGGTTTGCTGGGTAGCATCACATTTTGCCATGTCTTTGGCAGCCTCAGAAATTCCATTTCCACCCTGTTATAACATTGGCAGGACACCTGTTTGGGTACCTGTTCATGGCTCTTCAGAAGGCATCAGGTTATGGGAATGCTACAGGTTCCATTCTCACTTCTGTATCTCAATACAGAAAAAGAAACACAAAAAGAATTCAAACTATACATAAAGAACTCAAACTATAGATAGCCCAACATTTATTATTTTCCTTTACTTTGATGTCATTTCCCTCTCCTCTTATGTTTCCAGGAAACCTAGCTACTGACAATAAATTAACTGATCTCAGGACTGAGCACATTACTGAAATGCAAAATGCCAGCCCTCACAATTTGATCATTTACCTGTTCCTCCCTTCTTTCCTTCCAAACAAACAAGAACCATGGAGCAGGATTGCTTTGAAGTTTTTACAATGGCAGTGAAAAAAGACAGATTAAATTTAAGTTTGATAGATGCAAAGTGATAAAACCCAGGAAGGACCAGGATCCTGCCTGCATACATAAAGATGGACTCTGAATTGGTTATTAAACCCAGGAATGCAATCTGTGAATTATAATAGCTTTCTGTAAATGCCAGCTTAACACAGAGCAGCAACAAAAATAAGGTGAGGAATTATTCTAAAAGGGAACAAGAACAAACCAGAAAACAACATTATGCCAATATAAATCCATATCATTAATATAATTTAGCCATCACTTTCCTGCAAAGAATATTGCAGAACAGAGGAACACAGCGGCAACAAGGGCACTCAAGGACTTCAAGGAAAAACTACAGAGATTAAAAAGTCTTCACAGTGCAGAACAAAAGAATACCTAAAATCATAGAAACATAAAATATCCTGAGCTGGGAGGGACACACAAGGATCATCAAAGTCCAAATGCTGGTGTGGCACAGGTGAATCCCAACAATCCCACCGTGGGCATCCCTGGAGTGGTGTCCAAACTCTCCTGGAGCTTTGGCAGCCTTGGGGTTGTGCCCATTCCCTGGGGAGCCTGGGCAGTGCCAGCACCCTCTGGGGGAAGAACCTTTTCTTCATCATCATCATCATCATCATCACTGTCAACCTGTAGTGTCATCAATAAAACTATACAACATTTTGCTTTAGTCTTTCCCAATGGAAAAAAAAAAATAATAAAACCCTTTTGGCATTATCCAGAAAGGTTTGGGAACTCCCTGTCATAGTGCACTACAGATGTGAGAAATTTACACATCAGCTCATAAAATGCTTTAATTCATTCATGAAAAGGAAGAGAAAGGGGAAAAACCGACAGAACAGACAAAAAGCCCCAACAGACTGCCCTGAAGGTGCTGAGCTGCAGGCTGCTGAGGCTTGAGAGAGGGCCAGGAAAGCTCTCAGGGAGTGCTTTCCTACACTTTTACTCAGAGGCATCAACCACTTCATCCCCTCATTAAATGGAGTGTAAAGCTGTTGTCACCCCAGCCTGCTGCCTGCTCTGGGATGGAGAGCAAGACAAATCACTTGGAGACAATCTCCAGCAGATAAGGAAACCTCCAGGGTACAAAGGATTGGGCCAGCTCTCAGGAGTGAGATAAATCTACTCCTTGTCCACTTCCCGTGTGATAGAGCAAGCAGGGCACGTGGTGCCAGGCTCTAAGAGCAGGAATGGCTTTGCCCTGACAGGGAGGATCAGGAACCAAGGAATTCGGTGGATCTGAGGGGAAACACGGGGATGACAGCTCCAGTTTGCCTTTCAAGCGTCAGCAGCTTCGTTTACTAAAAGAGGCACACGGAGGAACCATTCAGCTTCACACAGAGGCACTTGTGAAAATTACTTTTTATCATAGACCCACGATGTTCCTGGAAGTGAGGAATCACCACCGAGAAGGGCAGGCATGGAAAAAATCTCAGGGGTTGAAGAGGTGGTGACATTTCCTTCACTGTGGGATCTCAGCACCTCAGGACTGAGGTGCCGAGTCACCGAGACCACCCTTGGGGGGCTCGGGAGTCCTGGAATGTTGCCAGAAGTGTCTGGTGGCTGGACTTTGATCCTACACAGGAGACGACACCTGTATGAGGATAGGAGGGTTTCACCGGGGTGAATGGTGAAGGGATTGGTTAATTAGAGAGTGAGACACAGGGTTTAGGATTTCTGTACAGGGGGGTTTAGAGAAGTAAGATGGAGGAATTGGGGCATGTCCTGTCCTTCTTCTTCTTCTTCTTCTTCTCCTCCATCTTCTGTGGTGATGGTGGCACTTTGGGATTGGTCATTACTAAAAGTGCACCGGGCAATAAGGGTGAAAGGTATTGGGGAAAAATGATAAATATTGTACACGTAACCATGGGTATAAAGATAGGTGACTGTCCGGAGGGCAGCACAGTGTGCTCATGGCTGGCTGCTGAGCAGAGCTCTGTCGGGCCGAAAGAAAATCTTTTAGATAAACAATTAATAAACACCGAGACCGAGAAAAGAACTGAAGCCTCTTCTGTTCCTTTGATACGCGGGCTGCCCCAAGGCCACCCCGGGCCTTTCCAGGCCCTCCAAACAGCCGAAAACCGGACACTTCACTATCCACACGGCAGTGGCACAGCGGTTCTGCTGTCAGTGCTCTCACATCCTGACAAGAGGGAGGTTCAGACCACTCTCCATGGGCTGCTGGTGCCAAAAGGGATAGAAAACACAGCAAAATAACAGATTCTAAACATTTTATATGATCTATTTATCAGGCAGAAAGAGAAGCCTTTTCTTGTCTTCTAACACAGAATCAATAAGGCTGGAGAAGACCCTCAAGATCAGCAAGTCCAACCTCTGAGTATCACCATTCCCACTTGTTTTTATCTCAACTTTTAATGAAGGGATGGGACCACAGTTGGGCTGAGAATGATTTATTGCTCAGATAAACATCAGCCCCAGAGGCTGTGAGATTTTAGAGGAGCAGACAGTTGGCCATAGCTCAAAGCAGCCACAAGTTCTTCATTACAAGGCAATATAGAACTTTCTAACCCAATGGACAGCAGCTACAGGGTTTATTTGCTTTTCTCACCTATCACCTTTACTTCTACTGCACTGTGGATATTTTATCCAATGAGCTGCTATCTCACATGCACAGATGAAATATATGTTATATATATTATAACTTCTAAATTCATAGCTTGCTCTATACAACCACACCCCTACATTATAAACCCTTCTCTATCTTATCAATACAGTTTCTCACTTACTTAAGGCATATTCTTACTTACAACTATAGAACCATAAGTTTATTGTTTTTCTACTTAATATCTGTGTACTTTTTTTTTTACATCAGTCCTGTGGAAGTTTTTATCTCTCCATTTACCACACCCACTAAACCATATTAAGCACTACATATATTCATTTTTTTGAACACTTCCAGGGATGGTGACCCCACCACAGCCCTGGGCAGCCCCTCCAATGCTTGGCCACTCTTTCAGTGAAGGATTTTCTCCTGCTATCCAACCTGAACCTCCCCTGGTGCAACTTGAGGCTATTTCCCATTGTCTCTTTCTCTGCCCTTGTAAAAACCACCTTTAAGTCCCTTTCAGGTTGATCAGCTCCTTACTGTCATTTTAATTTCACAGGAAAATAAAAAATCACATTAAATCAAGCATTCCCAATTTTTTTCCAGCCCCTCAACAGTTCCCACATTCCCAAAAGCAGAAATACACATTTAAATCCTCTACACTACTTTTAATCAATGATGATCTTGCACAATTACTTAATTGTAAGATAGAAGCTAATGAGGAAATTCAAAGGAAAGTGAACTCATTTCAAGAAATAGAATTCCATTTAACAGCACTTAATTACTTCCTCAGATCACAGAAAGGAAATCAAACATTCCTACCAGCAATTATTTTTCTAGTATAATCAGAGCAAACTCAACTGAAACCAGATGTTAATAAGAAAATACTTGCCTTCTGAAACTTTAATTCCAAACATATAAAATACACTATAATCAAAAATATATCAATAAAATATAACTATTCTATTTGTACCATCACAAAAACCCATCCCTAAACTCTCACAGTGGGTGAAAAATTAATTATGTAGGAGGTCATAGTATGAAACCCCAGGTACTGAACTTCCATTACTTTGAATTTCCTTGTTAGACAGAAATTTGGGAACATCACCACAGGCCTGGCCTCGCAAGGAAACTTTTGAGCAAGGATTGGTAATAACTGATAAAATTTTGGAAGAAAAATCTAGTTCTACACAATTCCACCAGTCTATTGCAAGTAAGCAAAGTGAATTAAAATAATACCTGAGGTAATCTTGCAATAAAATGTTTCACAACAACGAGCACATTTAATCAAATCCATAAATGAATCTCACCTATTAACATATGCCAAATCCAAGCCATGTCATACAGTTTATAACTGAATTAGACAAAAATGCTAATCCCAGAATTTCACCATTATCTTCCCCACTTCATGTGGCAAAATTTGTTTGCACAAACACAGGTTTGAAGACTACAACTAAATGGGGTTATTTAAATTAAGGTAGTGTTTGCTAAAAATTGCAACCCTGGAAATCAGATTTATGGGTCAGAGGCTTTTGCCAGGAATATCACAGCAATATGTGTGTGCATCATTTTTAACCAAGACAACACAGCTTATTCTTTTCCTTACAAAAATAACAATGAAAATTAAAATTTATAAAGGGCTTCATATTTTATTTCTATTGCCACTGAGATATCGCACTCAAAGCCTACATTCAAGTAGACCAAATAATGCCATGATTGTGAATATTTCTGGTTATCAGACACATTGACAGCACTTGTGCAGGCATCATTTATGACCTGTCCTGGGCTTTTTGTTTGGAACCATCTCAGGACAAAAGCAGCACTCTGAGGATGGGATAACCCAAAGGGAGCAGATCTTCAGCATCATCTTCACTCACATCTGCACCTCCTATACAACTCTCTTCAGATGGGGAGCCACAAACTTATCTCTCCACATTAATATTTTTGATGCTCTGCATTCCCTCTCAAAACATGGTATTCACGAGAAGAAAGCATGAAATCAGAAGAGATTATTTTGTGGAATTAATTTTGATCCTGCCATCAGTGAGACAAGTGGATAAGAGGAGGGGGAAAATGATGATTTTTTAAATGTTCTTGATACAATCAGTGTTCTAATCACCACTGCTGTTTCTCACTCTTATTCAGAGTTATCTATCCATCATCCACTGCTCCATTCTCTCAGAATGCCTCAAGATAATGTTTCATTTTACCAGCCAGAGGAATGCAAAGTAGCTCAGTTATCCTGGGCAGATAAAAGCCAGACCCGGTGTGGACCCAGCCGCTCTGAGTTCCATTGAAATAAACTTAATTAATTTAAATGTAACATTTTCAGGAGCAGCTTTGTACACAGTTGACCTTGCTCCCTGAAACAATCTTCTGCACTGTCCTGTCTGAATCACAGAAATTGTCTCCTTTGTCACTTCACTGCACTGTGGCTGTGATTTTTCCTTTTCATATCCTGTCCTTATCAGCTGCAAAACTACAAACACATTTCATAAATTACACTGTCTCAACGGTATAATTTTGTACTGTTGTTGTAAACTGCAGCTTAAAATTACAGCTGAAAACGTACGGAAATCCACACTTATATACTAAATATTTAATTTGCCTTCTTGGGAGATAATTTAAATATATTTATATGGCTGAAAAAATGTTGTTGATTGAGGAATTATTAATTTTTTTCTTTATTCTTACTTTCCCCAAACGCAAAACAAACAAATAAAAAAGTACATGTACTTTTAAGTGAAGTAGGAAAATAGAGTTATTCCTTCTAGTTAAAAGGAACAGAAAAGCATTTATAGTTCTTCCTGAAATTAAAAAGAACCATTTGGCAAGTTACTCTAAATTTCCACATCCATCACAAAAGAACATAATATATGGATAAACATTATTAGGAACACCAAAGTGTATAAGCCAGCTTTCTAACAGAGGAGACAATTCAACTTTCATGGTTAAAAAGGAATAAAGCCTAACTTGTATATCAGCATTTATACACCTTCTACCTCCTTCTCTCAAGTAATAATTGCTGAAGTGTTTAAATCCAGAATTGCACATAACGTGTTTGAAATCATACATATATATATATATATATATATACACATATGAATATATACATATTCAAGCATAATTCTGCATTTTGAATGCAAAATCAGAAATTCCCTGTGACTGCTAGATGAGGAAATTCCAAAGTCATTTCAATTCTGTTCCAAAGTCAATTCATAGTTTGGGACGTTCCAGGCATCACCTGCCTTTCCCAGTGCCCACTCCTGACATTCCAGTCCCACAGGATTCCCAGCCCATGTCCAACCTCACCTCAAGGGTCCCTCAGAGTTTTCCACTCCCACAGTCCAGGGCTGAACTGGGATTTGTCCCAGGGTTGTTTTTTAATGTAGCTCAGAGCCAGCCCAGCACGGCACGCTGCTGATCCCCCAGAAGGCTGCAGCATCCAGCCTGAATCCCAAAATCTGAATCATGGCTCCTGCTTACAAGAACCTGATGAGTTTTTCATGCATTTATTTGCCTGCAAGTTACCATTTCCTATTATGCAACATTAGGCATGAGTGGTTAATTAGTTTTTCCCATATGCCAGCACATACGTAAATTCCAATTATTAGCAGTGTTAGCTTACACAAATTACCTTTAAATCCAATATTTGCATATCTTCTGGTCTGCACAGCCTCCTCCAGAAAACAGCATTTATGTTGTGGAAGGTTTTATTAGTTCTTTGAAGAGATCTGTGTTTCCTGATATTTAACCGAGTATTTAAATTGTCATTTGCGTCACCAAGGTCTCCTTCAGCTGAAACACTTCCCAGTTTGAGCCAGGCTCACACACAGTAACTGAAGGGCTCAATAATTCTGTTTCAAATGTAACATTACTCCTGTTCAGTGCACTGCTAAAACTCATGAACCTGAGAGTGCTGGATGGAACTTCCAGATAAGGCTGAATGACATTTTCAATTTCATTAAAACAAAGAAAAAAAGAAAAAAAGGCAGAGCATTCTCCCACTCAAATCACTGAAATCTCCATTTACTGAACTCCCATTCTTTCCTCCTTTATCAGGAAAATAAGGAACTATATTTGATTAATGACTCCACCACCATTCACAGTGAAATCCTCTGGGCACAGAATACACATCTGCCTTCCCACCAGTGCCACACTTTGGTCTTTTAAGCAGTTACTTTTCCTAAAACCTAGGTAGAAACTCCACAGGTAATCAGGGTAGTTTATACACGATAAAATACCCAACTAAATCATAAGCAAAATACAGAGCCAGGTTCTCAAATGAATATTTACTTTGGAAGGTAAAATGGGAAGGGAAAAGTTAAAATACACCAGCAACTCTCAAAAAGCTAAACAAAAAGCAAAGTTCCCTTTGACAGCCACACTACGATAGTCAAGATTTTTCATGAAAGATGTTAAAGGGAGAAAAAAAAAAAAAAAAGCTAAATTTCACAAAATAATAAGCAGAACAAATCAAGGTAAAAATATATATACTTCATTTAGGACTCTGGTATTATTAAGCACTTCAGCTTTGCTTCATGCTGTGTAACTCCCACAGAAACTTCCAAGTCATTTGCTTGTACTGCAGAAAAATACATTAATTTGTCCCTTTTTTTTTTGAGGTTGTTTTTGTTTGGTTTGGGGGTTTTTGCAGGGGGTGTTATTGGGTTTTTATTGTTTTTCTTGTTGGTTTGGGGGTTTTGGGGGGTTAATTTTGGTTTGGGTTTTTTGGGTTTTTTTCAGGTTGTTGGGTTTTTTGGTTTGGTTTTTGTTTTTGCTCCTGTTGTTTTCCTTTACCATGTATGGAAACCTAACACTTGGGTATTAAGGAGACATCTGAACAAGGTTTTGGACAGAAAGAGTTTCGGTATCTGCCATGAATACACAGATGTTTACTCATGCCAAAATGTGAGAATGGCATTCCCTCTGTGACACAAAGGGAGCAATCATCTGAAAAAGGGACCACACAGAAATCAACCTTGTACCCAAGGAAACAGAACAGCAAAACACCTCATTTTTCACACCACATCACACAAGCAGCTACAAATTCTAAAGGAAGTACGCTAAAAGGACTACTTTCCACTAAAAGAATATGATTTTACAAGCCCAATATTATGTTTTCATTCATAAAATCTGGGAACGGGGCCAGACCTGACTGCATACATTCCATTTGACCTTTCAGGAACATTTATTTCAGTGCAGAACCTCCACACCAATACAGAACTTTGAATTCCACCCGTAATGCCAGTCACAGATAGCACCTCCCAGTGAAGCTGGAGTTATTTATAAAATCCTTCAGGGATCATAAATCCCATCAATTATCCATCCCACAGATCACACCAGCGAGCCTGGCTGTCTGCAGGAAGTGACACTTCTGGATGCCAGTGATGCAATTCACTAAATTGTGTTGATTAACAGGGAATCTTGCAGTCATGGTGGTGACTGCTCCAAGGAAGCAGCTCCACTTTTTGATGACTCTTCAGCTCAAAGGTGCCCAGATTTCTCAGCCAAAAGAACATTAGCTTAGCCTGTTAATACAAGGTGGCTCCAACCTACTCGTGGATGGAAGTCATGGCAGCCAGAAATGAAATAAATTGTGGTGATTTCAGAGTTTACAACTCTGCAGTGCCCACGTGAAAAGATGCAGCCCAGGATCCCTCATCCTACCCAGGGCCAGAAGCTGGCAGGGTGTGACCGCGTTCACAGGGGTTTTCAGATGAGGGAAGAGACAAGGATGTTGACTCCATATTTCAGAAGGCTTGATTTATTATTTTATGATATATATATTACATTAAAACTACACTAAGAGAATAGAAGAAAAATTCTCATCAGAAGGCTGGCTAAGAATAGAAAAGAATGAATCCACAAAGGTCTGTGGCTCGGACAGAGAGAGAGACAGCTCTGCCATGACTGGCCATTAATTCCAAATATCCACACGAGCCCAATCACAGATGCACCTGTTGCATTCCACAGCAGCAGATAACCAATGTTTACATTTTGTTCCTGAGGCCTCTCAGCCTCTCAGGAGAAAAATTCCTAAAGAAGGATTTTTAATGAAAAGATGTCTGTGACAGCAGGGAGCTGTCAATATCAGAACAACCCCTACACCCCACTCTCACCTTCTCTTCTCCTCAGGGACCTTTTGAGAGCCAGCCCTACCACAGGTAATCTTCCTTCTGGGGTGTGTTACTCTGGAGTAGAAGCCACTGAATTTTGTTTCAAATCCTCTCCTCAGCCTTAATTTTTAATAATAATTTCAAGATGCCACCTCAGCTGTGCCGTCCTCTTTCTTTGCAACAGACAAACAGCATTTCCAGCTTGCCAAAGGACAGAATAAATAAATTGGGTTGGTGAGAAATTCAGCGATATGATTTCAGCTATACAGGTACTGTGTTATGCAAGAAAGGAGAACATATATTACATTTAGAATGAAAATTTAATGTTTTTACTACATTTAGAATGAAAATTTGGTTGTCCTCAAAGAGGACTTGGTTGTTGAAGTAACTGACAGCTCATTAATTAAAAAAATAAAGGAGGCTTCTATTATCATTACTTTTCATTATATATCAGACTTTTTAAAGAACCAGCACTTTTCCACAGAAAAAGTGGGGGCTGTGTTTGTGCCTGGGATTGCTCTGACCAGGCGCAGCACCCTGCACTTGGCATTGCTGAATTCATGAGTTTCCCAATGCCCAAGTTATTTGCAGTAACTGAAACAATTCACACAATTTATTATTTGTTTGAGCCGTGCAATCTCAGCACATTCATTAAAAACCTTGGCAGAATAAAATTCAAAAAAGACTTAAACATTACATGAATTTTAAAGCCAAACTAGATTCTAATTGGATTTTTTTCAGCCTTTTTATCATGAACCTAATGAAAAACCTGATACTCGAGGTTCATACATTCTCATTCTTCAGATTACTTGAAATAACTTTAGTTTTCTTTTTAGGCTACACTTACTGGTACTGCAGTCAATCCAGCACATTTAAGTTACAATTATGACCCTGAGTGCTGCAGATTGAGATAGGATTCACCAGGAGCCTGGCAATTCAGGAGTGTCAGACACGAGATTTCTGTCTGCCCTTCCAGACCATGATCCAGGCTCCAAACCTGCTTTATTGAAAGCAGCTGTAATTTTCTCTATTGCCTTCAATTGGTAAAAGATTTGACTTCCTATTATATGAGATTGATGATGACTTCGTGGTGCTTAAAAGCACCAAAAATTCTCAAATGTGATTTAGCCCCCAGTCTTTTTGAAAGGCAGCTATTTTTTTTTCCAGTTTCCCATTTCCTTTTTATTATAGGCACACATTATTGCTTTATTAACAACCTCTGGAGAATACTTCTAAATTTGGTGCAGCAGATAACTTGTCCCAATTCTTTCTTCTCTACGTAGTTTTCAAAAACTTTTCTACAACTACCTTTTCCCATCAACACAGCATTTCAAAGACATTTTTCTTCCTCTTGACACTTTCTGATGACTATAATTGCATTTTTGCTGGTAAAACATACAGTGAGGCCCAGTGCATTTAAAAGTTTGAAAATAAAATTAATGATCAAAAATACAAATAAATGGGAGGGCGAATTTGGATTCCTTTTGGTTTCCTTTATAATATCAAGCCAATGAAGTGTGACAGACTTAGCAGAACTGAACTTTATCCTCAGTCAGAAATAAAACCACTGACCATAAAGCCAACATCCAACGTGGCCTGCTTATTCTCTTCAGCCAAATTTTCCTATTTTCCTATTTTTCTATTATACCACAAACTCTGAAGCACAGAGGCAATTCGTGAGCAGAATCCCTAAAGCCAGAAGGGATGGGACAGTGCTAAGTGACCCAGGATGGGATGATTATTCCAAGTATTTGCACTAAAAGGTTGACTCCTATTTTTCAGACTTTTCTCTGTAATCTGTTCTGTTATTTAAATGCCTCATTGCATACACAACAAAAACCCAGTGGGAAAAGAAAAAAGGAATTTCCATAGCAACTATTCCAAGGAACACAGTTCAGTCATTTGTACCATAAAATTTTATGGACTTTGACCAAGGCTTTTCTTTATCTATTTTTTTAGAAATCTGGCTTAATCTATGTTCAAGTGGAAATATTAATATCAGGCAGGAAGAATTTCATAGGAACTTATTATTAAAAACTAAACTTCACCAGATGAATGATCCCTAAAGGAACTGTGATTCTAAAGACATTACAACCAAGAATTTGTTTTAATATTTGAAACATCTACAGTGAGATCACATAAAAATAGAATTTACACAGATTTTTAAATTAAAAAAAATATTTTCCACAGCAAAAAGATGCAGAAGCAAAGAATAGTTGAGTGCAATGGGGTTTTTTAATTTCTTTTTCCATTTAGATTTTTTTTTAAGGTTTGGAGTAGATTAATTTTGTAAAATCTTTGGGGATTTGCACATTTTGCTCTCTCATGACAAGATATTACTATGAGTGCACTGTGTAGGGTATAATCACTCTTTTGGATGAACAAGTACAAACTATCAGCTCCAAACATCTCAGAAGAGATTTTGATTCTATTGTGCAAATCTTTACTATAATCTCAGTCTCAAAATATGGGATATTTAATGTTATAATATCAGAGATGACAAGATGCATGATATTGCAGAATAAACTCATTTAAGTGAGATTATTTACTTAAGACACACCTGGCTATATTCTTGCTTATTACAAAATATATTGGTACTGGTTTTCTTGACAGTAAAAAGGGAAAATTATTTCTCTTATCAAGAGAAAATTCCCATCCAACAGTGCAAAATCTCATTGCCTCTTCCTACCAGGGAACTCCCCTGATATAGAAAGAAAAGCTCATTCCCAGAATAATTTTCCTTACACAAGAAAATTCAGGCTAAATTGGTAACGCAGGGTGGAGATGAGAACCAGAAGAATGCAGACACTTCACAAGCAATTTTTTGTTTGCCTGTTTTTACACGCCCTACTTGTCCTCCTGTTGGAGCCACCAGAATCATGTCAAAAACTTCAGTATTCCTGGGTAAATTCATTCTTTGCTGCAATACTGAACTTCGCTGAAGCAGCCCACAGTAAAGTATTTATCAGTATTTATCCTGTATTCATCAGTATTTTTATCTGTTACCAACAGAGCTCCAAATTAGCCCCACTCAGAGCAGAATGCCACATGAAACAGTGGCTAGAAACAGAACAGACACTATCTTAAGCCCATTTTCTCATTATTCTGCAGGACTTCAGATGATAAATCTGAAAAAATAATAATTAAGGATATGTAAACAATGTGACTGAAGCTACCTCCAATTCCATAACAGCCAGTCTAAGAAATTCCTGGGTCTAAGGCACTAAAGGTTATTGATGGATGAGGTTTTTTATTAAATTCATTAATAGATAATGGCACTCAAATGCAGAGGCTTCAAAGCAGCCAATGTTTCAGCAACATCTGAGAAATAGTTAATGGCAAAAGGAAAAGTCTTCAATCAAAAGCAAGACAAAGAGTGTTTTTGTAACTGAATGGCCACAGAATATGTTAAGTGATTAAAAGCACACAGAAAAGTGTGTTTACTGGTACAGAAATAACCCTCACAGGTACTGGTAGGGACAGACAGGTGACAAAGAGCTCAACCTTTGATTTAGGTCAGCTCATTCTTATGAAAGCTTTCCCATTTAAAGGGGATGTGATAAACACAACAGAAAATTCATTGTAAGCTTCAAGAGAAAAGGTGTGGTGGAAAGGGGAAAAGGAGAGTGCAATATGTTCATCTAAGATGGATCACAAAGTCATAGAAAAATCAAAATTACTGACTGGAGGGAGTACAGAAGCTTTACAAAAAGCAGAGAGAAAATCAGGGCATTGAGAAGAGGATTCTCCAAGGTGTCCCTCTTCCTCTTCAACCCCTGAGAAAAGAATTAAATATCACAGAAGCAGGAAAACCAAATATATCCCAATTTATTAAAGTCAAAAGGCCTTTACCTGTAAATTATTCACACTGAAAGGTCTATAAATAATGGTGACATAAAGAAAAAGAAAGGGAAATTAGAATGTGAAAAGCCTAAGTAGAGAAAGCACAACTCAGGTTCTCATATAACCTCTCAAAAATTATCAATTACAGGAAGGGATTAATGCCCATCAAAACTGAACAAAACCCTACTCACTAGAACTTCCAAATCCTCCCAATACCTGGAGCAGCAGCAGCACCACTGAGGTCTCCACTAAAACCAAACCTCAAAGCAGGAAAGGCCAAAAAGCTCATTTGATTATGCAAAACATCCAATTTTAATCAAGCAGTCAGTTGATTACTCTAGGGAGAGAGGTCACTTAAAAATAACACAAAACAGGAATAAACATTGACTCCTGAAAGGAGTGGGGAGGAAAGGCAGGACCAAAGAAAAATCTGCCTAAAAATGCTTTAAAAATGTGCTTTTCTCCAGCTTCCCGGCAAATTTCCAAAACTCATCCAGGGGCAACTGAAATATGGCTGGTTCTGTCATTTTCACTCAGACATCTACACACAAAAAACCAAAATCTGCCCATGGGCGAGTGGCAGCTGCAAGAGCATTTGCTCCACCTTCCTCATTTTTGCACAACACAGCTCTGGAGTGAAACCTGGCTTCACATTCCTGAGAGATGATTTCAAAAGAATATAAAAAAATTATAATATTTAAGAACATCTTGGTAACTTCTGTGAATAACTTACTAATATGATCTTAAATTGAACCTCAAAAATCAGAATCAGTGAGACAGGATGTGTCACTCAGTGTCCTTGACACCTGTTCTATAAAATGAATTATTGAACCTGCCCAGATCTGTTCCACTGCAGCAAATTAACCAGATCCTGTTAATTTGAAGCAGAAATCACATCAGAGATCAACAGCAGTGTTTGTTCTCTTATAGCACTTATGGGTTTTCATCTCATCAGGTTTAGAAGTTCTGATCAATACAATGAACTTCAGCTCACCAACATGAAAATTAATGAGCAAAACTGATTTAAATTGCAAGGTTCATCAATTCATAATGAAGCTGAAGAGAAAACCTCTTTATGGTTTCCTTTTTGCAAGCTTTTGGAAATGTTACCCAGGAACACTTTTCAAAATCATATTTCATTGTTTAGTTGTGTTTTTTAATAAGTAATAGATGAAATTTTAAGCCAATCCTCAGTTTATTTATTACAGAGAGAGGCAGGGTAAAAATGTCCTTTATTCTCTGCAGGAGCTCTCGAGGTCAGAACTCCATCTGCATTTTTTAGTGCTATGCATAACTCTAAATCACAGTTGGATTTATGTTTCAGCTTTGGAATTTATATCACATCTATGTCATGTCTAACTCCACACCTTCATTCAAGGTTCAGGCTCTAAATGGTATTTGAAAATCCTGGAAAGTTCTGTTTCTTTTATTAATTTGAGCATTTAAAGAAAAAAAAATCTGTATAACAACCAGAAATCTCCCACTTCTAAAACTGAAAGGATATGATAATATACATTCACATCCAAAAAATAAATAAAATCATTTACAGCTACAGATAGCATTTGTTACACAGATTTAAACAGTAAGAAAAAGAATCCATCCACCCTGCATATATATGGTCTTAAAATAACAACTATTTAAATATCAATTTTCTCTATGGTAATTAAAATTTTCATCCAAAAGTTAAACATTAAAAAAAAATCAAGTCTATCAAATAATACTATCCAGCACTCTTTAAATGCAAATTATTCTAAAAATTTAAAAATTAAGGAAAGGAATTTAAACAGCTCATAAGCAGGAAGACAAAGGGGAAGACAAAGGAAATGCAGAATATAACATTATGTCAGTCTGTCAAGTATTGACTTCTAATTTTAATTTTAATGTTAGTATTTTCCATAGATACGATCCTTACAATAAATTGTTTTTACAGTGATAGATGAAAAGTAATGTTTCAACCTGAATATTGTGGCCCTTTTATCCCCCTTTTATTAGGAATGTAAATGACAGATTGTATTTAAATGTAAATCAACTAGTTCTAGAGGTCACTGATCAAGAGGAATGATTTGCCTTTAGAAAAGTAACTGATGAGGAGAAAATGGAACAAACTACAATTTATTTTTTTTTCTAATCACAATTCTTTAATATGAATGAGAAATGCAACAAGGAAACCACAAAAACCGAGATACAGGATGCCTTTCCTATGGTGATCTGCATTTAAAAACTGTGGGAAAAACTCTTGGAAAGGTCATTTGTGATTACAACAGACACACATTTAAAAACATTGTTTAAGGGGTAAGAATCCTGCATTGACAAAAAAAAAATAAGCCATAAAAACTGACAGGTCTTTTCCCCCTCTAATTGCTTCAATTTTGGGCCTTGTGAATCATGCATTACCCCACAGCAAAACAGAGCAAGTGTTTTTTAAGACACAGCTCCACTGCCTAAAACATCAGCAAAAAACCCCAGAGAAGTGCTGATGGCCTTTCAAATTTAAGTTGTGGCTGCCAGCAGTGTGTGTTCATGTTACACAGATTTGCCTGTGCCCTTCTACACTACCTAATAATTAAAAATAAAAACACAGAGGTATCAGTTCCTTCCCTTTCCATACAAATGGGTTATCCTGTTCCTTATCAAATACAGAACAAATAGTCTGTGTTTGGAAGAATATTACTAATCTAAACAAAGTGAAATTAAAAAGTTTTATCCACTGTGTGTTATCTGGAAATATAGGGTGAGAAAGAAAGATACAGTGAAATAATAATGACTCTATAACCACTCAGTGACAGGGCAAGGCTTCTTTATTATTCTTTAACTACCTAAGAGTATCTCTATTAAATGCAGCTTTGAGATTTTCAAGGAAAAGAATTATGTTTACAATTTATTTCTGTTCTGTCCAAACATTATTCAGCAGTCTAGTGTCTATAGCTATTTTCAACCTTTATTTTTCTTTCAAAAAAAATACTTTACAACACTAAAATGTAGATCTAAAGCAGTAACTTGAAGCCATTCTGGATTTAAACAAGCTTAAATGGAACAGAATTTCTTGCAAGAGGGAGCTGAGACAAAGATGAACAAAATATTCCAACTGGGCAGTTCAGCATCTTTGTCATGTACAATGCCTCCAGAGGAAAGGTGGGATAAATTATCTCCCTGCTGGCCTTTACTTTCAGTCCGTGGAAATTTGAGTTGGGCTCCTTGGGGTGACATTTGTGCTTTGCCTCCTGTGGATTGTGGTTGTTCTGGATGGGAGTCATAAAAATCACAGAACTATTTAGTTTGGAAAGACCTCCATGATCATGGAGTCCAACCTGTGACCAATCCCCAGCCAAGCCCTGAGCGCCATATCCAGGCCTTCCTTGCACACCTCCACGGATGGGGATGTCAGCACTTCTCTGGGAAGTCCTTTCCAATGCTTAACAACTTTTCCATGAGGGAGTTATTCCTGATGTCCAACCTGCCCCTCCCCAGGCCCAGCCTGAGGCCGTTCCCTCTGCTCCTGTCCCTGCTCCCTGGAGCACAGCCCGACCCCCCCAGCTGTGCCCTCAGAGCCACAAGGGCCCCCCTGATCCCCCTTTGCTCCAGGCTGAGCCCCTTCCCAGCTCCCTCAGCCCCTCCTGGTGCTCCAGACCCTTCCCCAGCTCTGTTCCCTTCCCTGGGCTCTCTCCAGCCCCTCCAGGTCTCTCCTGCCATGAGGGACCAGAACTGGACACAGCACTCAAGGTGTGGCCTCACCAACACCCAGCACAGGGGGACAACCCCTGCCCTGGTCACTGCTGTTTCAGAGCAAGGAGGGGACAGATTTTAACAGGAATAATTCAGTGAATTCCTAAAGCAGAATGTGGGGGAAGGAGGAAAGAACTGATGAATCCAACTCCCAATAGTAAGAGATTCAACAACTTCAGGGTTGAAGCAGAAAAATCCCTCTGGCCTAAAATGGCGGGGGTGGGGATGAAGTCCTTCAGGCAGCTTTGTCAGTAGATTCAGTTAGGCGGGAAGTCATTTTTTGGGACCTGAAAACTGAGCTGGACTTGAGGGACAAATGTGTCAGCACAGGCAGGTCCTTGCTGGGTAATAATTGACATAGATTCCATGTATTAAGATTTCTTTATTAAGAAACCCATACTTTTATAGACAGTTATGATATACAGCTGGACTATTTGGTCCTCCAATCAAAACACCATCACCTTTGGGTAATTAAGAAACTATTTGTTTGTTTTACCACTTGTTTGGTAAGCAAATCTCCATAACACATTCTACATGTTCACAATACCAGGTGCAAGTTAAGGCAAGAATTGTTTCTCATTCTTTTCTCTGATCTTCTCCCAGCCTTTCCCAGAATTATACCTGGGAAAGTTGTCTGTCTCTCTTTGTGGCCAGAGAGCTGCTGCCACACAAATGTGGTTGGAAATGTAATTTCTGCCACATGGAAAAATTCTCCAACCAACTTTCAGCCTAAGCACCTTCTCTTCCTGGGACAGAGATTGTCAACTCAGCACTTCTTATTAAACAAACATATGATTTCTCAAAACCTCCATTTTCCTTATCTCCTAATTTATTAAAACATCTCAAAGCTACATTTCTATGTTGTAGAAATGACAAATCCCTTGTATTTTCCAAATGTGGAAAAGAGCATGGATTTCTGGAGCAGGGTGCACTCCAGAGCATCTGAACCCAGCACCCACCAACCATGGGTTGTTAACCATTATGTTGCCACAGTAACATAAACCACATGCCCAATATCCCATTTCTGAAACTCTGGAATAATCAGAACTAAAAGAGTGATAATTATTTTTTTCCTTAATATATGAAAGCCAATGTGCATCTGAAAACTTCATATTCTACAGAACTGCCAATCTTTTCAATAAACAGACCAAAGGAGGAAAGAGAAATCTGTCAGAGGATAAATCACTTAAAGTGCCTGACAAAAAACCAAGGCTTTTCATTTTAATACTGATAATTACAGAAATTAAATAATGCTGGCAATGGTATGATGATAATTATACACACAGAAAGAAAAGGAGCAGATTAAGCAAATTATTTAGAAAAGCTGTCTCATGAAAATACATACTGTAAATTTGTATATTTTTAGACAGGAAATGGTGATATAGCTTTATAAAGATCATGTGATTATCATCCATTTCTCTCAGAAAACAGAATTTCTGACATCACTTACAGATTTCTGATCTACACTCTCCAAGAGCATCACCTTTATATCCACAGTCAAATAACAAAAATTTAACACAACCAGTTTTGGCTATAGCCCAAAACCGAATCCAAATAAATAAAAAAACAAAAAAACACATTGCAAGCCATTTCTTTTTATTAAAGCAGGCCCAGCTGGATGTGCTGCTCAGAAATCTAATTAGAGCTGTTACTGAAATTATTTTCTTTTCTTCTAGTTGATAGTCCAAGTTTACTACACACTGGCATCCCAGCAAGATGATGAGCAGTAACGTCATGGTGAAAACCTGTCTGCTCATCTTGTCCCGCATTTCCTCCATTCCCAGGACTTTTATCATATGAGAAGATGCTCTGAGGGCAGGAGCCAGGCTGGGAGAGCTGGGGGTGCTCACCTGGAGAAGAAAAGGCTCCAGGAGAGCTGGAGAGGGACTGGGGACAAGGGATGGAGGGACAGGACACAGGGAATGGCTTCAAACTAGAAGAGGGAAAGTCTAGATTTTATTTTAGGAACAAATTTCTAAATGGGTCATGAGACATTGAATCAGAGAGCCCAGAGCAGCTGTGGCTGCCCCTGGATCCCTGGAAGTGTCCAAGGCCTTTGGACAGCTTGGAGCAACCTGGCTGGTGGATGTCCCTTCCATGGCAGGAGGTGAATGGATGATTGCAAGGCCCTCTCCAACCCAAAGCATTCCATGATTCCATGTCCATTCCAACCCAAACCATTCCATGATTCCATGTCCATTCCAACCCAAACCATTCCATGATTCCATGTCCTCTCCAACCCAAACCATTCCATGATTCCATGTCCTCTCCAACCCAAACCATTCCATGATTCCATGTCCTTTCCAACCCAAACCATTCCATGATTCCATGTCCATTCCAACCCAAACCATTCCATGATTCCATGTCCATTCCAACCCAAACCATTCCATGATTCCATGTCCTCTCCAACCCAAACCATTCCATGATTCCATGTCCTCTCCAACCCAAACCATTCCATGATTCCATGTCCATTCCAACCCAAACCATTCCATCATTCCATGTCCTTTCCAACCCAAACCATTCCATGATTCCATGACCCATCAACATTCCTTCCTTTATTGCAGTGCTGCGCTACTCCACCATCTCCATTTCCAACATCTAAGAAATGCTCAAAAAAACAGTGTTTTGCTGTTTTGTATATGTGGGAGGCCTTCTGCTCCTGCCCCACTCCCCTGAACACCCCTTCACCCTCAAGGTACCCCAAAAGCTGCATCTCCTGAGCTGCTCCCATTGCTCCCCTCAAGGACAGCAGCACGTGAACCACAAACGGAGCCTGAGCTGTGGCAGGGAAACACAGGCACCAAACAGGTTAACTGCAAACTCCAGCTTCTGGTTTCCCATTTTATTCTGGTGTGAACAAATTAACAAACTGTTATTAGCCTCAGTCAGAACTGAAGTGGAGGAGGAAGAGCTGGGAGGAAACTTCAGGTGCCGAGGGCAGGAGGTAGAACTGGATGTTCTGCAAGGTCCTTTCCAACCCAAACCATTCCATTTCTTCATCTCCTTTCCCAAACCAACATTTCTTCATGCACTGCAGTCCTGGGCTACTCGAACATCTTCAATTCCTGCATCTAAGAAATGCTCAAAAAACCAGTGTTTTGCTGTTTGGTAGATGTGAGAGGCCTTCTGCTGCTGCCCCACTCCCCTGAACACCCCTTCACCCTCACGGTACCCCAAAAGCTGCATCTCCTGAGCTGCTCCCATTGCTCCCCTCAAGGACAGCAGCACGTGAACCACAAACGGAGCCTGAGCTGTGGCAGGGAAACACAGGCACCAAACAGGTTAACTGCAAACTCCAGCTTCTGGTTTCTCATTTTACTCTGGTGTGAACAAATTAACAAACTGTTATTAGCCTCAGTCAGAACTGAACTGGAGGAGGAAGAGCTGGGAGGAAATTTCAGGTGCCACTGAACTGGAACTTATCTAATGAACTTGCTGGTTTGAATTCCTGGCTACATTAAGTGCTATTACTCTAAAGGTTTAGAGGGATCTATTATAACAATAAAGAGGAAGGGGGAAAAACCACCTTTTTTATAAATTCTAAATTTAAAAAAATTTAACACATCTGAAGCAATTATTTCTTGTATGGAATAACAGGCCCACGCTTTTCCTCTGTCAATCCCACAGTTCAAATTCACCCTAAATTTGCCATTAAATCCATGGTTGGGCTCAGTGATCTCAGAGGTCTTGACCAACCTCAGCAGTTCAATAATTCCACGAAGGAAATCAAGAAATCACTGTCTCTAGAACTGTCTTTTTATTCCAGCTTTGCCTTTGCAGGTCCCAGATGAGATTTCTCAATCATTTAAGATTTCATGCCACATAAAGTTTGCTGTACGAACGGGAAATTCAGCATTTAGGCAAATCAGCAGTTCTTTTCAACCCAGTAATTATTTCTTTTATAAAGAGAGAAGTTTACAACAATGTTATGCAAATTGTGTCTCTAGTTTTTTGGTCATTTGCTTATTTTTTTGTAAATCATGAGCAAACTGTTGACTTTTAAAGTGCTTGAGAAAAGTTTTTAATAGCACAACTGCACCATGGAAGAGCTTGACTATACTTTTATTGCCTTCTAAATGGAAAAGTAACTCTTTTAAATTTGCTGATTCATATGATTATTCTAAAATATGATAATTTCTTAAAACACAAATTTTGACTACAGAGGTATTTTCAGTCCTGCATAACATCTGAATTCTTCTACCTTTGTTTAATCCCTGCAATGAGTCTAAGTTCCCATCATACAAAAATGTTCTGCTTGAAATCTTTCCTGAAATTATACCTAGGGCATCCCAGCCTAAGGGAGGGGAGGGTTTAATATCAAATGTTAATGTAATATGTTCCACCTCATGATTTTCTGTGCCATCTTCCACGTATAATTTGGAGTTTCTTCAAAAGCATGCATGAGGGCAGAAATTAATAGATTTAATGATGATTGATATTTTTGTCCAGCTTTTGATTAACACTGAATGCAGCAATAAAAAACTGAAGTAAAACACTGAAATTATCAAATACTGTTTGCATACATCTCTATTCAAACTGTGATTTTATTGTGACTTCAGCCTTAATCCACACAGAAAGAATGTTTAGCCTTGCAGGTAACTTGTAGAAAACTCTTCAGTAAATTTTCACTTGTTCCAAAGTATCAATACAGAGCTTATTCAGCCAATATTTGCCTCCCAAAATCAACAGAACTATGTTCACAGCTACAAAAAATAACAGAAGTGAGATATAAGAATATCTGCACCCCTAAATCAAATGTGGAACAACTGCCCAAGACTTACATCAACATTCAGGTGACCAAAATAACCACCCCACATAATGTTTTATTGCTTTACCTTTCTTTCACCAAGACTAACAAGCACTGAGCAAATCCAATGCTTTAACTGCCTGCTACGAGCACAAAAATCTCCCTGATACAATCCATTATCCACCTGCCTGCAGAAAATCAGCTTAAATGTTCCTAAGACTCCTCAGAAGAAAGATTTTCAGCCTGTTCAAGCTGGCTGTCTATTACTTGAAATAAAATATTTTCCCAAGCAGCTTCTATTTTCTACTGAAGAAAGAATTAAAAAACAAAGAAGAAAAAGGAAAAAAAGAGGTAAAGTGATGATAATTGCAATTACCACAAGGATAAAGGGAGCACAAAAATAGTCCAGCCACAAAATCTGATTGTTTGGTAAATTGAGATTATTCATGAAAACCAATGCAATATAAAAAAAAAATCACAAGTAAAACAAAACAGAAAGAACAAAACTAACTGCTTCTGAAGGGAGTGGGAATAGTGTGGAATGGAGAGACTAAAAGGTTTTAAAGTCATATGGAAAGCAACAGAACTGCCATGGTGCATTCAGTCTGGATACTCAGCTTTTAGAGCAGCTACCAAGAAACAAGAGGTACAGAGGGAAGTCATGTGGCCTCCAAACTTTCTATCTAGAGAATCACACTCCCAGTCAAAAATGAAATTATTATCTCTGTCCCGTTACACAGGTATTATTTTTGGATTTCTTCTTATGCTGTTCAATCCAACCTACACTTAAATCTTCCAAGATACTGCTCTTGTGACATTGTGACTCATCCTGTACCTGGAGCAATGCTTCCCCCTCCCCTTCTTGATGTTATCATCCTGCCCCTCGCTGTCTGCTCTCTGCTAACAGCAATCTTCTTCCAGCACACGCACTCAGAAAGCTACTACAAAGGTACTTCAGTTTTTTGTAAAGTCAGTGCTTTCTCAAACTTCTCCCAAGAACTAAATCGCCTCTCTGCATCACTCTGCTCACCTTCACTTTTAAAGCTTTTCAAAACTTCACTCAGACACCCACTGGGCTGCAGTTTAATGAGCCTTCCCTGCTGCAGCACTGATGGTTTCAGCAGCATCCACCTGCTCCTCACCACCTCTTCCCATCCACATGCTCTGCTCCCAGTTCTGCTCACACAAGGACTTGTTCAGGTGCAGAACAAACTGAGTGAAACCAAGGAAAAAAAATATCCAGGTTTGGAGTAAGTATTTCTGAAATGAAAGTTAATTTAGGGCACATCAGCTGTGCACAAATGACAGAGCACAGCTCAGGAGCTGGAACAAGATGAGAACCATCAACAGGAGCTGCTTGACTTAGCCCTGGAGCTAAGGAATTACTCAAAATAAGCTTTCTGCAACAGGACACTGAGTTCAGCTCCAAACATCCCAAAAAGCAGCTGACCAAACTGTTAAACAGGTAACACTGCACCCTCTCAGGGGCTGGGCTTGACACCCATTGTATTCACAGGGATGCCCTGACAAAGGCAGGAATGATCAATCTGACTCCATGTGCTCAGAAAGCTAATTTATGATACCATATTATATTAAAGAATACTGTACTAAACTACACGAAAGAATACAGAAAGGATACTTACAGAATGCTAAAAAAATAATAATGAAAACTCCTGACTCTCTCCTGAGTCCTGACACAGCCTGGCCCTGATTGGCCAAAGAGTGAAAACAACTCACAGCAGAATCCAATGGAACAATCACCTGTGGGTGAACAATCTCCAAACACATTCCACATGAGCACAACACAGGAGAAGCAAATGAGATAAGAATTGTTTTCCTTTTCTCTGAGGCTTCTCAGCTTCCCAGGAGAAAAATCCTGGGAAAAGGGATTTTATCAGAGAATGTGGATGGCACAGACACCTGCAAGGAAACTCTTCCAAACATCCCTTCCCTCATTGCTTCCTCTCAGCCTCCTCCCAGGGCTTGGCCTGGCTGCACCAAGGAAGGAAACCCAGCAGTGGTTGGGATTGGGATGGGTTGGTATCACAAAGCTTTGCCTTGGTGACCAATTCTAACCCTGTGTTTGCACTCCATCTGCAAAAATCCAGCTTTCACCTGGAACAGAGGGGCTCAGTCTGGTTTTGCCAGGTGTTTGCACTGCACCTGGCACAAACAGAATGGGAATGCTCAGAACAAAGACTCAGACCCAAAGGTACTGCAACAAGTAACACCCCAGCCTCCCCTTCTCTCTCAAAGAGTCCTAAAAACCATTACAGAAACCATCACTACCCACATGACGACAACAAGGTGAAGTTCTCATGTTTTCCATCTCCCTATTTTTTTCTTGAAATAGAAATTCAATCTAGAAGGGCTGATACAAGGTTCATCAAATCCCAGGCTGGTTTGGGTTGGAAAGGACCCAAAGATCATCCAGCTTCCCCTCCCACCATGGCAGGGACACCTTCTATTAGCCCAGGATGCTCCAACCCCATCCAGCCTGGCCTTGGGCACTGCCAGGGATCCAGGGGCAGCCACAGCTGCTCTGGGCACCCTGTGCCAGGGCTCACCGATGTTGGGAATTTAGCTGCTAGAAAATGGAAAAGTACAAAACCATGGCTAATTCCAAGTCCTGCACCTGCACAGATAGCAGTGTCCTTGGGCCTAGCTGTGGTATAATAACAAACAGTGAAAGAGACATGAGAAAAGAGAGATGTAATCCCTAAGGAATGAGGATGAGTTAATGCTATAGTTTAACCAATAGATTGCTTGGCTTACAGAATATTCATAAGCTTATTATTTGCTGTATAAGTGTTTGATACTTTTTTCAATAAACTGGACCAGAAAGACCTGAGGGTCCGGGACCGGACCGGACCTGAAGGGCCTGTGATGAACCAACTGGTGTCCTGGTCCCCTTCCTTCGACACACCACCCTCATAGGAAAGAATTCCTTCCCAATATCCCATCCATCCCTGCCCTGTGGCAGTGGGAGCCATTCCCTGTGTCCTGTCCCTCCACCCCTTGTGCCCAGTCCCTCTCCAGCTCTCCTGGAGCCCCTTAAGGCTCTGAGCTCTCCCTGGAGTTTTCTCTTCTCCAGGTGAGCACCCCCAGCTCTCCCAGCCTGGCTCCAGAGCAGAGGGGCTCCAGCCTCAGAGCATTTTCTCACATGGCAAAAGTCCTGGGATGAGATAAAACACAGGAACAGAAACCAGGGAGCTCCTGCACCACGACAGAGAGAACACTGATGTGACATTCCCTCCTCTCTGAAAGTGTCTGGATGTTTCAGTGCAGTTTTTGCAAACCACCTGTGTTCTGGAGCAGGTGGAAATGCTGTTTGGAGAGCATTTTTCTGCAAATGGGATTTGATTAGTACACGAACCTTCCATGTAATGTTCTTATAATGAGTAAATGAGTAGGTGATATAAACCTCTGGAAAAGCAAAGACTGTAATGAAAACCTTATTATCCTTTTTACAGTAAGGCTGAACAGGAACTGATGCTATGTTTAAAATGATCATGGTTTTATTCCCACCCCCAGGCAAACCTGCATAAACTCAATGAGCAGTGTGATTTCATTAAGTATATGTATAATGAACAATTTTCTTGTCCTTTGAAAACAACTGATTTGAAGGAAGACTGAGGCATTATGACTGACAGCTGGGTTCTGCAGCCTTTTCAATCTGCACAGGATTTCCTATAACATCCTGAAGGTGAAAGAATCACAAACACAGAGAAAAGAGAGGAAAAGCAGCCTTAATAAGCTGGGAGCACATGAATTTTAAACAGCTGAGTGGCTTTGTGGAGTTGGTGGGAAGTCTGCTATGCTGGAAAAGCTGTTCAAACATCCCCTCTGCTGAGCCTGGAAGAGGATGCTCAGGACACCCATGGACTTCAAAGAAACCTGGAGCTGTCATGGATTAGGAACTGCCCTGACCCCATCCATTTGTACCCAAAGCAGGCCGGCAGTTGTCTTGGGAAAGCACTCTAGGAAATGGCAGAGGGAAAATATTTGGATTTCCAGACACAAATCTCTGCTCTTGGGAAGGAGAGAGCAGCAGGGTGTGAGACAAACACACAGAAGTTACTCAGCTTACTTGGTTTAGTCCTAACTCCACAGAGGAAAGAAACCTGGCTGACCTCTAAAACTTAGAACAATCCCTACACCAGGAAAAAAAATAGCATTTAAATGTGGAATTTTTCTGTATCTCTCACATAAAGAGGTCTGATCAACAGTGCTTGATCCTTAAAATATCCATCACTCTACAACTGCACTTTTTGAACCAAGAGTCACCTATAACCACACATTTACAGGCTGTCCAGGTCCAGTGAGAGAGAGCCTCTGCCAGGTATTTCACTGAGAATCCTCAAAATTCACTCATCTGGAAAAGCAGCAGCCAGACCCTTATTTATGGTGAGATGACATAAATCTGAGATTCCTGTGGTTCTGCACTGCCACATCCTCTAAGTGGCCCTTTCAAAATTAATATGGAAATTTTAAAGATTATCTGTTCTCAAAATAACTGAAATTTTAAACACAAAAAAAAAAAAAATTCAAACTTATTGCATGAGGTTCAGTGCAGGGCATTTTAAAGATTTTAAAGTATTTTTTTCACTGGTGCTATGGTGTTATTCTCAGAAGGAAACTGATTTCACCACTAATGGATCTGAGAAGAATCTGAAGAAGCAATACAGAAGGGAATAGTACCAACACAGAGAAAAAAAAATAGAGATATATTTAACAGAAAATCCAAGACAAAATGGTACAGTAACTGCAGAGCTGTATTTTGAATTGTTTGCAACCTGTCCAAGCAATTACCATCACTCTGTGCTCTGACCACAGAGGAAACCAACACATCCAATCTGGTTTTCAGTCTTCACAAAACCTCTCCACTCTGACTCTTACTGGAACTGAAAATCCCCCAAGCCAAGGAGAAAGACAGAAAATGCATTTTCTTCCTTACCAACATTAAAACTAGCAGTAACTTCTTGCATAAATACATAAAAAGCTGCAATCTGATGGGATTAATTAACAAGTGATTAGTATTTGCAGGCTAAAGGAAATATGAGAAGTAAATAGGTGACAATGGAATGCCAGTCCTTCAAAAAAAAGCAATTTTCCTGACATCAGATTAATTTTTCCACAGGGGAACTTTTCATATACAGTTTTCATCTTGATAGTGAATCTTTGATCAGGGTCTCTGAAAAAAAAATAATCTCTGTGAAGATTGAGAAAACAAAGGAATCCAGATAAACTCGAAAGAGGCAATGAAATTTTCAGGCTATCAGGTAAATAAAGTACTACAGGCACCTTGGTGGAATACAGAGAGTTTTCATATAGGGTTAGGATGGAAAATGATAGGGTTTAAAAACAAAACAAAACAAAACAAGGAAAAAAAAAGGGAAAAAAAAGGAAAAGAAAGGAAAAGAAAAGAAAGGAAAAGAAAGGAAAAAAGGGAGAAAAGGGGGGAAAAAAGGAGAAAAAGGGAAAAGAAAAAAGGGGAAAAGGGAGGAAAGGAGGAAAAAGGGAAAAAAAGGGGGAAAAGGGATAAAAAGGAAAAAAGGGAGAAAAGGGGGGAAAAGGAGGAAAAGGGAGGAAAAAGAGGAAAAGGGGGGAAAAAGGAAAAAAAGGGGAAAAAGGGAAAAAATGGGGGAAAGGGGGAAAAAAGGAAAAAAAGGGGGGAAAAGGGAAAATAGGGGGAAAAGGGATAAAAAGGAAAAAAACAGGGAAAAAAGGGAAAAAAGAGGAAAAAAGGGAAAAAAGGGGGGAAAGGAGGAAAAAAAGGAACAAAGGGAGAAAAAGGGAAAAAAGGGGAAAAAAGGAAAAAAAGGGGGGAAAAGGGAAAATAGGGGGAAAAGGGATAAAAAGGGAAAAAACAGGAAAAAAGGGAAAAAAGGAAAAAAGAAAAAAGGGGAAAAGAAATTTAAAAGGATAAAAAGGGAAAAAAGTAAAAAAAAAAAGAAAAAAGGAAAAAAGGAAATAAAAGGGAAAAAAGGGAAAAAAAAGGGAAAAAAGGAAAAAATGAGAGAAAAAAAGGAAAATAAGATGAAACTGGCACCTTTTGAAAGGAAGTAAATATATTAAGTAGTGCTACAAACTGGCAAAAAGCAGGCAGTGGCAATGTCAATGCAGGATCTAATCAATGCTCTCTGCGCTATGAAACCTGACCCCTGAGGCAGGGCAACAACGCATGGTGAGCTCGAAAATAATTCAATTTTAGTGACATGATATCACTCATTGTATCTGTTTCCTCCAAAACACCTTTAACCAACACTTCAGTCTCAGCCATCTTTTCTGGAAGTTTCCCTGAGAACAAGGACGCTCAGACTCTCCCTATTTTTTCTTCTGGGCCTCAACCTCTTTGCATTTTACCTTTCCTACCTCCTTTTGCTACTGGCTGCCAACTCTCTGCAACACTTCTTGCTTCCAAAGCACTTGAAAAAGATTCATAATTGCTTTTCACATCTTGAACGTTTCTGCAGAAATATTTTTGGCCTCCCATGTAACGTTTTGGGCTTTGAATACTTGCACGTTATGATACTTTTTTTAAAAACTTCTCTCATCTAAAAGTAGCTTTTGCTGCTGTCCTGAGTACTCATTGCCTTTCCCTCATTTTCTGTTTTAATGAGTATTATTTATTTTCCTTACTTCCTTGGAATGGTTGGACTCTATGATTTCCCAGGTCTCTTCCAACCTAAACGATTCCATGACTCTGTGAAGTTTCTCAAGAACAAAATCCCAAAGTGCTCTTTTTAATTGCCTTTTAATCATATCTCCCTGCATGTGTAGTTCTCTTTGGAGATTAAACACCACCATAGTGAATTTGCCTTTTTCCCCCACCTCCTACAAGGCTTTGAACCCAAATTTCTGTGATCACTGTTTCAGATGTTTTCCACAGTAGCAGTTTAATCCCAAACTCGTTCAAACCCAAGTTTTTCCTCTCCTGTGATCCCTGACTACACTTCAGTGAAGTTGTCTTCAGACAAATTCTGCCTCATCCTCTCTGAGCTTTTCCCACTTCATTGCAGAACTTCAGTCCATGCAGTATAATTACACTGCCTGTTAAATTAACTCCTTTATTTAATTGGATTCTGAGCTTTCTGGAAAGTAAAGCACAACCTCACATCCTCCCTCTATAACTTCCCTTTATCACCAGTCCCCAAAAGGAATTCCTGCCACTACTTTAGGAAAAAAAAAAGGAGGCCAAGAGTAAAGTGAAAGAGAAAAGTAAATCATTTCTAATGATTAACAGAAATAAATAAATAAAGCAGAACACTCCATCATAAATCTCCCTGTTCAGATTGCAGATATCATCAAGCTCAGTGACCAGGGGCAAAAATGGGTAATGAAAATGCATTTTTCACCCGCGCATAAAACAAAGAACAACGTGGGAATAACATGTGGAAAAGTAACTCTACATGTAAAAGGGTTGGCTTGAAGACAGCAACTGATCCCAGAGCCCTCTGAAAAAGTAAAGCTCTGCACAGCTTTGTTCAGGAAAAAAATGCAAAATATTGTATGTCACTATCTATTATACATCTACATTCTTAATGCCTCCTGTCCTTGCACCTCCACAAAGGTCTGGCAGAACCAGAAGATGGATCTGTACAGTCTCCATGTCAGGAATGCTTTCCATATGAAGAGAGTCTAAACACACTTGATTATTCAATTTTTAAATAAATCCCAGAGAAGAAATATGATTATCTCCAAGTTTCTCTCATCAAACCTGGCCTTGGACATTCACATCCCTGGGATGAGAGAACCTTGGAGAAAGGCTTGGAGCAACCTGGGACAGTGGTGGGAACTGGGTGATTTTAAGGTCCCTTCCAACCCAAACCATTCCATGATTCTGTGTGAAGACAGATGGCACAGAGCTCACAACATCTCCTATGGCACAAGAACTTAAATGCACCTCAAATTCTTCACTCAAAAACTCCTATGGCACAACAACTCAAATGCACCTCAAATTCTTCACCCATCAGATTCCAAACCACCCAACAGGCAACATTTGTCCCCTCAGATTGGCGGAACCAATTGCAGCAGGAAGTTTCAGAAGGGAAGGGAACGTGAAGGAGGGAATCCATGAAACAATAACATTTCTGTCCTTAATTAAAAACCCTGGTCCAGTTGCAGCCCTGAGACTCGGGGAGTCCATGAGCAGCTGGTTCTTGGAGCTGGATGGAATATCCAGGGATCCATCACACCACACACATCCTCTTGTATCCAAGCACCACCACAGAACGAAGGACAAATTTCATTATTCACTTCCCCTGTGATCAGCATGTTTAGTATCTTCTGAGTGGCAGAAAATACAACTCAGATTGTTGTACAATGTTTGTACAACACAGGGCAGAGTTTGGAATTCCAGAGATGTCATCAGACCAACCCACAATTCCGCTAAAATCCTAACTCATAAAAGCCAAGGAACTTGATCAAACTTTCAGTTTCCAGGTCACTTTCAAACTTTTTAGGCATCCACGTGTTTGTGTTTAGGTTTAGGAATCAAAGCTCCTGAAACAGAGTCAATGGAGGCACTCCCAAAAATTCTTCAAAACATCTCAGACAGATATTCCCACCCATATTAAATTCAATTCATCACCGTATTTGGTGATTTACAAACGTATAAGACAGCACTTCCCAACTTTAATTAAAACCTTCCTCACACATCTGTTAAAAGCAAAAATAAACTACAAAAAACAACCCAAACAACCCCAAAAAGCAGCAATAATAAACTACATGCTCCACTTCCCAAAGCTGGATTTCATTCACAAATCTATCAGGTTTTATTCTCCACACAAGATGACTCACTGCATGTTCACTCCCTTCAATCTTCAAACATTGTGTTAATATATGCAGGAAACAAAGCTACAATGGTTTCCTTATGAAAAGGGAGGTTTTTCTATAAACCTAGAGCTTGCAAAGGTGCAAGAATTGCCTTGTATAGAAAAGAATATTTAGTATACAGCAGAATATTTAAGTAACAGAGACATTCTTTCAGTGAGATTTTTCCATTATTTATACATAATAACACAGAATTCATGAAATAACAGAGAAATAATGATAATAATGAGGAATTATTTTATATGAAAGACAAATAATCAGGTAAATTTGGCCCAAAGCTAGAGGGAAATATCAGCCAAATATTGGTAGGGATTGCCTGAGATTACCATTTCTTTACCTAAGAAATGAGCAGAAAGGCACAAAGCCCCAAAAGCTCACTTTCAGTCTGAATTTTATGATGATACACTACTCTTGGTCAAAATGTAATGGAGAAGGCGAGAACGCTGGAAACAGTAAAAACCAGAATTTACTCTCACTCTTTCATCAGCCTGTTTTTATGGTATTTGACAGGAAGCCACCCTAGCAGCCCCTAAAGAGTAAGAACATCACAAATCTTAATTTTATCGCCCTTTTCATAAAAAAAGTTCTTCAAAAGCTCATGTTTCATCAATATTCTAACCCCAGATTTTTTGACTTTGATGGTAAGTTTTAAACAGACAGGTATTTTCAACGTCTTTTCTTGTTGTGCTTTCCACTTGCACATCATAACACCTAACCTCTCTCACAGAATTCCTTCTACTCATTTTTATTTCTCAATGCAAGGCAGAAAAGTGCCTCCACTGCTTTTTTCCACTCCCCATTCTGTGCCATGGCAGAAATCTCTATTTCCTTTGTTTGATTTGAAATCAAAGAGAGTTGTAAGAAACCAGACAGCTCCTCACAATAGCAGAGGAAACATACAGAGAGCTCTGTTTTTCTCAAACACAAGACCTATCATTTTACCTCATCTAGAGAAGAAATAAACTCTACAATTCCTTTAAATCAGGCCATAGGCTACAGCCTATATTATCAATCATAGCCATTACTCAAATCCAAACTGTTCCAACATCCACAGGCCTCCTCTGTTAATAAAAGCAGCAAGACAATTTTTCAAACCGAAATACTGTGCAACAGTAGCAGAAAACAGAGCAAATTAAAAATAACCAAGTAAAATGAACAAAATATTTCTGTATGTCCCACCATCCTCTGCTAACTGATGAGGTTGTGACTCTTCTTCCTCCCAAATCTTCAACAAACTAAACATTTACTTCCAGGGACGGGGTTAATCAAAACCTGATGACAAAGGGCTCTTTTCCTTTACCTCTGAATTTCCCCCAATCTGAGACAGATGCCACACAAGTCTTGGTGAAAATAGAGACCTGTTGTGCTGTGGGGAAAACTCACTTTTTCCCTTAAAACCAGCTCAAACCATGTAATCATTTAAAGGAAAAAAAAAAAAAATTACCGAGGTGTTTCTGGTTTGTCACCTCCTGGATTTAAATGGAAGTAGAAATACGGGCTCTTTGATCATTACAGAATGTTTATGAAGCTGCACAGAAATAATTCACAGTGCTGGCCTGTGACAGCAAAGCTGTTGGCAAAGCAGCACGAAGGGAGACATTGATTTAATTCCCAGCACCTCAGCGAGCCCTGGGTGGGTGCTGGTGCTACAAAAGAGGAGAATCATCCTTGCAGAAGAGGCTCCTCCAAGCTCCCCCTAAAACCAGGGCAGATTTGGGCAGAAGGGCTGCAAAACCCAGGAGTCAGGGATAAAATGTGACATTCCTTCTAGAGGACAGGGAGCTGTTGCTTAGAAACTGTTTACAGACAAATCCTGCTGGTGCACCTAAAAAAAAAAGAAATAAATTAGGTCATTCTTGGCTGTAGGTAGGAGAGATTTTATTGATATAAACCCCTCCACGTCTCTCTCTGCTGTCAATAATTAACAATGCTTTAGGAAGGCTGCCTGGATGCTCTTTTAACCAACAACTGCACGCTCCCAGTGACAGAATTGCCCATTTGGAAACAATCTGGGGGTAAATTGACATCAGAGTTCCCTCAGGAGGCTGAGCCCAGGCTCCAGGCATGGACTGGAGCATCTGAGGAAGGGACTGGCACCAAAAGTGAGATCAAAACGGGGTGGGAGCAAAGTGCAATTAATCTTCTTCGTTGCTGTTAGAAAAAAAAAATTAAGGGAAAAAACATGAAAATATCACCAGGCCAAAGGAAAAAAAAAAAAAATTGGTTCTACTTTTTAAGCACCTGATGAAACCAGGCCTGCTAGAAATGAAAGGGGAAAGGCCACAACACCTCTCTGAAGCCACGGGAGAACAAAGTTTGCCTTGAAGAACAAAAGGTGAAGCTGGAATTGGATCGCTTCATTAAGGGAGGTACTAAAAGGAGCTCCTAAGTACCTAAAACAAAGTTGCAAGCAAGCACTCACTGCTCACAGAGAAAACAAATTCCTTCAGAGCAGATGGGAAAGAAAAATTATATCAATCCAGAGCCAGTTTTCTCCTCCACATAAATAATCCACGCTTGAACAATTTTTCCTCATATAAATAACTACATTTATAAGAAGCCTCAAGTAAGAAGGCTCTTATATCATTATTCACTTAAAAACCACTCCAAAAATTCAGACAAATCACTGCTTTCTAAGTAAAAGAAAATAAAATGCACAGCTTGTGGTAATAAACAGCTCATTGTCATCATCCCAGAGAAAGGCTTTTTTTTTTCTCTTCACTTAAAAACAAACGTAGCACATCTTGTTTTCTTATATTGAACAAATCACATGAAATGAATACAAATATCAAAACATAGAACCTAATTTGAAGAAGGGACAAATGTCACAGAGATAACCTCAAAAAACAAAGTTGGTAGTGTCACCATCATATTTTCTGAAAAATCCTCTTTGCTCAGGATTTTTCTCCTGGGAAGCTGAGAAGCCTCAGAGAAGAATGAAAACAATAATTATCTCATTTTTCTCTCCTGCTTTGCTGCTTTGGAATGTGGGTTGAGATTGTTTTATCCAACAGGTGATGGTTTCATTGGTTTCATGTGAATTGTTTTTATTTTTACTTAATGACCAATCACAGCCAGCTGTGTCAGGACTCTGGAGAGGGTCAGGAGCTTTCATTATCATTCTTTGTAACCTTCTGTCTCCATCTTCTTTCTGTTCTTTAGTATAGTTCAAGTATAGCATAATATAGTATAATATAGTAAAATATAGTATAATATAATATAGTATAATATAGTATAGTATAATATAGTATAGCATAATATAGTATAATATAATATACTATAACAGAGTATAGTATAATATAGTATAGTATGATATAGTATAGTATGATATAGTATAGTATGATATAGTATAGTATGATACAGTATAAAATGATACGATATGATATAATAATATAATATAATATAATATAATATAATATAATATAATATAATATAATATAATATAATATAATATAATATAATATAATATAATATAATATATTGGCCATCTAAGAACATGGAGTCAGATTCATCAATTCCTCCATCCTGGGGACCCTGCAAATCCCACATTGGTAGAACGTGTGTAGAACTTGTGTAGAACAAGCACCTCTGGTTGAAACTTCAGGGGCAGATCTCAAATTCATCCACAAAGCCCACATTTTGTGTGGTGTCAGCAGAAGGTCACCGCACCATCCTTAGGGCCAGAAAAACAAGGATCAGGAAGGGCTGTGTAATTTAATCAAAATTATTTCATTCTGAGGACAGCCACGAGCCTGTGTTGTGACACCCTGAGTGACAAGGACTCCCTCAGGATGACTTTACAGCTGCAGTTAACATGGAAGACACAAGTTTGGGGTTATTTCAAGGGTTATCACAACCTGAAATGGGTTGAAAGTCTGGGAAAATGGTTTAACTCCTTCATTCAATGCATGGCTTCCCATCCCACTCCCCCATACCAGAAACACAGACAAAACCAGCCAGGAATAAAAGAATTTTAACAACCACATCTATTATTATTTGCAAATTCATCCAGAAATACACTTTGGATTAAAGCAATGCTAATTATTAAAAAAATTAAAGATAACATGGCCCATTTCCCAAAGGCCCCCAAAGCCACACGGGAGACTTGTGAAGCGTGGAGGAGAGGCCAACCTGATTTTTATTCATGTGTTGCTGAGCTTACCTACGTGGGAAACAGAATTATGCTCTATTTAGCCCTCTGTCAGGTTGTTCAGGTTCTAAAATAACTGTTAATGAAATCACAAGCCTTCAACACAAACAGCAGCAACAGAAATAGCACCAGGACAGAAAACATTGGACTGCAGCAACTCTGAGCCACAGTGGAGCACAAAAGCATCTCCCTACATTCAGCTGGCTTGAAATAAAACACAAGGAATAATAGATTGCATTTTACTGAGGCCTCACTACAATGATTCACATTTTGTAACAACCTTCATAGAAATGCAGCTCTTAAAAATTAATTTTTTCCTCTGGCTTAAGAACCTAACTTAGCAAAAACTAATTCAGCATGGGAAGTGCTCATTACTTTGACACATAAGATATCTGGGAATCACCTGAAGCACAATAATTTATCATAATAAAAAACAGCATTTCATATGTTTTAGCTTTTTCACAATATTGTGCAGAACTCAGTTTTAACCCATTGGAATGGTTTTAGCTTTAAAAATATTACTGACATGTAATTTGCTTTCCATTATGTAGAAATATATAAACATTCACTTTTGGTCTGAAGTTTAGGAATTACTCTCAACAAAATTATTTCTTTAAAATAATTAAATCATTTCTTAAAATGTTTCATAAAATATTTCCTAAAATAATAAAATAATAGGATCACACAGTGGTTTGGATTGAGAGGAGCCTTTAAAGATCACTTAGTTCCAAACCTCCTGCCATGGGCAGGGACACCTTTCAGTAAAAGTGAGTTTTTGCTTGGCATTTTCATGAAAGGACCTGGATAAATAAGATTAAAACCCCAACATCTTCTTTAATGGTGATTAAACACGTGCAAGGACTGTCAGTGGTGATATGGTATCACTGCTGGGACAGAAGAAATCCAAGTGATTACACACCTCCACCAAATCCATCTGTTTTATTTAGTGGGATCCAAAAATGAAAACACAACAGTTTCTCCTCAGACACCAAAACTTCCTTGGAGGAACAAATAATGAATTTTTTCTAACACGCTGACTGTGATCATGCCCTTGTCAGATCTTGCATCTCCTTGTGATGTTTTCCACAGAACTCTGTGTTTAGAAACATGCCCAGAGTTAATTCAGATTAATCACACAGAACATAAGATACACATGTCTGTAATACCCAGAATTTAAGACATTTGAAATTCTGTTTTCACTTTGCCAAAATGCTGGTTCTCTCATGAAATTTCACCATTATTTCATGTACCCTGCCACACTAAAGACTGACCCTGAGTTGTGGCTCCTCCCAGGGCATCCTTCCACCCACATGAGCACCTCTGGGGAGAAATACAGTGAAATTTATCATGTACTCAGTGCTTTGGTAAGGCTGGGGCTGTTCCTGGCACTGAGTTATAACCCAGAATGTTGTACAGAATCAGAGCCCCATGCCCTAAGTGAAGAGCAAAGCTGAACACTGCCAGGTCTCTCTGTCGTATTTAGGGAATTAAATCCACCTGTAATGTTTTCTTCTACTGGCCCAACATGACAACAGAAGCTTCTCACTTCAGAGGAAAAGCAGGCTTTGGATTCAGCAACAACACAAAAAATAACTCATTAAAATGAAAGGTTGAGCAGTATGCATTGTGTATTTGCAGCAGCTCAGAAATCAGATGCAAAGAAGAGCTGATGTTCCAGTCACTTATTGCTAATTTTTTTTATTGTTAAAATAGAAAAAAAACCTCCTGCTCACATAAATCATTTGCTTTCAAAAGCATGTAACAGACACAATCAGTGCTCATGACTGCTCTACAAGGTAACACAGAAAAACATTTGAGTTTTCCAGAGATAGAAGCAATTTATGCATCACTGTAACAGCACACAGCACTGGCTCCAGCTCCACTTAAAACACACAGAAACAATCCCCAGCCAAAGGCAGAACCAGCTCCAGAAGTGTTGGGTAAGAGCTTTGCAACACTGATGAAAATTCTGTAATTAATTTCAGAGGATCAAGGATTTAATCTTGCATAATCTGAATACCCAAAGTAGTCCCTTAAACAAGACAGCCAGAAAACATCTGCAACACTGCAAGAGGCTCCTGGTAAAATAAATCTTTCTACTCAGTCCTTGTTAAGTGTTCCTCATGTTTTGCACATTTCTTGAAATTGGAGAAATGGATTTCAGATTTGAGGCACTGAATTTACTGCAAAAGGAGGATTAAGTGAAGACCAGAGTTTAAATTCAATATAGGTGCTTTAGTTTTTATTTTAATACAATACAGGTGCTTTAGTTTTTATTTTAATAAGTAAACCTGCTCAGACACAGGACTTTCTTTTTTTGTATTTACATATTTTGCTCTTAATAAAAGGACCTCTAAGTACCTGAAGCTGTTAAAGTGCTGCTGTGATGAACCTGTCCCACAGCAGCTGTGCTTTGCTGTATTTCCCATACCTGAGCATTGCAGCACTTCCATTCCAATTTCCAATTAAATCAAGGTGGAAATTATTAAAACCACGTTTTTTTAAAGAGTGATTTCAAAATTCTTTCCTCATTTACATGATCTTGCTTTCACCTTAATGAAAATCAACTTATTAATGAAAAACAGCAAGGAAAGAGAAACATCCAAACCAGCCCAGCCAAGGGGTGAGTGTAGAAGGTCACTCAAAATTTTTGGAGGCACAATCAGTCTGTGCAATTCTCAGCAGTAATTTCAAGCACACCTGAAGTGTTTAAACTCCAGTGTCTTATTTTACAGAATCACAGAATATCCTGAGCTGGATATCATTCCCCAGTGTGTCCACACATCCAGGATTTGCCCTTGATACACTTCCTATGGCATTTCTCTGGGCAATGTGGTTTTCAGCCCTTCCTTAAAGGTTCCTTTTGTGTAATCAAACACTGATTTCCCTCATCCACCCATGTCCTCACCATTCCACAGCCCATCTCACTCTGGTGCAAGAAATATTTAATTACTGTGGATTATCTGCCAAGGGTTAACCAGGAAAAGCTTTAGACATCACAAACCCTGCAGCACCCCAAGGGTGGCACAAAACTTTTTTCTGGATATTGTGGCAACAGAACAGACCTCACTCCAACTTTAATGTGTTTATGGTGCAGAGAGAGCAAAATAAAGAGATTCTCATTTTTACACCATTATGGAAAACTGGTATTAAAAATACCCATCTCTAGTGTTTCCTCTTCCTCCTGACTGATCTTTTTATGAAAAACCAGCCAAGAAGCTGTTCTTGGGCTAAGTAATTTTTTGTTTCTTTTGGCTGACTGTCAACCACCCAGCAAAAAATAAACTCATTAAGCTGACAAGAGACCTGAACACACTCATGTTGTCAGTGCATCTCAGCATCACTCTTGTGAACCCAAAAGCAATTAAAAAAATTAAAATAAAGTTAAGCTGACTCCACCCTTAGGATGCAACCAAGTTTGCAAGGATCTGTCAGTCCAAAGTCAGTGTCTGGCAGCATCTGAGCTAAAGGGGATGTGCAGCTTCAGCACATGTCAAGCCAAAACAGTTCTAAAACTAGCAGCAAAAAAGGAGAGCACGGAGTGTGGAGCCTCCAAAAAAGCATCTCTGCCACAATTAGAGCTCTCAACCTAATTGTGTTTGCAAGCCTACTATTTTTGCCTCCAATCCACACTGCTCTCCCTGTGTTCAATCTGTCCAGCTAGCTGGGATTTTTCCTCTGCTCCCACCACATTTGTAGTTTGCAGAGCAGATCCCCAGCTTAAGGCTCACACAGAGCCTTGTAATCACTGAGGTTTCTACTTAAAAGCAAAAGGGAAAAAAAGTTACCATGGCTACTACAGTCACTCAGCTTTCTCAACTACTTCAAGACATTAATTCTGAAGGCTTTTTTGGCTATGTTTGCACAAAATGTATGCTTCCATACTACTCTGTCATGTAAATTAGGTTGTGCTGCAGCGTTGGAGATCACCTGGGACCATTCAATACCTTTGGCTGGTGCTCCAAGAAGACTCCACAAGAAGCAAGGTGATAGTTTCACTGATCACATTAAGGAAATCATAATTAAATGTATTAAATATAATTTAAAGCAATAATGAAATGTTGTTTCTTACCCAGCCAAGTGAAGGTAAATATGTGAACAGAGACATCCTCTAGTTCTTAGGCTGAATTTGTAAACAAAATTGGTAGTAAGTACAGAATTAGAACAAAGCAAACCACAAAGTACTTGCAGAAAATGCTTTGGAAACGCACTTAGATTATTCAGAAGATAAGGAAAACATATAGAGAATGATAAAATGTGTGTAAGATTTGATGCTGATTTTCATCCAAACCCTGCATCAGTAGAAGACAATCCTGCCCAGGATTTGTGTCCCCACTGCTCTTTAGCACCTCAAAAGCACCTGAGCACTTCCTCCACTCTCACCTGCATCCCCTGGGCTCAGGCTGAATGCAAGGATTGGAATTTGAGTGTGAAATAAAAAAAAAAAAGCAACTTTGTTCAAGGATGCAAAAGTGTGTGAGAGCATGGAGGGATTCAGTTTGCTGCCTCAGCCACACACAGAATTCTCCCTGAGCCACGCGAGGAAAATTAAATCCCAGGATAGAAATAGCCCTCCTCTTTCCTCTTCTTCACCTTCCTGCTCTTGCTGGGTATCAGATGTGACCCAGAAACAACACTCAGCAATGCCAAGAGTCCAAAACACACTGAGTAAAATGTGTGTTTAGGGTAAAATGTGAATTTTAGGGACAGCGTGGGCCGCCCATGCAAGGCAAGGGAGAGCTCAGCAAACCCTGCAGCCCCCCAGCAGCGCTCCTGCTGAGCAGGACATTTGTCACAGCGTTTTCCTCCTGCTCCACCTCATCCTCCTTCATTCACAGGCTTCCTGAGGATTTCTTGTTCTTAGAAGTATTTCTGGGAGCATCCAAGCCCTGGGAATGGAGATGACGGAGATAATAGAGACGTTTAAAATTAGACTAAGCAGCTGTAATTCTGAATTTGCATTTCTGACTTGATTATAGTAAGCACTGAAGACTATCTGCACAAGAATGAGGAAGGAGTTCATGTGCTGCAATAAAAATATGTGAATCTCTTTCACTTTGACCCCGTTAAGGGGGAAAAATAAAAAAGATAACAAATGGCACTTTTATGGAAGTTGTTCCTTTGCTATTCTCTAACTTCATTTTAAAGAGTCACCCGTGGATTTTAATTGCAAGAATTAATCAGCTTTCCTGTATTTTACAATATATTTTCCTTATATTTTACTATTCTCCTGATTACTCTTGATTTTTCTCCTTTCATATTTTAGAACTTATCCATTTTATACCTTTCCTTATAAGTCTCTACAGTCTCTTATCTGAACAGTCAACATTTGAAACCATGGGATAACTATTTATGAAGCACTTTGATAAATTTTCTACCAAAAGCAAACACAGATGACACAATTTTACTTAAATATTCTGTCACAATAAAAAAATGCTAGAATCAATCCTGTTCTCTTCTTGTAAAAAATAAAATAACCATTTTCATAGTATGATTGTTTTACAGATATGCAGAAGAAAAAAATAGTATTTGGGTTCTATATTCAAAGTTTCTCCACAAATATCATGAAGAATTAACCACGAGTAACTTATCACAGACGGTAATTTTATATCTGCAAGGAAGCCTGATAACAACATTCAAGAAAGTTAGTATTTAATGCCAGAGGACATCACACCTATTTTCTGTTAATTTATGTTCATTCATTTACTTAAAAATATTAATTTACAGAACCCTCTGAATTAAAGTTACAGAACAGCCTTGAAGAAGAAATTTCACTATCCCAAGAAGCTAAAAACTAAATGTTTTTCTAGAAGTAGCAAAGGAGAAAAAAAATATCTCAATACATAAAAACAAGTGCCTCACATTATCTGTTTGCAAATAGTTCTTATGTTTTCTTTTGGAAGAGTTTATTCATTTTTCTTTGTGTGGATCCTCTGGGAAGGACACAACTCTTGCCACTGACATGATGGCACTGCAACAGAACTAAAACCAGTGCTGACCAACATTTTACAACATTTTTTAAGTGCTTTACTCCACAGTCTAACTTGAAAGTTCAGTCTCTAGGAAGAAGCCTTTTGGAGTTTCTATTGATGTTTGAAAAGACACAGAGAGCTGATAAAAGTGGTTTTGTCAGCTCTGCACAGGACGGACACAGCTTCTGTGTTTAAAGCATAAGGAATATTTCCAATTGATGCTTCCCTTCCAAGAACAACTGAGAGAACGGAGAGATTCAGCTGCTCCTGCTGTGCTGAATGGGCTTTAATGGAGAAATGCCACAAAAATGAAATATGCACGAGTGAGTGGGTTTTGTTAGTAAATAACAGCATATTAAAAATTAAGCTTGATTAGCTGTAGAAAAGGGCAAAGTGAATAATCCATTTAGAAGCTTTAAGTAACTTAAAAGCTTAAGCCCCATTTACAGAAGTCACCTGGGCCACTGGGAGCCTCCCCTGACCAAAACCACTTCCACTTTTTGTGTTCAGAATTTGAGTTCCACTAACACTCAAATTGCCTTCCATTTGAATATTCTTGTCTGCATTAAGCACATTGTAACATATGCTTGTTGCTTTTTTAATGCAAAGCTTCAAAGAAAAGGACAAGTCCACAGGAGAAAGAAATGTCACATAATAATGACTGTAACACCAGTAAAAACAGCAGAGTGGAGTATCTACAAAAATATCTTTAAAATACTCTGAACACAGAAATTCTTTGGTGTAACTACAAAATCTACTGGTTTTCTTACCTCTCAAATGCAACCCCTGCGAGATGCTTTTAATGTTACAGGATTCAGCCTCCCTTAACTGAGCAATTCTCATTACTTAAGAAGCCTGAAAACTTGGGCAGTCTCTGCTGCAACGTTGAAAATGTCTCTCCACCGTTCTCTGTAGCAGAATACTAATGCAGGGGCTGATGTGGCTGAAAAGCACAGCTAGACAAAAATATTCCAAAGGAGGAAAAAAAAGGAAAGAAAAAAAAAAAAAAAAGCCTGGCTATCAGAAAATGCTGATTCAGCAGAGTTGAAGTACTCCAAGGAAAGGTGTGCTTTGCCCACACAGCCAAAGGAAAACTAGAGAAAAGCTTTCCTCCTGCCCCTTACAAAGTCAAAATGCTTTGTCTGATGACAGCACAAGACATCTGAAACAGTAAAATGTGTAGGGGGGTGGGGGGAGACCTGCCAGGGGAAAGATTGTTCCTTTTGCTGGCAATTTTAAAATTCACCTGTTTGTTTATTGCCGAAACAAAAAATTATTCAAAGCACAAGGAACACAAAAATCCTGCCTTCCAACCAACTGCACTGGTAACTGATGTTTACAGCAGTTTATTTCCCCAGAGCAGCTGATCTTTTGTTGGATAAATATGACTTCAACCTATGCTAGTGTTTGGAAACATTCACGAAAGCCTTTCTGTAACCAACCAGTGCTGGGAACCAGATATCACTGCTCACTCCACGTGTGATGCTGAGGAAACCATGGGAAAACCGAGATGTGGAGCTCTTATCCAGAAACCTGATACAAAATTCATTTCCAGCTGCAGAGTGCTGAGCCTGCCCAACCCAGGACTTGATACAACAGTGTTATCACTCTGGGATATATTTAGATGTACCATGGATCCCTCTAAGACAGTAAGAAGCTACAATGCAATAACTTAAAATCAGAACAGGATCATGGAATGGTTTGGGTTGGAAGGGACTTATTTAAAGACTATTTTGTTCCACCTCCTGCCATGGGCAGGGACAACTCCCACTATCCCAGGTGCTCCAAGTCCTGTCCAACCTGGCCTTGGGCATTCCAGGGATCCAGGGGCAGCCACAGCTGCTCTGGGCACCCTGTGCCAGGGTTCAGCACCCTCACAGGGATGAATTTCTCTGTATTTCTAACCTAAATTTCCCCTCTTTCAGTTTGAACCCATCACTCATCCTGTCACTGCAGTTCCTGATGAAGAATCCCACTCTGGATTTCCTGCAGCCCCTTCAGACACTGGGAGGTGCTGTGAGGTCTCCACACAACCTTCTCCTCTCCAGACTGAACAATCCCAACTTTCCCAACCCGTTTCCATGAGGAAGATGCTCTCTGGTCCCCTAAGCAACTTCTTGGCTCTCCTCTGGGCTTGATCCAGCAATTCCATGTCCTTCTTATACTGGGGGCACCAGAACTTACAGTGGTGTTAACATTGGTTAACACAACTTACAATGGTGTTAACTGAGTTATCAATCACTTTTTTAATACAATAAACCCGATTTCTGGTCTTTGTTGTCACTTCAACCTATTTTAGCAGTAGTCTTTAAAAAATGCTGTCTTTTATCCTTCCCAGCGCTGCCCAGGGCAGGCTGGACTCAGTGTGCTCCCAGCCAGGTTCAGGTGTTGTGGATCCAGCTGGAGGATCTCCCCCATCAGAGAGGAACGAGAGCCTCAGCTGCCCCTGCTCCCTCGGAAAGCTGTGCCTCGGCAATGCATTCACAGCACTCCACCCCAACAAATGTAACAAACGCAGTGTTTACACGAAATCAACAAGTTTATCACAGTCGGGAGTAGCTGACACCTTCCTGTGAAATACAACTTTCTTTTGGTAACTTTCATCTTCCCGTTCTGGTCTTTTTCACATCTCCTCCTTGCATCTCACCCAAAGCAGCTCTAAGGGAGCAATTCCTACAGACCTGAGCCACAAAACCTCCCATCAAGTTTTGTCCTAAGCATGCCACTCTAAAGACTAACAGGTTAGTGCTGCCACTCTTCATTTCTGCACATTGCCCTTCTCATTTCCAGCTGCATATTGTGTTATTTATTTACTTCTGCTTCCCTGTGAGTGAGGCACAGAGAAGCTGTGGCTGCCCCTGGATCCATGGAAGTGCCCAAGGCCAGGCTGGACATTGGTTTTTGGAGCAGCTGGGATAGTGAAGGTCCTGCCCATGGCAGGGGGTTGGACTGGATGAGCTTTAAGGTCTCTTTCAACCCAATCCATTCTGTCATTTTTTTTTTATTATTTCTGTATAGCTGCCCTTCATCTTCCCATGACCATTTGATATTATATCTAAATCCAAAATATTCCTTTGCTTTATACACCTGTGAACAAACTGTGGAACAAGTGGATAAAAAGTTCAGCTTTCTTTAGCCAAGCCTTAGAATAAACTGTATTAAAAGCAAAGCCTGCTCACCTAAAATGTAACAAAACATCTTTCTGTTGTTCTACACAGGCAAAAAAAAAAAAAAAATCTCATGCTGGTGTGTTCAGACAGCATGTAATACCTGCAAGGCATTGTCATAACTACTACAATTTAGCCACAAAACAGATTTCAATAAATACTGTGGTTATAATTCATATGTAACAAGAGGAAAAGTGTTAAGGGATGAAAAAAATCATACTTTTTGAAAGAGTAGGTGTAAAAAACTAATAGGTGAGGATGAAGACATTTCTTGGCAGCAGGGAAAAAAAAAGCAGGGGGGAACTGCAGGAACAAAAGAAATCTCAGCTGTCACACAGGTGCGGTGCTGAACAGGGACTCTGAGCTACACCAATAGTGCAAAAGGGCAGATGCACTCAAAAAGTAATTCTGCATGTGCAAAGAAGTTGGTGATTCCCTGGTACCTCATGAGAAAATTAATTACTTTTCCATCTCAGTGTAAATACCATGTTAAAACAGTGTAACTCTGCAGTAAATATTATTGGTCAGCAGGACCAAAGATCACCATGGAGAAGCACTCCCAGAAGTGTCCAAGGAGTTCTCTGTCCTACCAGCATGGATTTTTAGGAATTCTGAAAATCCTGGGTAATTCCAGCAGTCTGAATGAACATTTAGGTTATAAATATGCTGTGGTTGCAACCATAGGAAGGTTAGAACAATGGCAGTTCTGAACAAAATAATTTAAGAGAAATTATAGGGGGCTCAACTGATACCTCAGAGCTCTGTAACAAATACTAGGAAGTAAAATAATGAAAGCTGACTTTCTAAAATGATTGTGATTGAATTTCCTTGATATGATTGATACTTCCAATTGGCAGAAATATCTGTCTGCTTGTATAAACTTCTCTGGCATTAGTGCAGTGTTCTGTGGGAGCCTGACAACCAAACAGAACCAATTAAACTGGTGAAGAACTGGTTAAGTGACACCTCAAAAAGAAAAAAGAGCAGCTTTTGAGAAGAACTCATCACAACATAACTCAGATTATCATGGAGATCCCCAAAGGAGAGCCACTACCACAAAACACCTTTTCAATTATTTGTAAGTCTACACCATAAATCATGACATAATTTGCACAAGTATAAATTGATAGAGTGCTACATAACTGAGATAAATCAGTTCCAAAAAGCCATCAGGAGTGTTGGGTATAATCAATCAATGCTAGAAACAAAATGTTATTTAAAAAAGCCACGTACAAAGTTGTAAAGCTGCAATCAGGAAAACTCACGCCTGTCTAGGGAATGATGAACTCTTGTGGAAAGAAACAGCCCTGCAAAGGGTTTGCCACAGTGAGAGTACCCAGAGAAAAGGAGATCAAAATGCAGGGCTGCAAATGAAGGTTTAACATGTAAATGTGATGCAGAAGCAGGAGAGTAACAGCAGAGAGGTAATATTTAAACACACAAAACACTCCTGAGACAAAGCTCTGGTGGGCTGCATCCAGCTCACGTTTTCATAAAAATGCTGAAAAAGTGGATTTGGAAAAAAAAAACAATCCCCAGACACTGAGTTGTGAGGAAAATGCATGCAGTGACAAATTTAAAGAATTTCAGCTCACTTGGTTTTTCAAGTAGAAAAGAGAGGGAATACTGGGTTACAGCAGATAAATACTTCCATGGTAAGAAAATACTTTGAGTTCTTCAGCACAGTGGAGAAAGGCACATCATTAACCAGTGACTGGAAGCTGAAGCCAAATAACTTAATAAACAGCAGATCCTCTACCTCTCACTGTCTTCCGATCAAAATTCCAATTTTTCTGGAAAACATGTTTCAGCCAAATGCAAGTTATTGCATTCAAGAGTAACTGGGTGAAATCCAATTGACTACAACAGTCAGGGGTCAGAGCAGGAGATCTAATTGCTTCCTTTGGCTTCCAAGCCTCAGTCTACAAATACTCCTGGTTTTCAGTGCTTCAAAGGCATTTCAGTAGTACCATGCATGCTCAACATTAATATTAAAAGAGCTCTCAGCAAATCTGCATGAATTACAGTTGTATTTCCATGTAAGGGCTCGAGTGACACTGGAGCTTTCCTGTTGAGGCTTCTGTCACCAGCAGAGCCCATTAATGGAATTACAGCTCCCTTGCACCCAGCTGAGGTAGTGTTTCTGTAAACAAGCATTTACACAATTGAGTGCAGAACTTCACCCTTCATGTCAGTACTTTTTCTCCTCTAGAAAGAATCCCGTTTGACCTGGAGTATGAAAAGGCTGATACAATGCATTGCATCAATCACAGGTAAGAAAGGAAAACCAGCAGCATTGTAATAGCCACAAAGCCAGGAAAATCTGGTGTTCACATCAGCAGCATCCTTTGAGCCTGCCCCTGTTTATGCTCCTCATCCACCTGGCACTCCAAAACACACCAGCACTCACAGCAGTCTTGACAAATCCACCCTTTTTCAGGAGTACATGCCAAGGTAATGTTCAACATACACGTTAGATTTCCAGGCTCACAGAGTTGTGCTGTAGCATCAGCTGCTGTGGTATCTGTCAATTTCTAAAACAACAGGGGAGCTGAAACGTTTCTATCCTGGTGAAGAATGAACTAACTTCAAATTCAGCAAGCAGAAGTTTGAAAAGGCTGGAATTGTCCGAAGCACCGCCTGCAACCAAATCAACGCTCCACAGGAGAGAGCCACAACCACCAAGTGACAGAGAAAAAAGAACCTTAGAAGAAGAACCCAGGCATCACACACAGCCAGCGAGACACCAGGGCGGGCACTCACCCCTCCAACCTCCAGAGAAGGGAGTGCCTGCTAAAACCCGCCGTAAATCCGTATAAAAGTTTCTTTCCCGAAGCCCTGGCACTCGGATATCCCGCCGAGCATCCCCAACGCCACCTCCCAGATGGGCACGGCAGCCAGGCAAGCCTGGCACTCCCCACCACCACCACCGTGGCCGAGCAAAACTTCTCCCACCCCGAGCAGCCCCACAAGGAGACACTTGGGCTGCCGTCGCTTCCCAGCCAGCATCCCCGGGGCTCCTCGCAAAGACAAAGCCACGCTTTAAACTTTCGCTGTTCGCCAGCGGAGCGGCTCCTCTGCCGGGAGCTGGCACCTCTCGGGATGTGCAGCGGGGGCTTGGGAAGAGCCCGGGAGAGGCCTGGAGGGAAGGGATGGGGATGGGGATGGACGAGGTGCCCGCAGCCCCCTCCCCGCTGCCCGCGACCCTTCCCCGCACACAATCGGAGCAGCGGCGACCGCAGAGCGCAGGGACGCACAGGGCGATGGATAAAAGGGAGCAAGGAGCCTCCAACGCCTGAAGAAAGGAGAATAATTTCAAACAATGCCCATCAAAAAAAAAAAAAAAAGACTTAAGATAATACGGAGCCAGGTTTCACCTCGAAGTGATGGCGGGTAAATAGATGAATAAGTGGAACAACACACCTTTGACCCTCTCTTTTCTTCCCTAAATATAATCCCTCTCTTCCCATAATACACGCACCACAAAATGACCATTAAGTCAAATCTATTCTTTACAGGAGGAGGGGAGGATTATCTCTGTGACCGACTCTGTCTCTTTCCCTCTCCCGGTCTTTCACTGCGCGAGAATTGAAATTGCATTAAAAAAAAAAAAAAAAAAGGAAAACCGGAGGGGGGGTGGGGGGAAGGCAAGATTATTATATCTGGAGGGTGCGAAATGTGGGCACGGGGAGAGGGAGCCTGGGGGATGGGGAGGAGTAGAGAAAGGTGGCTAAGGAGAGAAGAAAGGAAAGGAGGACCAGGAAGCGCAGGGAAGGATGAGGGGAAGGCGAGATAAGGGGGAAGGAGGATAAGGAAAGAAGGATGAAAGAAAGGAGGTCGGGAGGAAGGATGAAAGGGAGGAAGGGATGAGGGGAAGAAAGGAGGATGCTTTGCCCTGGCCTCACCTCAGCTCGGTGGGTGGGGGTGGGAGAATCTCTCGCCGCCGCCGCCGCCGCCTCCTCCTCCGCCACCTCCTCCTCCTCCCCAGCAGCGCCGGTCACTGACGGGCCGGGTGTGCGGCGCGGCTCCCTCGCCCGGTCCCCGCCTCCCCGCTCGCCTCGCTCCCTCCTCCCGCCGCCGGCCCGAGCCGCGCTCGCTCGGCTCTGAGCGGAGCCGGGCGCTGCCGCCGCGGCCGCCCCGCCACAGCCACGGGGGGAGGAGGCGGCAGCGCGCCTGCGCCGCCGGGCGCTGCCGACGAGGGAGGGAGGGATGGACCCGCCGCTTTCCCGGCTCCGGGGCCGGCCGTGAGTACGGAGCGGGCACGGCTGCGGCAGGTGGGGGGCTGAGAGCGGGGCACGGGCGCTGCGGGAGCGGGGGACGCGGCCCCGCGGCGGGCGGTGCGGAGCGGGAGGCGCAGGGGCGGCGGGAGGCACGGGAGGGATGGAGAGGCTGTTTACGAGAGCGGGTTGTGACAGCACGAAGGGAATGGGCGCACAGTGAACGAGAGTGCGTTTGGATTAGATAATAGGGAGAAATCCCTCTGTATTAGGGCGGTGAGGCCCTGGCACAGGATGCCCAGGGTAGCTGTGGTTGCGCCATCCCTGGAAGTGCCCAAGGCCGGGTTGGACCGGCTCGGAGCGAGCTGGCGCTGTGGGAGCTGTCCCTGCCCATGGATCGAGATGGGCTCCGGGGTGCCCTTCCAGCCCTAACCACGCCGCGATTCTCTGCAGGCAGCGCCGGCAGCGGGGGCTCTCCGGGCACAGCCGGGTAGCCCGGGCACAGCCCCGGGAGCTGTGGCAGCAGGGCTGGGACGGGGAGCTGGGAGCGTTCTCTGGGTGCGCCCCCGTCATGGGCCCGAGCGCTGCCTCAGGCAGGGGGAAGGAGGAGCGGTGGGGTGTGGATGGACCGTCAGGACTGATGGCAGGAGCCTCGGTTCTCCTGTTCTCTTCAACTGCAGAAACTCTGTGTGTGTCTTTCTTCCTTGGGTGTTCGGCAGCCCTACCTGACAGGAGGGTGTAGGGTCCCAGGGAGCCAGCGACAGGGTGACAGGTCACAGCCTTAAGCTGCTCCAGGGGACGTTCAGGTTGGACTTTAGGAGGGATTTCTTCACAGAAAGGGTGGTTGGACATTGGGGTGGGTTATCCAGAGAGGTGATGGAGTCATTCATCCCTGGAGGTGTTTAAGGAAAGACTGGACATGGCAGTCGGTGATGTTGGGTCAGGGCTGTCCAGGGATGTGATGGAGTCACCATCCCTGGAGATGTTTAAGAAAAGACTGGACGTGGCACTTGGTGATGTTGGATCATTGGTTGGACTCGATAATCTCAGAGGTCTTTTCCAACCTAACTGATTCTATGATTTGCTGACTCTGTGCACCAAACACCAGGGTTTGGTCCTCTCTGCAGAGCTTTGCACTTTCATTTCCCCCTTGCTCATCCTACCAACCTTATTTTTTCTTTTTCGCTACACTGGCAGCACCTTCTGCTGTCTCTCTTGGCCAGAACGTGCTGCCACCATCCTGCTCCAAACCCCAGGGGTGGAGGAAGATCCTTGTGGAGCGTGGGTGTCACCAGGGGATTTTGCCATTCCCATGCAAATCCCACTGACGTTCTGTCGTTCCAGGCATCCTTTGCACCTCTTGTGGCATCCATCTGCTTCCCTGGCTTGTACAGAGAAACTCACAGGCAGCAAGGAGGGGAGGGGGAGGAGTCCTCCCATGCTTTTATACCTTTGCTTGACAGTTTTAGGCTTGCAGGGATCTTGCCAAAACAATTTCCCTGCCTCAGCCTGTATGGGAATGATGCTAGTGGTACAGGTGCCTGATGGGCCTCAAGTAGAGGCAGCAGTTTCCAGTCTTTTTCTTCTCTTTTCCCAAATAAAAATACAGTCAGGATCCTTTAAATATGAATTTAAATGTGACCAGATGCTGCATGGCACATACTTGGTGCAGCCGTGTAGCTGGAAGTAGTCACAGTCAGTAGTGTACAGAAATACTTGGAATTATTATAATTAACATAATTAATTAATATATTCATATATTAATATAATTATATAATATCTATTATATAGTATTATATATAATTATATAAGTTATATATATTATATATTATAATATATAATATAGCCTATATAATAATCATTAATATATTAATATAAATAATATAATTATTATAACAGTGTCAGGGATGAACAGAGACCATGCTAGGCTGACCTCCCCTTCATGATGAGATGCAAATACTTGGTGCAAGGCAAACTGAGGGTTCAGTTTGTGCTTTAATAGGTTTGCAGGTGTCACCAAATTCCTTTCGTAGGTGCTGTTATTGTCCTTCCCACCCTGTTAAATGGAGGTGTGTGATGTTAGGAAACTGTTGCCTACAGACCTTCTGTTTCTTGCCTATATTTTTATAATCCAAATGTTTTGGATTTCTGGTTGTTTTAGGTAGGGGCAGTGCCTTCCTTTGGATCTGGCTGATGCATTGTGAATATTAACGGCAACAAGGAAAGTTCCCAGACAGAACATGGTAAATTACCTACTGCTTTATCACCCTGCATTACTTTGCTAATTGAATGTCAGCGAAATGTTCCTCCAGGCATCTGCCTGAAATGAGCAGGAGCTATAGTGTACATGTAAGACCACAAATAATAAATAAGCATGATTATGAAAAATAGCATTTCTCCCCTTCACCAGTAGCAAGGCTTCAAATGCACGTCTTGTAAATTTGAACCCAAGGACTCATTCGGCTGGTTTTGTATGTTTTTGTTTAAAGTGTGCCAATTTCAGAAATAAATGAGGTTACTTATCTAGTCCAGATTGCTTTTGTGCGAGACAGAAGACATGGATTGCTGGACTGTTGCTATGAAGAAATCCTCTTGCTATGAAGAAATCTGAAGATCTGGAAGAGCTCTATGAACTTACTTTTTTCATGGTCCTGAAGGAAGCTCTGTCATTTCTTTCTTTTTTTTTAAGTTACTAACCGATTTTGGAAATCGCCCTTATTTTTATCATTATCTCAAAGAAAAAGAAGAAAATTTAATTTGATACCACTAAAAACTCTGATGCCACAAAAAGCTTTTTTTACTAAAAACTGAGGTAAGCTGCTGAGCTGCTCAGTGGGTGAATGTAGCTCACACCAGCCAGGGGAGGCAGGTGTCAGCTCCAAACAGATGCTTTTGACTCCGTGGCATCTCCCACTGCCAACAGCTGCAGAAAGAGAAGAAACATCCCCAAACCAGTGGAGATATTGGGGACTTGGACTAGCAAGACAGACAAAAGGACTGTTCTGCTTGAGGGAAATATGCATGGATGCTTTTTTTTTTTGCCTTTTTTTTAGTTCTGTGTCAACTGTGGGACTGCCTGTCAGGATCTGGAACCCATTATTAGGTGGGTTTTGTGCAAGATGAACCCTCTGCCTGTGCCCATTGACCTCCTGTAGGTGAATCAGTCCTTGGCTATGGAAAAGGCCATCAGGGAAGGAGTGGGATCGTGGATGGAACTCTGTAAGGACAGAGGGACCATCCAGAAGGAGGATGCACAGGAGAATTCCTGTTGTCTTGTGAGCTCTGGGGACACTTCACAGGATAAACATTGGGGTTCTCTGAGTGCATTCCTCTTGGAAGAACTCAAAGCTGCGTGGTCCTTGGGATAACAAGGAAAGGAAGTCAAGGAAAGGTTAATTTCTCTGCTCAAGGAACTGCTTTGGTAATTGTGGCTTTACAGGCAGATCGTTGGCTCCAAGGGTATCTATCACACAGCAAATTCCAGCACACGGCAGTCTGGTTTTCAAATGTTAATCTATAGCTTGCTGATGTCAGACAGATCTGAACTTGACTTTCTAAATCATCTTTTTTTCCCCATTTTTTTTTCTTGAATAACATCATTAGAAAGGAGGGACCTTGACATGATACAGTGTAGTATAAACAATTTTCTTCTGCCTACCATTAAAATCCAGCAAATACAGATTTTCTCCATAAAATTACATGTGGTGTGTGTTCTCTGACAAAGTTACTTTGATAGTGAAGACAACGGCCTAAAACTTTTATCTTTTCCAGCATACAGGAAGGATTTACATTGAGGTTCGGTCTAAAATTAAACTGAGCATGTTTATAAATATAATCACAATATTATTTCTTCATGCTAATTCTAGCTTTTTGTCTTTTTTTTAATGTAACCATCAGTTTATCACTTTTTTCCCTCACAATTCTCTTACCTGCGCATTTTGCTTTTGCTGTAGTATCTGTCACATAATTTATCTCTTTTTTTCCTCTGTTTTCTTGTATTTCCCTTGCTTCTAAGTACTGTACAATACCATCTTCTTCAGTTAGACTAAATATTTGACATGTTTTCAGTCTTACAATAGCTTAGTCTGCTTCTTGAAGTATTACAAACTGTGTTTTTATCTCTACATTTCACTCTTGTGAGAGTACCATAGCAGGAATTTTCCCCCTTTCCCCAGCATGAAGTCTCAGCATTGTGTCTGTGTACACACAAACAAACCCTCCACAACTTTTACTCATCTTTTCTGTTGTAGAACTTTCTTCTACACCAAGAGAGATCATTGCTGAAAACCATTTTGATTGCTTCCTTCAAGAACTTTATGGAGTTCTTACATCTTCTGTGATTATCTCAATACCTCTGTGTCTAAATGGGCTTTTTAAACCACCTGATCCTGAATGCATTTTCCTATTTGAGGAACATTCGTGCTTTAGTGAAAAAGAGAATTTTGGAGAACAGGGAAACTAAGACTAGTGAGGGCTTTTAAGGGAAATAATCGTTTAAATGATATCTAAGTGAGAGAAATTGAGAAGGATTTATCTCACAGGCAATTCAGACAGACTGAAAGCTGCAGGTGGAGCTTGGAATACTTGAAGCTTCTTTTAGGCCCAGTGATGTTTAATGACAAACTCACTTGTTGCTTTAATTTAGATAATTGGCTACCTGTGCTGAAGGGAGGTTGTCAGCAGCTCCCAAAAGGTCTTTCAGTGCCTTGTGTAATAAAACATTTTGTTTTGGACTTGACTGAGTGGACATAAATAACCAGGGATTGACTAACATCGCTCGCTGTCCCTGAACACATTTGAGTATCTGAATTTCAGTTTGGGTGTGTCATTTTTGACAATGTATTGCTCAAGTAAATGTGTCAAAAATATTTCCTGCACTGAATATTTCCCACTGTGCTGGGTGTTCCATGAGCAGCACAGTGAAGCCTTCCCAGCCTGCACGATATTTAAATTGGGTATTTCATGGAGAGTCACTTTTCACTGTCACATTTTCTGGAAAAATCCCTTTGCCAGGATTTCTCTCCTGAGAAGCCTCAGAGAAAAAGGAAAACAATATTATCTCATTTGCTTCTCCTGTGTTTTGCTGCCTTGGAATGTGGTTGTTTATCCAACATGTGAATTGTTTTGACTTAATGACCAATCACAGTCCAGCTGTGTCGGGACTCCGGCGAGAGTCGCAAGTTTTTATTATTATCTTGCTAAGCCTTCTGTAAGTATCCATTCTCTATTCTTTAGTATAGTTTAGTATAGTATTCTTTAATATAATATAATATCATAAAATAATAAATTAGCCTTCTAAGAACATGGAGTCAGATTCATCTTTCCTCCCCACAATGGGGGACCCCAAAACACCACAGTCACTTGCAATTGGGCTGTGACACAGAGGCCTCTGCCACCCCTTGCTCTGGCTCAAAAGCAGCTGCCAGGCAGAGCATCCAGGGCTTTGCCTGCCTCAGACCCCTGAAGAGACTTGCAGGCAAGCAGCAGATGCAGTTTGTTTGGATAAAAACCCCACTGGGGGTCTGTCTGTTAATGCCAGAGAGGATGGGGCTGATACCTTCGCTGCTTTCAGAAAGCTGGATTTAAAAATTCAGAAGAAACACAGAGAGTACACCTGCTGTTTGCTGGTGTTGGACTTAGATCAATGCCCACCATAGCAGGTTGTTAAAAGGCCTTTTCCTTAAATAGTTTCTTCTGAAAACCATAGGAACAGGCTTTAAATTTTGTTGAAATTTTTCCTTTGAACTTCAGTTGATGCCACCAGTTATCAGAGCAGGGGGTTGTGTGTTAGTGGAGATCATCTGTCACCTTTAATTGCAAGGACACTTTGCAGTAGATTCATTGGGTGTCTGTATTTCAAAGGAGGATAGAGAAAGAAGGGTTTAGAAGTTTTGCATATGTTCAGAGACTGTGATAAAAAATTTGGAATATTCAGTTCAAATGCCATAACTCCTTTTTCTCACATTTATAAAATGAATATATTTCTGTCTCAAAGACTGAGACTCAGTGAAATGTATCTTCTCTGCTCTTCTTCAACAACTAACTTGACTTCTTTAAAGCTGCCTCCATTTCTCTTACCTCAAACTTTCTTAATTGTACATATATGAGAAAAAATCATTTTCTCTCTCTCCTCCGAACTCTTCTTTCCTGCAAACCCCTTGTTCAGACAAGCAGCTCTTAGGCAGAGAGTTCTGTTTCCCACATTGACCCCCACCTTGGAGCTGTTTGTCTCCCATCTGTTGTTTGTAAACACTTCATGCCTCGTGCTGCTGATGTTGTTAGCTCCTTGGAAAACAACTTCTATTTTCTTATGTTTGCACACTGCATCAAAACAACAGGAAATCTGTCCATGCCTGGGGAGCCCACGCAACGCCAGGATCAGTTTTTTTTCTTGCTGGGGATCTCAATTAAGGAAACTTGTCAGAGGTAAACAGTGATGATGCAAGCTGTAATTCAGTGTGGTTCGTCTGTGCACAGAATTTGTGTTCTGGGAGTCCTGGCCAGGAGGAAGAGCAAGGAGAGGGAGACACCAGGGGAGGAAGGAGCTGGGCTGAGTGTGTGAGAGAAGGGACAGGAGGTGGCAGAGGAACGAGGCAGAGGGTGAACGGATTAAGAACTGCAGGATGGATTTTTGGCTCATGCCTTTGCAGAACTAGTTAGAAGTTGTCTTCTGGAACTTCCCTGTCCCTAGAATCCCTTTCTTTTCCCAGCCAAAGAAAAGCATAGGGAGAAGGATTAATATCCAGATCTTAATTTAACTGTCACAAATTAAGATTGACTTCAGAACTGTCAGTCTGAGGGGCAGAGGGGTTTCTGTGCTGCCATGGCTGCACATCCAGGTCAGGATGTCCAGTTCTGCTCTTGAAGAAATCAGCCAATGGATTTGCTTCACTGCAGGGAAGTTACTGCCCTCAAACCTTCTGCTTTTTCCACTATTACATCTTGTTGTGCTTTCTACACACAGGTGGGATGGAGAGCTGTCCAGTACTTGCTCATCACAGGGAAAATGACTGGATTCCTCAGAGTCCCAGTACTGTTTTTCCATGTCCTGATTATTGGGCTAAACTTTGATCCTTTCTCAGGCCTTGTTATACAATCTCCTGTTGCCTTTAGGAGATTTATAGAGGCAACAGATTTATATAAATCTCTATAAATTAGATTTATATAATGTTGCGTGTTGGTAGTCTAGAACAAGAAACTTGGGTTTAAAAACTTTTCCTCTTGTTTATAGTTTCTGTTTGCTCTACATTAATGGTTCTCTGTGCTTGAAAAGGGTTAAAGCAGATGGTTGTGATATATTGTTTCCTAATGAGAAGAAATGCAATCAAATGTATTTTCCATCTTTTGAGCACAAAGCAATGACCAAGATTTGTTTTACTTACAATAACATTTACAGGAATTATTTCCCATGTCTTAATGAATGTAAAGACCTTTCTAATTCCTTTTTTTTTCTCTTGACAGAAGCCCAAGACAATGCATCCTTCCAGTAACTCCTGTAAAAATGCACAAGAGACCTTGAACAGAAACATGGCCTGAAGAAAGTTAATGAAGTTGTTAATAGTCTGTGTCACAAATGAGAAGACTGTGGATGGTTCTGGTTTCTTCCTTCAGGCCTTGATGAGTCATGAATATGATAGAAAGCTAATTTTTCTAATGGAGCAGGTTCTGTGAGTAAAAGAAGAGGAAAAATCAAGGAAAAACCTAAAATACAGACATCTGGTGACAAGAGCTACTACTGGTGGTGACCAGTGTGTTGTAAGCTGGAATTTTCATGAATCTTAATGGATGTTTTGACCTAATTTACAGAGTCTTCCTTGTTAATTAACTTTTTAGAAAGGTCAAACCGTTTTTTTCCACAAAAGGTCATGTATTTCAACTAAGAAATCTTTTTTCATCTACAGAACAATACAGCAACACAAAATTCAGGTGTTTTTCATTCTGAACATATCAATGGATCATGAGCAATATGCATGGACTATTTAACACCCCTTTGCCCTATCCTCATTAAATAATTCCTTTTTGTGTTTGTGTGTGTGAGTGATCCCAGGGTTATGCATTTATCCTGCAGCAGGCTCATCCTCTGGAGCCTGGAGATGAAGGAAAATGACATTCCAAAAACCCACATGGACCTGAGAAGTGTGAGAAGAATGCTCCTTGTAAAACAAGGGTGCCACATTTAGATAAAAACCTCAATTTCAGTATCAGAAATGCTGTGAGCATTTCAGTTCATTGAAATGTTCATTGAATTATGCAGCTTTATTGCTTCTGAAAGTGCTTGTACCTCTTGGTCAGGTCAAGTGGTACCTGAGGGCTCACAGGCCTTACAATAAAGCACACTGTCTTGGTTTGGAAAGCCAGGTGTGTGCTAAGGAAGGCAGGGCCCTCCCCTGAATTGGAGAAAATCAACCCCTCACCCCCCAAATTGCTATAAATCATAAATTAAGGGACTCTCAGGCAGCAAAAGTTATGGGAGTAGGAATAACAGTTCTTTAATAGGGAAGAAAGAAAAAGGATAAAATAAACAATGCAGTACACCAGAACAACACTGACAGAGTCAGAACCCAACCTGACACCCTGTGGGTCAGGCTGTTGGTGGCAGTGCCATTGGAATTGGGGCTCAGCCCTCCTGCAGTGTCAGGGGTGGTTCTGCTGGAGCAGGATCCTGTAGAGAAGGATGGATTCTTCCTCTGAAGATCCAGTGGAAGGAGAGGCAGCTGCTGTTCCTCTGGGGAATCCAGTGGAAAAGCCATGCTGGTGTTCCAGAATCTCCAGATTATATCCAGGTAGGAATGCTTGGCTCCTCCCTCTGGGCTCACATCTCCCAGTGGGATGCTGCAGTTCTTATCAGCCATGCAGTGACATTCAATAGCTGTTATCAGCTGATGTCCCCTCCTGAGGGAGGTGTGATTGTGGTCACTCAGAGAGAGATAAGGCAAACTGCCCACTTGACAAAAGACAATCTGCCATACAGATGGTAATGGAAAACATCTTGCATTGCAATCTGGAGCACACACCTAAAACAGGAATGGCACTGCTGGAATATTGAGATTTTCAAATCATTCTTCCTATTTAAGTAACAGCTGAATGAACTGCCCCTTAAAAAAGCCCCATAAAACCTAAAGAAAGAAATCAGAAAAGGCTTTTTTATTGAGTTGGTGAACCTGCTCAGAAATACTGAAGGGACACAGAAAACCAGTGTGGTCACAGGACTTGCACTAATGTGGAGAGAAAAAACTGCCAATATCCTAATTGGAGAATTTCTCTGATGGGAAACTAGGATCCATTCCACTTCATGATTTCTTCATGCAAACCACATAAAATATTTTATAAAACCTGAGTGATTTCCATAACAGAATTTTGGCAATTTAAAGCAAAACATTTTGCTGTGACAGTTCCTACAAATCTTTTAGCTATGTTTTGTATTATAAATATGTCAAAATGAAGCCATTTCTGTCCAAACAAAAATTTTCCAGGCTTTTAAAAAATATTTTTTATTTGCCACAGTTAAGATGAAGACTGATTTCAAATGCTGTAACTTAGATCTGCATAACCATAAACCCACAAGGACATAGCTTTAGTCTTATAAATAAGTAATGTCATTAGATACAGTATTCTTATTTTAATTGACTCTGTTTGCTACTCTGTATAACAGTGATTGAAAAATAAAAGTCATTTAACATTGGTGAAACCTTTTCTAGTGGTTTCTGAACTGGAAGTCCACAAGCACCAGCCATTGGCAAAAATGTTATTGATTTTGGGGTTTGTTTCAGTAGTGAAATTTAAGTGGATACAGGGAATTTCATCTGTCCTTTGTAAATAAGAATCAGGTGAAATCTCAAAGACATAAAAATAGCACAGATTTATCATGCAGATATCATTGATGAAACCCCACATAAGGAATTCATTTCATTTTCTGCAGGTGGACCACTGTAAATAATAAAGTGTCTTTTTGGGGGATATTTTAAGATAAGTTGGCAGTTCAGTCTTTTCCTTCAGAGGTATTCAAAGAACTGGGTATTTTCAGATTTGGGATTTTTTACATCAGGAGAAAAGATGTTTAAGTTGGAAAAGGAATTGGCAAAGATAGAATTTATTTGTGTGAGGCAATTCAGCTGCTGAATTGCAATTCAAGCAATTTCTTAAATTTAAATTCATATATATTCCTCCCTTAAATTAACCCAGATGTGTCCTATACATGAGTTAAGCATGGGTTTAATCACAGATGATCAACTGATGGCATCTCCTCAGAGGGGCTGACGTGTTCCTTTTGCTGCAGTCTCTCAAAAAGTGATTCAAGAACTACAACATGGCATCAATAAATACTTGAATTTTGTCAGGAAAGTAGAAATCATTTGATTAGTGGCAGTTTATTTTCTGGTGATGTGAAGTTGCTGAGAAAAAAGGAAAAGCGAACATCCCAGAGCGAGAAACAAGCAGAAACCACACTGAAATAAAAGCAACAGAGGATGGAATATTCTGAAAAAGCATCTGGAAAAGAGCTGATTTAAGATCAAGGAGAGGAGGAACTGCAGGAGCCAGTGGTACCTACATTTTTTCAGCACATGGTGAAAGGCTTTATGCTCAAAGAAATAGAACACAGACTTTTCTCTTGGTCTTTTCTAGCCCAAGCCATGGAGCTGTCTCAGTTACATAAAGCAGTTGGGAATGGAAGAGAAAGGTGCTCAGCAGAACTGTGATGAGATGTCACAGAGCCCTGTGAAAAGTGATTCTAATCATGAAATTTTAGGAAAAAACTCCTGGTTTGTTGGTTTTTTATATATTCAAGCTCTAGCTAACTTCACTCTTCCCTTCCACCCACACACACTGACATTAATACAACTTTGGCAATTGAGTTGAAGGACCAAGATACACATATTTTATGCTTTTATTTTAATGCTTCAATGTTTTTTTTTTCCCTTAGCAGGTTATAAATGCATATGGGTTTGGGAGAGTTTGGAGTGATAGGGAGCAAAATGGAAAGTGCTTCTGGGAAATTGCTTATTTATATAAAGCTGATGAGAAAACAAGTGTTTTATGGGGAGCCCTGACTCTCTTAAAGGATATTTGGCTCGAGATCAGGGTACTTGCTGGAGCACAAATTTAGGTGTGGCTGTTATTGCACTGCTTTGTGCTGGGAGTGGAAAAACAACATGTATCAGGTGCTTTTTATTATATTTTTATTATTTTATATATATATATAGCATATTTATTATAGATATATTCTATTTAATGTATATAATATATAAGTTATATATATTATTTAATATATATTATTTATTACATATATTTATTATATTTATATATTATTTTCTCTAAATGCCAGCATGTCCTGGTAGTATACAGACTGATTCTGTGTCCAGATTTCTCCTGTCACTGTGCTATCAGACAATCAGCTGGGCTCTAGACATGGAAAATACATTTAAAACTGGGAGTCAGCTTGTGTAGCACAACTCCTTTCAAGGCCCAACAGGTGTAAATGTACCAGGAAAAAAGACAAGAGTGCTAAGAACATCAGTAACTGCTGCACTAGGTGTGATCACATGTGAGGGAGCAGGGTCATAGAAATCATAAGAGCAAATGACAAAACAAAGATGTTTCAGAAGATGTGGAAAGAATCAACAAAAAAAAGCGAAATTTACCATTTAGTCTCTGATTTTCTGAAGGTGAGTGGCCAATAAAAGGCATCCCACAAGGTGCTCAACTCTGTTACTGGTAATATCTCAATTTATCCAACAGTAAAATGCTGTCAGAGTACTTCAAACCTGTGATTTATTTGATACTGTAAATGCTTTTAAAATCTTGCTAATGATTTAAGAAAAAGTCATAGAAACAAGAAGGAAAAATGAGCATTATCTAAAGTCAGTGTGGGTGTGGTACCCTGACCCATTTAGACTATTAAGAAATATGCTGCATTAAAGTATTGAATATATTTTTCATTATGTATTGAGTGGCCAAAAATATCTTAAGAGCCTTTTAAGGTAATGTATAATAACATCTCTTCCCCAAAAGTGGGTCAAGGCTTACGTAGTCTGCATTTCCAATGTGGGTCCCTCCTAAAAGGAAAATCCCAAAGGTACAGGAGGAGCTAACACAGCAAAAGGGTCCAAATCCTGTATTCTGTGATATCCTTTGACCTTGGTCTGCCCAAACTCAGAGCAACAGCTACAGGATGTGGTCTAATATATATTAATGGCAAATTATCTTGAAATATTTTTCTTTGGTGCTGCAGAAGTGCAATAATTTGATGATTTTGTGTACTGGCTCTTTTTTTTTTTTTTGCCTCCTGATAAAAACTCCCCGTTTCCCATTAAAAGAGCAAGAGGAGGTGAGAGGAGGGAGGCTCCAGGTTACTGCCCACAGCACAGGGTGGTGTAAGAATAAAGGAGTAACATTCTCTGAATGTGACATTACAAAGCACCTAATGGGATTAACAGGGGTGAAAAGAGTGAGCACAAGCTGCCTCAAGATCTTCCACTTGCTCAGTTAAAACCTTAATTCTTGTGCCTGTTATTGGTTGCAGAGAATTATAAAACTGTAAATTAGAAGGTAATTTGATGAGTTACACCTGCATGGACATCAGATACAGGTTGAAACTGTAAAAGTAAGATATTGAGCAAATAAGCTTAAATAATACCCTGTTATGCATCGCACATCTCCCTTCTGGGACATATTTTGCAATGTTATTTCCAAACACGAAGTTTCAGGAGTGTTTCCTCAGTAGGCAAATATTCAGGTATTCCAAGACATTCTAATACACTGAGGACATTTTTTTTTTCTCTGTAAGGTGACAGTGGTTATCTCTTGAAAAATTGCCTAATCTCTTCCATGTTTTATCTCCAGATTCCCTCTGAAAACTGTATCATTAGAAATTGTAATGAAACTCAAAAAAGTGACCAGAATAGTAATTGACAGAAGACTTGGCACCTTCAAAATGGGACTTGGATGCTCAGATATATAAATGTGGTGGAACAGAGCTGAACTGCAGAGCAGCCCCGGGAGGTGCGAGGTTGTGTAAAACACCCATTAAATGTGCCTTATCTGGGAAGACAAAGGGGGAGCATTTTAATGAGTCAATCTAAATTGCTGAAGTAAATGACCATCATTGTGGGATCTCAGGATCTGAGTCCTGAGGTGCCGAGCCACCGAGACCACCCTTGGGGGGCTCGGGAGTCCTGGAATGTTCCAGAAGTGTCTGGTGGCTGGACTTTGACCCTACACAGGAGACGACACCTGTATGAGGATAGGAGGGTTTCACCGGGGTGAATGGTGAAGGGATTAGTTAATTAGAGGGTGAGACACAGGGTTTAGGATTTCTGTACAGGGGGGTTTAGAGAAGTAAGATGGAGGAATTGGGGCGTGTCCTGTCCTTCTTCTTCTTCCTCTTCTCCTCCATCTTCTGTGGTGATGGTGGCACTTTGGGATTGGTCATTACTGAAAGTGCACCGAGTTATAAGAATAAATGGTATTGGGGAAAAATGATAAATATTGTACACGTAACCATGGGTATAAAGATAGGTGGCTGCCCGGAGGGCAGCACAGTGTGCTCATGGCTGGCTGCTGAGCAGAGCTCTGTCGGGCTGAAAGAAAATCTTTTAGATAAACAATTAATAAACATAAAAACCGAAAGAAGAACTGAAGCCTCTTCTCGTCCTTCGATACGCGGGCTGCCCCAAGGCCACCTCGGGCCTTTCCAGGCCCCTCAAACAGCCGAGATAACCGGACACATCATGACAGAGACTTGGAAAATTGTGTGTGCTTAGATGTGGGACTGCAGCACAGCAGAGGAGGAGCTGGCTCTGGCTGCCGCACAGACCTCCTGCACGCTGGCTCAGATGTGCCTTCCCAGCCTTCTGTGCCTTTCCACTTCATCCTAGAACCACTTCAGTGTCAGGAAAATGGAAATTAGAGAGGCCATCTTCCAGTGCAGAAGGGAAAAGTGGATTGCAGACCAGCGGAGTACAGTTTCAGGCAATAAATGGTTTCCAAGCTCTTCATTTCTCATGCCAAACAGGAGATCTGGGCACTGCTTATCCTCTCCTCCTGCTCAGCAAACAAGAAGGTTCCAGCAAATGCCATAAAATTGGGTTCCTAATTTCCACTCTTTGAGTTAGTCTATCACAATATCCCTCTGTTAGGAACTCTTACAATCAGGTATCAACTTAAGGCACCCAAATTCTCTATTACCTCTTCTCTTGCCAAATTCATCTTGGTCCTATAAGGTCAAACACCCTTTCCCAGGCAAAACCCTATACTAATGAGAATGAGACATCATTTTTTGCACCACAAATTTAGAGAGAGGGAAGAAAAACCTTTCAGCTATAGACTTTTCTGTACTAACAAGAATAGACTCAAAATTATTTAAGTATGAGAGACTAAAACAGAAAAGGTATTGCAGCTTTTCTGGGAAAGCTCATTTTAATGGACCTCCATATTCAGTTATGCACAGAATAAGCTCCTCTATGAATAGCATTAAAAGACTCACCTTTCTGTGCATTTCTGTCCTATATTTTCTATACATCCTCCTCAAAATCTTAAAGTATCTCCAGCTTTTATTGTGCCAGGTTTTTGACCCCCTCACTGCAAGAAGTGAGCACGTGCTACACAAAGCTTGGCTTTGCCGGTTGTCCTGCTAATACACATATGCTGTCAGACCAGCTGGCTCCTGGCACACAGCAGAGGTAAATGTCAGGTTCTTCCCTGTCCCTTGCTATGAGGAGAGCACAAAACTATCCCTGAACAGCACAGTGCAACAGCTACAGAGTCTGCTGACTCAGTTTTGTTTCAATAATCTCCACTGTAGTAAAAAAATAACAACAAAAGGGTCAGGCACATAGAGGGAAAGAAGGAAGCATGTTGCTTTTAATCTCTGATGAGAAATTTAAATTTTGATGAGAAATTTAAGTTTTCCCATCTTAATCTAAGTGGTCTTATGCAACTGATGAACTGTATTAAGAGCAATTTTTTTTCTTCTATCAATAAAAGAATTATTTATTTCTTACCAATGAGAAATGAAGGGCCAGATCATCAGATGGGAGAGAGCTGGGTTACTCCATTCAAGTAAGATTTATAAGTGGCACTTGCTGGTTCTGGTCTGCATATCTGCTTGTGTGAAGGGAAAATAAATCCTCCTACCTGATTTTATCATGAGTATCTTGGTAGGGATCAAATTGACCTCCTCCTCCTCCTCCACCATTCATATTTGGGAGGTTTTAGCCAGATCAGGTCCATCAGCAAAGTGAGAAGGTTGTGGAATAGTGGGGGAATTGTGCTCTGACATTTTTGGGGGTTCATGTACAGCTGTGAGATGAGCAAAGATGGATGATACTCCCAAACTCATCATGGCTCAAGCTGAGTCAAGGGAAATACAGGTTGGATAACAGGAAAAAGCTTTTCACAGAAAGGGTGATAAAGTTCTGGAATGTTCTGCCTGGGGAGGTGGTGGAGTCCCCATCCCTGGGTGTGTTTAACAAAGCCTGGATGTGGCACTCCAGGGTTTAGTTGAGGGGTTGGGGCTGAGTTGGACTCAGTAATCTTGAAGGTCTCTTCCAACATGGTCATTCTGTGAATTCTGTGATTCATAAATTTGGGGGAAAAAAATGTGTGGAAAATGTTTTGCTGTAGGAATAAAAAAAAAAAAGAGGAATGTTCTTGCTCCTGTGGATTGGCCAGGCTGGACAAAACATCCAGGCTCAGTGTGGCTGTTGAGCAGCCAGTGACACCACATGAAAAGAGCTTTAGCAAGGGAACAAAAGCGACACTGTTTTATCTTTACTGCTGATTAAAGTCTGTAACTACTGTAGCTACAAAATTATGCACATTTTAAACAAAAGCCTGCACCATGTCACAAGCAAGAAAAACAAGTCACAGGGTGCAAGGCAAAGCTTTCCTCTGAGGCGCTGGTGGTTAACCAGTCCCTCTCCCACAGTGGCTGCAGTGTCATCTGGGCTGGGGACTCGCTGCCCTGTGCCAAGCAGTTGCCACAATACAGCTTTAACCCTTCCCTGGATTCATCTGAGCCACCAGAGATACCAAACTGGGGCAGAGAGAAGGGGTTTTAAATGATACTGCCTCCAGTGAAAGATAGGTTCATCCCAAAATACCCCATACACCCTCCAAACAGTAAAAAACAAACCTGGAAGGCCAGACATTAAAAAAAAAAAATCAAACAGAAAAACATCAATGACATCCTGTTAAAGAAAGGATTTAATACATAAAAAAAAAAATACCAGTCATACTTCTAAACAGGTACTACATAACAGATAAGGAGGTCTGGAGGAACTCTGGAGGGGTTTGCTCAGTATTAAATGATGATGAAACATCTGTACATTCCATCCATCACTGATTATGGGAAAGAACATTTGATTTGGCAAATTACAGAGAGGCTTAACCCTTCAGCTTTTACAGAAGGGGAAAAAAAAGAACAGGTTATACAGCCTTGAAAATATTCAATTTTTCTTTTGTATACACAGAAGGAAATTTATGTACAGCTTTTTTGTGTGTACAAGGCTGTTTTTGAGCAGCTAGTCATTAAAAATATCAGTTGTTCTCCTATCATGAAGAGCTTTCAAATATACCAAGGAAATGTGTTTCATTTAAAAAAAGAAAATCATTTAATTAAACACATAAATGCAGATTCAGATCCTACATATGAAAGGCTTGAGATTTCACATTGCCAAACCCAAACCTGTTTTTAGAGCTGTAGTCTCAACTTCAATTCAAAACTGTTTTGCCTTCCTAAAGTTAATGCAGAACAAGAAATAACACTGACCCTCAATGAATCTTTTCTATCCTGACCCATTTCATATTGCTCTGTTCATATTTATTAACCCTTCAAAAAGCACCTTTCTTCACTGGGTTTCTACCAAAGCAATTAGAGGATAACATCTGGCCACGAAACCCCGGCTAGAACAGGCAACTGCAAAGGGCCACCTAATTTGAGGAGTTTTCAGTCTCATCCACAAAATAACAACAATCCTGAATTTTAAGCTGTAAGAGAATTGTGGAATGGTTTGGGTTGGAAGGGACCATAAAGACCAGCTAAATTCAACCCCATGCCATGGCAGGGACAACTTCCACCATCCCAGGGTGCTCCAAACCCCATCCAACCTGCCCTTGGTCACTTCCAGGGATCCAGGGGCAGCCACAGCTTCTCTGGGCACCCTGTGCCAGGGCCATCCCACCCTCACAGCCAAAATTTATTCCCAATATCCCATCTAACCCTGCCCTGTGTCACTTTTAAGTTATCCCAGAGCCAAATCTTTGAATGTGAGCCAAAAGTCAGTGCTAGCCCAAATATCAGTGTGTCTCTAGAAGGTGCTGCCTTAAATCTCTTCAAGATCCAAAGCCTGACTGCTCTTTGCTCAGGCTGACACTGTTGCTTGCAATTCCCTTTCAATCTGGAAAAAGGCCACGATACAGAGCAAGGTTGTAGCAAAGGCATTTTGGGGAGCCTCAGAAGAGCATCCCCTCAAAGCAATTGCCAGCTGTTTTTTCCAATTCTACTGTGTTCAAACTTCAAGACAAAAGTTCCTTTGAGAGCTTGAGTCAAGGTCTAACGTTTCCAAAATGCACAGCAAAGCAAGAAATGTCACTCACTCAAGCCATCACTGAAATGTTTCTAATTACATCCCCGACTAATTACATTACTGTGTCCCTTTAAGTAGCGGTTTTAAAAGTACAACCCTTGGCTTAAAATTGATTCCTCATTTTTAGGCAATTCTTCCTATCAGCTTGAACCAACAGTGTTTAATCAGGTGATAAGTTTTCACACAGAATTGCTGGTTATAGTCCCAAACCTGCAAAGTGCTGCAGGATCAAAGGGGGAAGGGATAATAAAAATATTTTTTATAAATGGACTGGATCATTCAGCTAGGAATAATTAGTGCAGTTATTTTATATGATATCCTAAGGATATACTGAAACTCGCTGTCCTTTGTGTGATACCAGAAAAGGACACTGCAGATCCCAACTGAAAACAGACCAGAAATTTGAGACCAGCATTTCTGCCACTGAATGGGACATTTCCATTCAGCTGGAAGCCCTGAGTCTCCAAAAATTGTCATATAATTCATTTGAGAAGCCCTGGAGACACAGCTAATGCTGTGCCATCATCTTTTGCTTCTTCAATAATTTGGCTCTGATGGCATGAAGAAGCCAAACACCCCTGGAAGTGTCCCAGGCCAGGTTGGACAGGGCTTGGAGCAACCTGGGCTAGTGGAAGGTGTCCCTGCCCATGGCAGGGGGTGGAACAAGATGATTTTTCCGTTCCCTTCCAACCCAAACCATTCTTTGATTCCATCATAGCTTAAAATTCAGGATCATTGTTATTTTGTGGATACAAGACTGTAAACTCCCAAAATTAGGTGGCCCTCTGTAGTTTCCTGTTCTGGTGGCACAACCACGACCAGTTCTGTTTGGTTTTCTCTCCCACCCTCATCTCCCACCAGCAGCCACGTGCAGCCAACTCAATATTCCTCAAGTAATTGCACACTGATGGCCCAGAGGGTTTGGGAGCTATTCAAAACACACCAAACATACCAAAAGGTGATTTTTCCTGTCCAAACCCTCTCCAACGTTTTTCAGGCCTTGAAGTGACACCTTAACTAATTTTTCTGATGTTTAACATCTTGCTAAAGGTCTGAACTAATGGGCACAGATAAATCCTTGAAGGAATACATCTTTTCTTGCCAACATTCTTGGCAAAATTGATGTCCTTGTTAATAGTTTTGTACTTAGATATTAAACAACCCTAAAGTGCTCCCACTTGGCTGTATAAATAAGGTTTTTATTCACGTGAATATTTCTGTTTAGCATATTTGTTGAGAGATACCTGACCGAAGTTTAAGTCTGGAAAGGACAGGGAAAGTAGAAAATTTCCATCCTTTCCTGGCATTTGGTTTGGACTATGAATAAAAAATCCAAATTAAGGTCCAAACATTTTTGTGGCAGGTGTTGCACAAACATTAAAGGGAGGCATCATTGGCCAGAAAACTTCATAGATTCAAACAAAAACACATCAAATTGGACATAAAGTCTGAATTTGCACATAAATGAACATAGTAAAGTATTAAAACATTTTGTGGTCCATTTATGTCTCTGAGTATAGGAAATTTTTCTATCAAATCTTTTTGATGAAAATAAAAAGCTGGATCATATCAAGCAAAATATATGCATAATGTTTCAAAAAAAAAGAGAAGAATGCTCAAAAGTATCATTTCAAACTAAAAGTAGTGTTTAAAAAGTCAATTTCTTTATAGTAAAAGATAGAGTTTAAGAAAGAATTCTAATTACTTTGTTTAAGGTCAAACAAATACTCTTTCAAGTCAAAATCATTTAATCTTTCCTTTCATTTTTTGCCAGGCTGACTAGAAATGAAAGTAAAATGAATTATCACAAGAAAATATTTCAGTCCACAGATAATAACAAAAATGAAATGAGGCAATTAGGCATTTCTAGTATTTTTGTTGCTGTTAATGCAGGGTAGAGGTTGGAAGTAAACAAGTAGCAAATGGAAATCGTGAGTAGGTTACATGAGAAAAAAGAGCTGCAAACCAGGATTTAAAGAAAGATAAAGTAGTAGATGTTCAGATTTTAATGTGAGACTTTTACATTTGATGAGCAGTCCAAGGGACAGTGTGGAGATCCAGGATAAATTGTTTGAGAATGATGGGAAGGCTTGAAGTCTGTCCGGTTTTCGGCTGTTTGAAGGGCCTGGAAAGGCCCGGGGTGGCCTTGGGGCAGCCCGCGTATCGAAGGACGAGAAGAGGCTTCAGTTCTTCTTTCGGTCTCGGTGTTTATTAATTGTTTATCTAAAAGATTTTCTTTCGGCCCGACAGAGCTCTGCTCAGCAGCCAGCCATGAGCACACTGTGCTGCCCTCCGGACAGTCACCTATCTTTATACCCATTGTTACGTGTACAATATTTATCATTTTTCCCCAATACCATTTATTCTTATTGCTGGGTGCACTTTTAGTAATGACCAATCCCAAAGTGCCACCATCACCAAAGAAGATGGAGGAGAAGAAGAAGAAGAAGAAGGACAGGACACACCCCAATTCCTCCATCTTACTTCTCTAAACCCCCCTGTACATAAATCCTAAACCCTGTGTCTCACTCTCTAATTAACTAATCCCTTCACCATTCACCCCGGTGAAATCCTCCTGTCCTCATACAGGTGTCGTCTCCTGTGTAGGATCAAAGTCCAGCCACCAGACACTTCTGGCAACATTCCAGGACTCCCGAGCCCCCCAAGGGTGGTCTCGGTGACTCGGCACCTCAGTCCTGAGGTGCTGAGATCCCACAGAAGTCCTAACGGGTTAATGGATCAAAAATCTGGAGCTGAGAGCTGCTGGGGTGTGAGCACAAAGCCAAGGAGCCACCCCTGGCTGGAGAGGTGCACTGGGGGCTCAGCTGAGCCATCCTGGTTTGGGCAACTTCCCCCAAATTTAGGGTTGGGCTCTTCTCAAAACCAGCAAGTGACAGGACAAGAGGAACCGTCCATGGATTGTTCCAGGAGGTTTTATTTGGATATTGGGAAAATCTCTTTACCCAAAGGGTTGTCCAGCCCTGGCACAGCTGCCCAGGGCAGTGTTGGAGTCCCCATCCCTGGAAGGGTTTGAAAGCCATGTGGATGTGGCACCTGGGGACATGAGAAAAAAGAGGTGTAAACCAGGATTTAAAGAAAGATAAGGTAATAGATATTTGAATTTCAATATGACACTTTTACATTTGATGAGCAGTCCAAGGGACAGTGTGGAGATCCATGATAAATTGTTTGAGAATGCTGGGAAAGTTTGGAGTCCTAATGAGTTAATGGATCAAAAATCTGGAGCTGAGAGCTGCTGGGGTGTGAGCACAAAGCCAAGGAGCCACCCCTGGCTGGAGAGGTGCACTGGAGGCTCCAGCTGAGCCATCCTGGTTTGGGCATCTTCCCCCAAATTTAGAGTTGGGCTCCTCTCAAAACCAGAGTGTGGCAGGGCAAGAGAAATGGCCTCAGATTGTGCCAGGAGGTTTTATTTGGATATTGGGAAAATCTCTTTACCCAAAGGGCTGTCCAGCCCTGGCACAGCTGCCCAGGGCAGTTTGGAGTCCCCATCCCTGGAGGGGTTTAAAAGCCATGGGGATGTGGCACTTGGGGACATGGTCAGTGGTGGCCTTGGCAGTGCTGGGGAATGGTTGGACTCCATGATCTAAGAGGGTTTTTCCAACCTGAGTGATTCTATATAAGAAGTACCAATACAAAATATCATGGATATAAAGATGCCTCATTTGTTTTCCTCATTTTCTCATCCCTTATTACTGTCAAAAGCCCCAGAAGCATTAAACCACCCTAGGTGGCACATGAGGCACAAAGTCTCAGCTCACTTTTCAAAGTAGTTCTTATTTTCCAGAGGGGAGAAAAATTTAAAACCCTTAATTCCAGGACTGGTTCTGTGCTACCTGAAATCTACAGTGTGATCTGTCTGTTATTTCCCATTACCACACCTAAATGGAAAAAATCCTCGTTAAAGAGGCTGTTTTACTTCCTCTATTTCAGATATACAATATTTGACCTTGTTTTGCTGCTGTGTGGACAAAGATTATAGTGTTCAAAAGCCACGCTCACCCCTGGATAATTTGCTTGTCTTTACTGCAGTAAATTTGTATATTGATCTTTATTACAGTATCATCTAACAGGATGTTTAGCATCCACACTCTGTCATGCAGGGCTCTGCACAGCTATGAGGCAAGAATGCAGAGTAGGTATTATACCACACAGGAAACAATATATTTCTATTTCACACATGCAATTTAGGTTTATATGCAATAAAGAATTATATGTGCCTGAAGAAGGAATTTTCCTGATATCCAATTGACTGTAACACTTAGAAAATATTTCTCCTGATGGGTGGGGTGGGGTTTTTTTCCAATTGTCCTTTCATGATTTCTTTTTCCTCTCTTACATTAATTTTGTTGGCAAATTTCTCAGAATTTCACTGAGATTAATTTTTCTGCCTATTACACAACTTGACTTCTTTTTTTTTTTTTTTTAATAATCTCACACTTGTTAGCATTTGGAAGGATATCGTAATAGCAGAGCAGCCATGCTGTTTTCATTGCCCATTTCAATGAAGAAAAATAGGCTGTGTGTGACATAATAAATAGACACAGAAGAAAAATTAAGTCCTATTTCTCAGAAGAACATCCAAAAGTGAGCCTATATATATAGGCTTAAGTCATCTAAATGACTTGATGCCTATTTTTATTCTAGTATCTGCAGGAAGATGGATCCCAGCCCATTAAAACTAAAATTTCCAGAAAGACAGGCACTCTGATGTATCATTTGTCAAGGTAAAGAGGACTAAGAACCTCTAGCTGACTGATATGATGGATTTTCACTTTCCTACTTACTTCAAGAAGGAAGAAAGTGTGGAGCTGAACAGCTGGTAACATTTGCTAAAAGATTATGGTGCTGAGATTCTGATTTAAATTTGACTTTTTGGTCGTAAACACATGAACAACACATGAAATGTTCTTATTCCTTAACATATTTTCACTTGAAAAGAGTGATTCAGCTGCTTCCTCTGTAAAACCTATATAGGATTAAAGAGCAAAGAGGTCTCCAGCTGAAAAAGAAAAAGAGATGTATTTCCTGGAAAAGGAAGTCATGCAAGAGGCTCAAAGCTTTCTTTAGGGTAGCTGCTACCACCTTCTGTAAGACTGTTGAAACACATGTAAATGAGAAGTTTAAAAGTATATATATAGAAATATTTGGCAATATAGTGAGACTCTTCCCTACATTGTCCCCTTTAGGCTTAGAGGTACAAAAGACTTTCCTGGTGTACAATTTTGAGGAGAACCACATGAAAATATCTCTGGCTACTCCACCATATGATGTAAATTTGGAAATATTTTAGCAATGATGTGAAACAAGCCCACAAGCTGTCACAAATACTGTCAGCACTTCTTGTACCTGCAAATAAAGAGAATATCCCATGGTATTTGCAGCCTTTGCCCAGTCAGGATGTAAACTCTATGAGTTATTTTGGCAAATTTCAGAGGAAAATATTGCCTCACTAAAACCAGACCAGGACCTCCAAACCTGTTCAGTTAAAAGAAAATAAATAAATCAATCAAGTCATAATGTTTTCCAAGCTTTTTCATCAGATGTTGTCTATCAAAAAGCCATCCAGAAGTGAAAAGCTGAAGCAGCATATGAGACTCTGATTAAAATAAATTATAGAATCATTTTGTGGAAAAGACATCTAAGATCATAGAGGAAGACTATTTTAGTGGTTTTCTGACAGGAGTCTGTAAACAAAATGTGAACATGATCCATCAGGACTCTGTAAAACCTAAATAAAATCTGGATTATAAATGGGGTAAGTGGCCAGACTGCACCCCTACATCATTCATCAACAAGAGCTTTCGCTGATAAAAAATAATATCAATAAAGAAACTGATTTCACAGAATGTTCTGAACCCTTTGGTGAGGTGGCCTGATTTAAGCTACAGAAACTTCACTAAAACCAGGGAAATCATACAAATAGGAGCAGAAAATATGTCAGATATTTCAGCTATGAAACCACACCTTGCAAAGTACTGAGTCCAAAAGAATGTTGGATTTGTAGAGGACTGGAAAACCTTTTTTACAACCAAAGACTGAACAATATTGATTTGCTTAGTTTATCTGAGGAAAGATTATGATTAAGTCACCTCCTAATCTGTAAATAGGAACATGGAGAGAAGACAATAGAAAGCTCTGTAATCTGTCTGACAGAAGCATGGCAAAAGCCAATGGACAAAAATCACTTAAATCATTTTGGAAATGAAACACACAGTTTGAAACCATGGGGGTTCTGTGTAACAAATTACTAAACCAGTTTATTGATTCCCCATCATTTTGAGTCTTTGGGGTTTTTCTGGAAGAGTCCTAATGTTGTCAAAAGTTGACGCAAGAAGTGATCTGTGAAAGTGCATGAACTGCACCAAATTGAAATTAAGTGAACATGTTGGTGTCTTCTGAGTTTATAACCTGTAAATTTTCAATATTAGGCCATAGTTATGCATGTCTGTAGCTTCTGAGATAAGCTGTACTGTCCTTTGAAGAAAAATAAAGTTGATGGTTGATAATTCTATTATTTTCTTTTTATTTAATGACATCTCCCAGTCTAGCTGGCTGGTTTGATAATTCTATTATTTTCTTTTCATTTAATGACATCTCCCAGTCTAGCTGGCTGGTTTGTGCCTGTTGGAAAGGAGAGTTGGTGTTATTTAACACTTCCAAAACATATGGCTCTGGGCTACATTTTGTACACCACAGCTCACAGATTCCAAGAATTAATGTCTTGTGTCCATCATTCTCCCACACACATCACTTGGTATTTTTGGTTTTCTTTTGGTTGTCCCTGATATTTCTTTAAGAAATCCAGAAAACTTCCTAGAGAGCAGCAGCACCTAAATATTGTTATAATCTTCATTTCTGTGATGTGTTGAGATGTCTCTGCATCTATTACTGCAGCTGAAGTTTTGGATTTGATTTTAAAAGTTTCAAGGGGGACCAATCTCTGTGGGAATATAACAGGATATTGCTAAATATATATATTGGCAGATTAGTTTATTGAGCAAGAGGGAATGATTTGACAGCATTTTCTAATACCTGTAAATTATATTTGGTTTGTTTAGTGAAAAAAAAAATAAGATAAGCTGATTTAACACAGCAAAGCAAATATAGATACCAAGCTATAAAGGGGGTGTGTGGAGGGTGTTATAAGTTGTGCTCATCAAGCACTGGAAGACTTGAGCAGAGGTTTTTCAGCAGAAATGTTCAGGGAGGGCATATCACTGCTAGTAAATAGAATTGGTGAGAAGTGATTTTTGACAAATAATGCAGGAACTGGCAGTAATTTTAACAAACAGTTCTGCTGGCTGGGAGTGACTCACTGCAGCACAGTAAAGACTTTGTTGTTCAAAGTACTTACACTCACATTAGGAGCCTGAAATCATCCCAGACATAATGGCCCACTCTGAAAGAGCAGGAAACATTAAACAGATTGTCCAATCCAGAGAAAATAATCACAGGAAAATTTATTGAAAGGCGGCTCACCAAATAGCATATCCTGCAGCTCAATCCAGTGGGTTTTGCTCTCCTCATACCAAGACTCCAGCCTGTGATTTCAACTCAACAGCATGACTGTAAAATAGGTCTTTGCAAGACTGTAAAACTAGGAGAGATTTTGGGGCAAGGACTGCACAAAGATAGAAGCAACAATAAAACCCTTGTTCTGTAAAGAGGAGGGAAACCAGTGCAGCAGCAGCCGCCGCATGATTCATCCTCCTCAACTTCAGCCATCCAAAAGGTAGGTGTGGAATCAAAGTTAGTCACTCCTTTTTTGTCACTTGTGGAGGAAGATGTATCCTGCCTGCTTCAGAGAACTACTTTGGGAGCTGCTATTTAGGAAGACTTCCCTCTCTCCACTGCCATGGAGGATACCCAGGGGAGCAGCCAGCAGAAAACATCTTCCAAACTAAATCCAGACAGAATTGCTCCATCCCTAGATTGCAAAGAAAAGCTGTGGCTGTCCCATCCCTGGAAGTGTCCAGGGCCAGGTTGGATGGGGCTTGGAGCACCCTGGGATAGTGGAAGGTGTTGGGGGTGGAATGAGATGATCTTCAAGGTCTCTTACAACCCAAACCATCCTGTGATTCTCAGAAACCCCACTCTGCTGAAACCAAGTCTCTGGAATTCACTCTCTCCAAGGTGTATGCACAAAGGAGTGTTGGTTTCAGTGCATACACAAGGTGTAGTAAAATAATTAAATCGAAGAGAAATCAGGAGTTAAGCAAAGTAAAATTAACCACAAGACCTCAAGAATCACACCTGACATCTTCAGCCCATAGCAACAAAACCCCAAATGCCCCCATTCCTAATCTCGGTGAATTGAGGCAAGGTAAAAAATTCTGTTCAAATGAGATGAATTAACCAATATATTGTCCCAGTTGCTGAGGGTCCAAGGGAAAAAAGAAGTAAAAATTAGCAATGAAAGTATAAAAAAGGAATGAAAGCGAAGTTCAGATTGGCATTGCATTAGATAATAAAGGAACAGGAAAATTATGGCAGCACTGAAACATCCCTGGGGGTGGTTAAAAACCACATATGTGGCACTTGGGATGTGGTTTAGTGTTGGCCTGGGCAGTGCTGTTGGACTTGGTGATCTTAGAAGGCTTTTCCAACCTAAATGATTCTGTGATTTCCCTTTTTAACAGCTCTCTGCTTCAGAATGAATTACTGCAGGGTTTGTATTGATTTACAATTATTAGACAGTTATTGTAATTTATGTTGATAAAGCAATAAGGGAGCACTGAAAATATTTATTAAATATGAGAAACTTTGTGGCATTTAGACATTAATCAAAGTTGATCATCTGCAATATATGTGCTAATAAACCATTAGTGAATATTTAACCTGCAAACATGATGAAAAAAGCTGATAGATTACCTCCTTCAGGAACAGAGGGACTTTGTGGGAGGGAATTTTGAATTATTTAAATTGTGACACAGCACAGGATTTAGGAGTGAGAAGCAATTTTACTGTGAGATTTTCTTTTTTATTGCTGAGTTCCTGATAAAAAGAGTGATGGAACTAATTTTGTTTCTTGTTGATTTAAACATTAGCAATCCTGGGTTTGCAAAAACATTAAAGATAGTTTTAAGGATGAGTCAGATATTCTATTGTATAATGGAATTATGGGCCTTCTTTGAAAATCAAATAATAAAATAATATGAAATAAAATAATATGCATAATAAAAAAAGAAAAGCCCCAAGTAACTCAAGCTTCTCAGCACTTTGTTGCAGAAGTCAGAGAAAGAAGCATTAGGGGTCAGTTTAGCATTTGCCTAGGAGACCTGATTAATTGGAGATTAAATGATTGTTTGTTCAGCAAATGGTGCAGAAGACTGGGCATGCTTCCCTGACCAGCTGAGCCAGGCTTTGCTAGGCACGTCTCCAGGCTAGGGGACACTTCTCCTGCTCGCCCTGTCCTTGGAAAGGTGGAGGGATGCTGGAAGGGACACTGCCTGGAAAGGAGTTAATCCATTAACGCCTCCTGGCTGATTAATTTTCTGCTTCGACTCATTTAAATTCTCATTCTGCTGATTGTTTCCTTTCAGGGAAGGCATTTGTGGAAAGGTTATCAGCTTCTTGGAAGGACATAGCAAAGCCTCCAAGCACAAACCTAGCTCACTTTTCCAAATAAACAGCTGCAGACAAATCCCGGCTTCATTGATGGGAATGGAATTTTTCAGAGAATTGCAGAATGGTTGGGGTTGGAAGGAACCTCTAAGATCATTCAGTCCAACCACTTCACTCAAACAGGTTTTGAATATCTCCAAAGAAAAGGACTCCACAACCTCTCCAGGCAGTCAGCTCCAGTGCTGTCACTCTCACAGGACAAATGATTTTTCTCATATTTAGGTGGAACTTCCCATGCTTCAATTTGTGCCCACTGCCCATGATCCTGTTGCTGAGCACCAGTCTGGCCCCTTCCTCTTGACACCCACCATAAAGATATTTGTCTGCATGGATAAATCCCCTCTCAGTTGTCTCTTCTTGTGGCTGAACAGCCCCAGCTCCCTCAGCCTTCCACTGTAAGGGAGATGCTCCAGTCCCCTCTTCATTCATTGTTGTGGCCTCCACTGGACCATCTCCAGGAGCTCCACATCCCTGTCCTGAGGAGCCCAGAATTGCACACAGCACTTCAGATGTGGAATCTGGAATGAGCAGAGGAGCAGGATCATCTCCCTTAACCTCCTGGAAATTCTCTAAGAAATCCCAGGATCCTGTTGGCCTTATTGGCACTGCTTGTCATGGACACTTCTTGTCCACCACAACCCCACATCCTTCTCCTCAGAGCTGCTCCATCAGGTCACCCCCAGCCTGATCTGGTGCCTGAGGTTGTTCCCCTGCAAGGTGCAGGACCCTGCATTTGCATTTCAGAACTTTGCTAAAATTCAGGACTTTTTTGTTTTGTTTTGTTTTTTGTTTTTTTGTTCTAACAAAGGAATCAAGCACCAATTACTTTTCAGGTAACTTTCCACTGGCAATAAAAATGAAAAAGTACCAGATGTTTGTCTTAGTTCTTGAAATATCACAGAATTCTAGAATGGTTTGGCTTGGAAGACACCTTGAAGATCTTCCACTTCCAATCCCCCTGCCATGGGCAGGGATATCTTCCACTATCCCAAACTGCTCCAAGCCCTGTCTGACCTGGCCTTGGACACTTCCAGGGATCCAGGGGCAGCCACAGCTGCTCTGGGCACCCTGTGCCAGGGCTCACCACCCTCACAGGGAAGGATTTCTGGTGCTCAGGGTTATTCTTCTCCAGGTGCAGGACACTGCATTTGCCTTTCTTGAGATTCATGTGTGTTCTCTTTACCCAACTCTCCAACCTGTCCAAGGTCCTGCTGAATGGCTCCACAACCTCCAGGTGGATCAGCCACTCCTTCCAGCTCTGTATCATGAGCAAACCTGTTCAGGGGACACTTTACCTTCATCCCTGCTGAATAATAAGAACAGGGCTGAACCCAGGACTGGCCCCTGGGGCACATCACTGCCTACAGGCCTCCAGCTGGACTCTGCTGTTGCAGACATCTCTTATGGAAAATCCTTTCCTTAGGATTTTTCCTCCTGAGAAGCTGAGAGGCCTCAGGAACAAAATGTAAACATTGGTTATCTGCTGCTGTGGAATGCAACAGGTGCATCTGGGATTGGTCTCATGTGGTTGTTTCTAATTAATGGCCAATCACAGTCAGCTGGCTCGGACAGAGAGTCAGTGCCACAAGCCTTTGTTATCATTCTTTCTTTTTCTATTCTTAGCTGGCCTTCTGATGAAATCCTTTCTTCTATTTTTTTTAATATGGTTTTAATGTAATATATATAATTAAATAATAAATCAAGCCTTCTGAAACATGGAGTCAGATCCTTGTTTCTTCCCTCATCCTAAGATCCCTGTGAACACTGTCACACTCTGCCACTGTTCACAACTCTTGGCCTCAATGAAAGTGGTCAGCAAAGACCAAAATGTTTCAGCTCTGAGCAATGTGTGTGTTAGAAGCAGTAAAAATTGGTTGATTTTCAATTAGGACAGGGAAAAGGAGGAAATGGGCCATAACTCACCATGTTCAGCATGGGTGGGACATGCAGTGACAATCCAACTGCAGTAGAGAACTGCTTTCAGCAGGAGAGCATAAAATGAGGTGTGAAACATGAGGCTTTGTAGATAGGGAGTCTCACTACACAGAAACTGGTTATAATTACCAGAGGAAATTATGACATTATGGCAGAGACCAAGGACATGCATAATGCATTATGAGCAAGATTAGTCTGAACTGCAAGGGCTTCCCTTAAACAATCCTAATTTAAGGTCATTCAAAACTTCCCCCAACACCTTATTTAGATTGGCTGCAAAAGTGCACCAAGCACTAAAAATTTCCTCTCTAAAGTTTTTGATCTGTGAGCCATTAATATTTCCCTTAATTTAGCTGGTGTGCTATTTACAAATCAGAATCGCCTGCCTATGGAAATGGATTTGTTGGAGGTAGTTATTCCATTACAGGGGATGATTATTTTGCTGTTCCCCACCACTCCACCAGTTTACACCACCAGACTATTCTGCTTACTCACAGGAATGAGTCTTCACAAGGATTTTTACTTCCCAATCACAATATTGATACAAAATACTTTCCATTCTTCCTAGGTATTCATGGCACACACTGTAACAATCCATCTGTTACCAACACCCTGCTCTGCAGAATGTTTAAACTGTGTGAATTAGGAGTAAGAATGGGTAGGATTGCTTTATTTAACTATACCTGTGATTTGCTTAGCACAGTGGGCACAGGAGGAAGCAGAAAATAGCTTGGCTGATGTGTAGGGTTTGAATTTTTAATATTTTTGACTATTATTTTTAATATTATCAGCTGTGCTACCCCAAGAGTAAATGTAATAATAATATAGCCAAGCATAGCTGTTAGCAGAGCTCTGGTCTTAAAATACTTAAATAGAGATGTTCTGCTATAGTTTCTCTGAGGATTTCTCATAGGTGTAATCAGTGACAGAGGTACAACCTGTCTTTATCACATCCTGTCAGCAGCTCTGACATTTCCCAGGACTTTTCCCCCACCACATTTGTATCCATGATTCATCTGACAGTGCCACTTGGACGTTCACAGATTTCCTTCTGTTTGCTCAATACAAAGTAAAAGTGATGAAATTCTCTTTTACTTCACGCTATTTAATAAATCCATTTATACACCAGCGAAAAGCTACAAAAAATTATTCTGTTTATCCACAAGACCCACATATCCAGAGCTTCCATTTGTGTCCTAGATGGACTGGAGAGTGGTAGTGAGAAAAAAAACCCCTGTAGGTATATCCAGCAATTTTCTCCTTGGCAGCATTTAAAGAAGAAACAAAAGAAGTTAATTCAGTGCGTGCTTCAACGTGGTAAATTTTAGACAGAAATGCTGCTTGCGCCCAATATTTTTACGAGCTCCAGGTGGAAGTTCTACAGCCTCAATGATTCTGCAATATCTGGAGACAGCACAACCCATCACAAGTGCAGGAATCATCCCCATCCTTCCCGTCTGCTGCCAGCAGAATACACAGCCAGCAAATTCCCAAAGTCTCCCTCAGGCATTTCTCTGTTGGATTCACATAACATGTCAAAGAAATGATTTTTCTCTTTGATTACTGCAGTAAAATAAAAAGCACTGAAAAAGCAGCATCTGAGAAACTTACCTTGCAGTTACATGAAAAATCCAGCTCCCTGTAAGGAAAGGTAATGAGGAGGGAGTCACGGTCGTTACTCCTCGTTACAGCACTTTGGAGTAACAATGCCATTTGGAGACCCTTGCTGCAGGAAAGCCAGGAAAAGCAAGTCAGCAATCAGATCCACAGGCCAATAGACCAAGATATATCAACTCCAGCTTTAGTGCATTTGGACTCTAAAGTTCCCTGTGTTGGCTGAAATGCAAAGGCTGGAGCACAGCAATATTTTTCTGTCCTGTTGTCTTTTTCTACCTCTTTCCACCTGGCAGTGACACTTAGTAGTTAAAGCAGGAAATGGAATTCTGGCTCCAAAGGTCTAAAATTGAGTTATTGTCTCAATATAGATATGAGAAATAAATACATATGTACAGCTTTAAGGTACAGGTGCTTAAGTTTCACTAAATCAATTTAGAATTAAGCAACTAAGCATCTTTCAAAAGCTTACATATCCCTTTCAAGTTCTGGTCCTGCCTTTCCCCCCCCCCCCTTCTTTTAGATTTCTGAGACAACAAGAAACATCTGTGGGCTTTTTTAGTGCTTTACTTTCAGCCCTGCCAATTATGTGCTGTTCTAATTAGAGTCAATGAGAGGTGTGGGCTTCTACTTCCCCTGTTAAAACATCATCAAATGAAACAGAGCATTTTATTCCAGCCTTTTCACTTGATTCAGCGCATCACAGGTGTGGCAGTGAAGTTGTGAACATATTTTTTGAAGCCCTGAGAAGCAGAGAAGATGGAGCTGTTTTTTGTGCATTAAGAGCTACAATCATTTGATTACTCTGCTTTTACAACAGGTCTAAGTGGAACAAGCACAAACTGACCCAGAGAGGACAGAGACCTCTCAAACAGTGCAGGCTTGGCTATGCAATGCTGTAACTACAAAAAAAAAATATTATTTAAGAACTCAAGACAACATCAACTCAAGAACATTGTATTTAGCATATTTTCCATACAGCAGGAGGATATTTGAGGTCAAGATCTCAGGATCCCCTGTTCAACACTCCCTATTTCCCTTTCCACCTCCTCTACCCATTCCTGCTACTAGACTTGGCTGGCTTCACACCACACTGAATTGGCAATTTTTTCCTCTTTGCATTAGAGAACAAATTCAAAAAACAGCCATGTGTATCATGGATAGAAAGGCAGGGAGGGGATTTAAATCAGCTGGGAAACTCTGAGGTTGGAAATGCTTGTTTATGACAAAGGGAAGCTAATGGGTCTTACCGAGTAGCACGATGTTCAACTCTGCTTTCTCACCACTATTCCCCATCACACAGGGCTGCAGTTACACATTTGTCTGGGGAAGGATAATGAAGAAACTGTGAGTAGAAAACAAAGAGCTTGTTACCAGTCAAAGATTAGCCCGTGTTGTAGCCCAGACATTTCCCTGCAAGCAATATAGCCAGCAGAGCATAAAACTACATTTTACTGTTCAAGGTGCATTCAAATACGGCGGTGATAGCAGAAAAATACACAACTTTTAACAAGACAGCAAAATAACTTGGATTTCTTATTTGGCCAGGAGATTAATTTCCTCACGACTTGCCAGATATTCAGGAGGAAAGCAGATTTCTGCTTAGAGCTGTTTGTCCCATCAAAGCCCAATGGCTTGACTCATGTCAAAAAATTGGGAAGGCAATCCCAATTTAGATACCAGGTGCCTGATTTGGAGATCAATGATTAACTTGAGAAAATCCAGTGTCCTGGCTTTCAAACAGCAGTGGAATTACATCTGGAGGAAGATCAGACTGGTGCTGTACCCTGTAAATGGCCATAAATGTCAGTCACCTGTCACGATGTTGGGACTTATCACAGTGTATCAGAAAAAGAGAGAAAGTGGTAAAATATAATTCAGGATATAAGAGAATTGATTCTGTATGGCTTCAGGATGTTTTCTAATTAATTATTCAGAGGGGAAAAAAAGCCCAAAAAACAACTGCTGGTTCCCAATGGAAATAGAGAACAAAGTTACTTAATGAGCTGCCATAAAACACAAACAAGTTCAGTTGGCATTATGCAGATAAGCTCAGAGAACTTTTTCAAGATTATAGTTTAAAAAGGGGACATATTTCAGAAGTTCTAACAACATTACCTCACCATCCAGCTGTTTATATTGTACTTCCTGCTCCTTTGAAAAGATGCCAAAATAAAGTAAATTTGAATATTATCTACAGAGAACTTCTCTATGGAATAATCACCAGACTGCTTTTCATTATACCACAATTATATCATCAGCATCTAATGATCAGAATGCAGAGCAGCTGATTATTTTCATAATGCAATTACTTCATTACATCTTAGAAAACTCAGCTGCATGCAAACAGTTCTCTCCAAATAACCCATTTGTCTGATTAATCATCTGATGGGAACTCCCCTCTCTCTCTTGCCTCCTTTTAAATGTTCACCTGTTTTCCCTGTGCTTCCTGTCTAACTTGGTCATTGCAGCATTAATCACTCAGGAGGAAAGAGGAAGATGGGCTCTTTCTCAAAATATACACAGAGATCCACATTTTCTAAGTGAGGCAAATGAAATTGTTCCCAGGGATCTGCCCTTGCCACTTTTTGTGTGTCCAAACCCCGAGGTATGAATATAAATCAGGAATTTGTGCAGGGGTTTATTAGCTGACAAATGCAGGTGGCTGACCCTGGCACACACACCCAGGCACTTGAGTGTCTGGTGGGTGTTTTTTAGGCAGGAATTTCCAAATAGCTGATTTTAACCCTCTGCTCCTCACTGTCAAGAGGAATCTCTAAGGCTTTTCCTAATAACTGCTGTCTTTCATGTATATTTTAAAATAACTTTAATCCTAGTGGAGCTAATCAGATAAAAAAAGTTATAAAAGGCTGCAGTGTTTGATTGTTCAGCAGGATTGTTTATAAAGAAAAACGGGAATAAAAATAATTAGCACTTCTAGGGACTTCCAGCTGAAGATCTGAAACCTTGTTTGTGGAAAAAAATAAATGAGTTAGGTTTACATTTAGTCCATGTCTTTTGCAAAACTCAATGACTCAAAGAAATGTGAAGGCCACTGTACTGCTTTTGTGTGTGTGTGTGTTTTTTTTTGTGGTGCTTTTCTTAATTTCACAAATCCCAAACAAGAAGGCCAAGGAAGATCACACCTCCAGACTCCTAATCCCTCTCCCCAACAGATAGCCATGCTCAGAAAGGGAGAACTTAACTTACAAAAGAAAATATTTCAGGCAAATCTACTGAGGCCTAGACATAAGAAGAATGATATTTAATTGAAAGAGAATCTGAATTAAATGCCCATATGAGAAACAGAGTTATGAGATTGTAAAAGAAAAATTATTGTAGCAATTATGATGGTAATAACAATGCTATTACAGATAGGATTCCTATTGTAAAGGTTTCCGTCATTTTGGGCAAGTAATTTATTCATTTTCATTTCTGTAGACTGGTATGTTGATAATCAGCTTTACTCCAAAGGATTTTTCTGCAATTTGGAAGGGGAAGAAATTCGTAAAATTGCAGCTCCTTATGCTTGAAATCTAATTACAGCTCTAGAATCCCCTCTGTCTAACGTTTTATTTCACAGTGGCCCAAGTCACATGTATCACAGCTGGGTTTCCCTACAGCTGTTACACCTCTGCAATTTAATTTTGTTATGTTGGTGATGAACAGCAAGTTTAGGCTTGATTTTTAAACGGAAATTTCCACATGAGCATCTCCCTAACCTGGAGTCAGGACACAGGCATGTCCCTAAATCTGGAACCAGGACACGAGCATGTCCCTAAACCTGGATCCAGGACACAAACATGTCCCTAAACCTGGAGCCAGGACATGAACATGTCCCTAAACCTGGAACCAGGACACAAGCATGTCTCTAAACCTGGATCAGCAGGACACAAACATGTCCCTAAACCTGTAGCCAAGGACATGAGCACCTCCCCAAACCTGGGTCAGCAGGAAATGAGCATCTCCCTAAACCTGGAGCCAGGACATGAGCATCTCCCTAAACCTGGATCAGCAGGACATGAACATGTCTCTAAACCTGGAGCCAGGACACAAACATCTCCCTAAACCTGGATCAGCAGGACACAAACATGTCCCTAAACCTGGAACCAGGACATGAACATGTCTCTAAACCTGGAGCCAGGACACAAATATCTCCCTAAACCTGGATCAGCAGGACATGAACATGTCTCTAAACCTGGAGCCAGGACACAAACATGTCCCTAAACCTGGAACCAGGACACAAGCATGTCCCTAAACCTGGATCAGCAGGACACAAACATCTCCCTAAACCTGTAGCCAAGGACATGAGCACCTCCCCAAACCTGGGTCAGCAGGAAATGAGCATCTCCCTAAACCTGGAGCCAGGACATGAGCACCTCCCCAAACCTGGGTCAGCAGGAAATGAGCATCTCCCTAAACCTGGAGCCAGGACATGAGCATCTCCCTCAACCTGGATCAACAGGAAATGAGCATCTTCCTAAACCTGGAGCCAAGACACAAACATGTCCCTCAACCTGGATCAGCAGGACAGGAGCATCTCCCTAATCTGGATCAACAGGAAATGAGCATCTTCCTAAACCTGGAGCCAAGACATGAGCACGTCCCTAAACCTGGAACCAAGACATGAGCATCTTCCTAAACCTGGAGCCAAGACGTGAGCACGTCCCTAAACCTGAAGCCAGGACACAAAAATGTCCCTAAACCTGGAACCAGGATACGAACATGTCCATAAACCTGGAACCAGGATACGAACATGTCCCTAAACCTGGAACCAGGATACGAACATGTCCATAAATCTGGATCAGCAGGACACAAGCATCTCCCTCAACCTGGATCAGCAGGACATGAGCATCTCCCTAAATCTGGAGCCAGGACACGAGCATCTCCCTAAACCTGGAGCCAGGACACAAACATGTCCCTCAACCTGGATCAGCAGGACAGGAGCATCTCCCTAATCTGGAGCCAGGACACGAGCATCTCCCTAAACCTGGAACCAGGATACGAGCATGTCCATAAACCTGGATCAGCAGGAAATGAGCATCTCCCTAAATCTGAATCAACAGGGCACAAACATCTCCCTAAACCTGGATCAGCAGGAAATGAGCATCTCCCTAAATCTGAATCAACAGGGCACAAACATCTCCCTAAACCTGGATCAGCAGGAAATGAGCATCTCCCTAAATCTGGATCCCGGCTGCCCCTGAGAAACCAGCAGCAAGGTGCTGGCTTCTCCCTCCTTGTACCAGCAAGCAGATTTGGTAAATACAGAAAGAAATTCTTCAGGATTCTCCTTCTTGGGATTCTCCTTCTCAACTGCTCTTATTCCCAGCAGCTCTGGGAGCCTGCTAGCTGAACGCTTTCCCAATTTCTTCAGCACTTTAAGCCAAGCCATTTTCACTTAGTCATATTTTACACTGTTTTTTAAGCACATTGTCACCAAAACATTGGCTGAATTTGTAAGAAACCCCCTAAATTTGTGGCAAATAAAGAATTTAAACAATCATCTTGGAAACATCTAAGTAAAAACCACCTTGTTATGAACCCTTTGAAGAACTTTAGGGGAACAAAAAAGTCTTTTGGATCTTCCCAAAAAAGCTTGGCAAACAATTTCCTCCAATTTGATATCTTCACATCCTAAATAGAGAAATAAAAAACCTGATTTGTGCCCCTCATTAGGTGCTTGTTGTTCATTGTGCATGTCACACTGGTGGAGTACAAGGGAGATATTACCCTGTGCACATCTTTCTTTTCACTCAGCTGGACTTCTGCCACTGGTTTCAAAGACAACATGTTATCTCATAATTAGAGAAAGCCCAGGAAAAACAGAAAAATAGGTCATAATGTTCAAAACAACTGTGATTCAATGCTTCTGGCCAGTTATTTTCCTACACTGTGATTAATTTAAGTTAATTTAATTTAGCTTGTTTTAATAATTGCATAACTTTTATCTGGATGCCCATGCCAGATGGCTCAACCAGCCTGAAAACAGGAAGATGCTGTAATTGTGGCAGCCTAATAACATTTATTTACTACAAGCCTGACTGTCTGTGACACTCATCAGAGCTCTGCAATATTGTTCTTTGCACTATATTGCTCCAGTGCACTTCACTTTTAGCCACACAATTTTTTGCCTCTCCTAAATTCTCTGAGAAAATTTCAGTTTTAATACACTTTTCCCCTTTTGTGCTTCTTGTGAGAAATCAAAGTGCCCCAGCTCTGAGTTCTGCCTCTTCAACTCTGCAAATAATCAGTTTAAACTGTGTCAGCCTCCTAATGATGATTCCTTGATGATTCCTGAATAATTCAACAATTATCTCATAACATTTGGACAATTAATATATCTTCAGGTTGTTAATTCCTTGATCCAAAACTGAGGAAATATTCTGCCTCCAATTTGTTACAAAAAAAAAATCTTTCATTTTTAAAGCTGGAAAATTAGTAACTTACTGCTTTTAACCCAGCAGCGTTTCCTTTGGTTTGTTTCTGCTTATTTAATTTCCGTTTGCTCACAGTTAGGAAGCAGCAAGTAATTTTTAATCTCAGATTTAACATGAGCAATTTCCAATATTTGTTCTCTCTAACCTGTGAGTCTCATTTGACCTCGTGCAACCCAAAATTCCTGGCAAAACTCTTGTATGACTTATTCAGCAATGAGGCAAATAAGGTGAAAATACCTCTGAATTAGATAATTTGTAGGGAAACATCTGAATTTTGGAGCCATTTTGGTACATTCAGGTTAGATTCTTTTCTTTACTATTTCTTTACAATTGCCACACTGAAGTTCACCTGCTCTGGCAGCTGATCCACCTATCAAGCCATGTAGAAAAAAATATGGATTTTCTTGAAAAATCCACTTCTGCTACTGGTTTGCTGCTCTAATGGAGAAAGAGATTGTTATAAGTACACACCCTTGGGAATGTTGATGCAAAGCTATTATTTCCCATCAATATGAATTTATTTGGGGCATTTGCTTCTGCCATGCCCATTTCTGTTATGCTAGCAAAAACCCAAATACTTTTGTCAGACAGCAATAGGTCCTGTAGAAACATCTCTTTTTCTCACTTTTTACAGAAATAATGTGCATTTTAATGAAGCTTTTTAGTTAATGGGGACAGTTTTTATTGCTGAACTGAAACAAATATTTTCCTTAGGAGAAGTAAAAATCAATTGACTTGAGGAGAGATTTCATTAACAGGGACCAAACCCTATTTTCAGTGAAATCAAATCAGTGGGAAATTTGCTATGCATGACCAGGGACCCACGTTCTAATTACAATTAATCAGTTATCCCATGTATTTGGCTGCTCTTTTCCTGTTCTCAAATAATTTGCAAATCACACTGAATTTCTTGCATGCTTATTTCTTGTCTGGAATTGTTCAATACTAATTTATGTGAACCCATTTCAGCTCATGACGTGTTCATGCACTATTTATTTAGATTTAAGGGGTATTTTTTCTTTTTCTGAATGAGACATGGTATTCTTCTTTCCTGAATAGGTGTCTGAAATACTAAAGTGGGGATGATTCAAAAAGAAATTATCACAATTTTTTTGGAACTCTCATTTTGTTTATTGAACAAATAATATGTGTTCAGGTTTTCATTTTCCTTCTCCATTATACAGCAAAAGCCATGGGGAAAAGAAAGATGGAGAAAAATAAAGAAGACAATAGTCAAAAATGCTGGTGTGCTTTTTGTTCTGTTTGAAAAACCAATGACTGCAAAATGCTGGGCAAAGAGAAAAATAAGATTTCTTGAGAAATGATGGTTCTCTTAAAAAAATGAAATAAAAAAATCAATGACGTCTCATAGGAGGATGTTGAATAAGAGATGGAAAATAACAATAGTATAATATTGTGCATGTAAGAATATAGGTGCAGAACTGAACACTGGGCAAATACCTGATTCTACAGAGTTCAGTACAAAACAAGAGCTGAACAACCATTCTGAGTGTAAATGAACATTTCTGAATGCTGATTTTACAGCAGTCAGATAGGTCCTGACTCACTTTCTGGGGAAGGGATAAATTAGGACATAAACTCAAACTCATTGCTGGAAAAATTCCCCCTGATGTGAATGGAGTTTGGGTCAAGAAAGGAAATAATGAGTTGGAAAATGAAAAGAAGCAATAGAGTGGTAAGGAACTGTCAGGGTGACTATGAGGGCAAGAGTTGCACCCTTTTTGTTTAGGCATAAATCCCAAATTTCTCCCCACAGCTGGAACAGGTGCATGGATGTTTTCCAGAAAATGAAGCACAGACCTTTGGGTTTACATTTTAACAGGGGCAATTCCTCTCCTCACCTCCAGTTTGCTGTAGCATCTTTTTGATCCATCACCTCCGTTCCTGGCAGTTCACAGTTTTTTAAAGTCATTCAGGAAAATTTACAAATGAACTTTCCCAACATGCCACATCAGAAACTCCATTTAATTTGTCTTTATGGTGTCCCAGGATGATTAATTATCTTCTGGAAGTGCTCTGTGTATCTCAGACTTCTGTTTTACTGAATTTTTTAGTGTTACCTCTTTGTTGCCTGAGAGTGCACCTGCTTTTAATTTTATGCAGATGATATACAATTATATCTTCAGAGGGATTCAAATGACAATGTTTCCCTGACTTTTAGTGCTGCATTTCTGACATAAAGCTGTGGTTTACTACAGGTTTTAACAAAGCTAAAATCAATTAATCATATACCTTGAATTACATCGGCTTAGGCATTGTAAAAGAAAAAAAATTGAGAGCTGGGGCCTCTTCATTCTAAATTGGGCCAGTATCAGGAAAAGATTTCATGAATATTTTAATTTTAAGTGCTTTTAAATCACTATGGTATTTTCTTTTCAACAATTCCCATTCTCACAAACAACTGTGGCAGCAGAATTTTGAAAATCAACTTAGAAATTTATAACAACCTCATTAGAAGCTTAATTTTGCAACTCACAGTCATCTAAAAAGTGATTTTAGGAATATAACATGATGTCTTTGAGCACCACTGGCTCTTTGAATAAAGAATCATTACAATCAAAAGTTGGCTAATGAGCCACAGAAAATATTAAGCTATAGATACAAATAGTGTTTCCTGAAGAGCTTGTAACATGGATTATTCAAGAAACAAGAACAGGTAGAATTAAAAACAAATACAATTATTTTTATATTCTTTTAAACTTCTTTTTTTTCTTTTTATTGTTTTAGCAGATACCCAAGTATCTTCTGCATGTTGGCAGAAATTTCTTGTTATAATTTTATCAAATACCCAGGTATTTTCTGCATGTTGGTAGCCCAGGACTATATACAATCCTTGTCAGGTATGTGTAGAGCTATGCCCAAATGCCTGTGTGTGAAATATTTACTTCTTGGGACTTCTGCTGCTCAGAGTGACCCCAAGATGTGTTAGAAAATCTCTTTTCCCAGCCCGGCAGTCAAAGAAGGAGTCAGAGCTCTTCAGTTCTCATTCTCAAGGTTGTTCATTGTTTCTTGTCTATAAAATTCTTTCTCTGGCCTGCTGAGGTCTGTCCAGCAGGTTGGGTTGAGGCACACTGACCACTCTCAGGGTGGTGTTATCTTTTTATATTAAATTTATTTACAATAACTTTCCAATACCTATCACCTATGCTAGACAGTGAGTTTCTACTCTAAACCAATCTGTGAGTGCCACCATGACAGCAGAAGATGGAGGCCAAGAAGAAGAAGGAGAAAGGCTGGACACACCCAGATTCCTCCATCTTGCCCCCTGAACCCCCATTCTAAAAACCCCAAAAAGCTATTTTTCACCCCATGACAAACTAGTTATTATTCTACTTAGACTTTTGTGGCTTGCAGATCCTCATATAAAGCTGGTAATTTTTTCCACGGGTCATAATCAAAATCACAGGGGTTTGGGCAATCCAGGACAGCCAGAGGGATATCCTGAATTCCGACGTTTACTCACTGAATACAATATTACTACTACTTCTTCCAGAGCAGAAATGCAGCAATCCTCAAAATACTCCCTAATCCTGCCCTCTTGCCAGGTGTGTCCATGCCCACCCTGCCAGATCCATGGGCAGGTTGTCAGAGTGCTCTGCCACACCATAAATGTTGCATTTCCACTGCCCATCTCCGCCTCAGAAAGGAGAGATCAATGCATGCTCCAAGCCAATCTTGGATTTCCATAAACTAGTTTGGAGTGATGTGATTAAAGATGGCAATCCAGGCAAAACTGCAGCAAAGTTTTTGTCATTTAATAGCTCTGCAGTGTCCTTAGTAATAATAAAGGAAATTGTGTTATTAAGAGCAGTGTAGATTGGTAAAAGGCATCCATTCCTGGCACAGAAAAACAAATTTACTGGCAAACCTGCTGAACTGGGGTTTTTTTGCATTCTTAATTCCTTTTTTATTAGGTAGCATTATTAGGAAAAATAATCATCTTTCCTGGCTACTCTGTAAATGAGGAGGGGATTCCTCTACTATATTCAAATCAAACACAAATATTCACAGAATATTGGTTTGGGGTTAGAAGATACCCCTAAGATTATCAATTCCCACTCCCAGGGACACCTTCCATTAGCCCAGGGTGCTCCAAATCCCATCCAACCTGGCCTTGGGCACTTCCAGTGATCCAGGGGCAGCCACAGCTGCTCTGGGCACCCTGTGCCAGGGCCTGCCCACCCTCACAGAGAAGAATTTCTTTCTCTACAAGACCTCACAGCCCATACAGACCCCACAGGATTGATCCAAGGGTTCTAGTTCAGGGCCTTGTCCTCCAGCAGAAGCTTGTTGATGAAATCAGGTGTCTGTGGAGCACTGAGCACTAATTCTGTCCTGTGTGTTACATCAGTGCTTATGATTTATTCTATTTAGCCAAGAAGGACATGCACAGACATAGGCTTTAGGAAGATCTGGCTCAGATGAAGAGGGAAATGGTTATTTCATTATCCAGTGGCCTCATCATTTCATGCCTGTTGGTAAAAATGCAGCAAACCTCTGGGCTGAGTGATTACTAAATGATACTTTCCACATCTGCCCTTTCATTACACCCTCTATCCACTCATCACAGAGTGCAACTGGGGCTTTGCAGCTATTTATTATAATTTTCAGTGGAGCACAGTTGACCTTGTGTTTGTAGACAACTTCTTTTGACCCGTCCACTTTAAAGAAAAAAACACCTCCAATCAGTTTATAACGGTGGAACAGAGGGAGGAATATAATGATATTGATGAAATGGATATAAGACTACTGAGACTGCATTTTAATTCAGTCCTGGTGCTGTTTGCATCTAATAAAATTCCTCTCAGGGAATTTTTTTTTAAGCTGACCTCTTCAAAGTAAATCACAGCATGATTCACTGTACAGCCAGTTTTCATAATCACAGTGTGTGAGATAAAGCAGAGCTGCAGTCAGGGCATGCAGCTACAGGACAATTGCAAACCATCATCCTGCTGGGAACGAGCAGAGAAATTCAATTAAAGCTCCACTTTTGATGAAGAATTGGTGAGGATTCATTGCAGTTGCAATGAAAAGGAAGTGGCACTCAGGATTTCAGCACCCAGGTCCTGGCACTGCCACCAGCCCTCTAAAGGTGGCCTTGTAATGGAAAGACCATTTTTCCATGGTTCCTCTGCAGCTGGGGATTTCTGTGATGCTCTGTGGTCACTGCTTCATTACTAAGTGTTTTGGTTTGAAAAGACAGGTGTCTGCTAAGGAAGGGAGGAGCCTCCCCTGAAATGGAAAATGTAAATCCCCTCCCTCTGAATTATTATAAATTTGAAATTAAGGGGCACACAGGCAAAGATATGGAAAAAGGAATAACAGTTCATTATTGGGGAAATTAAAAATACAAATGCAATAGTACAAACAGAAACAAACCACTGCCAGAGTCGGAGCAGGAGTTGCCCCCCTGTGTGTCAGGGCGGTGTCCCAGCCCCATCCCATGGGGGCTCAGCCCTCCTGCAGTGCCAGCTGTGGCTCTGCTGCAGCAGGGATCCTGCACAAGGGGGGAGTTTTCCTCTGCAGCTCCAGGGCTGCTGCAGATGGGCCTGGGCTCCCTCTGGCAATGCAGGGCAGCAGAAAGCTGCTCCTCTGGCAATGCAGGGGGCAAAGGCTGCTGGGGTGTCCCAAAGCTCAGATTGGATCCAGGCAGGAATGCTTGGCTCCTCCCCTGGGCGGAGCATCTCCCCATGGGATGATGGAATTTGATCAGCCCTGCAGGGACACTCACTGGCCATGGACAGAAGATAATTAATAATTAATGGCCCATGAAGAGCAGAGATCTCCTGGAGGGAGGATTGGTTGTGGGAGAGATAAAGAAAACTGCCCAATGAACAGCAGATAACTGCCCCACCTCTGACAGATGGTGATAGAATACATACCCCCATTTCCAACCTAAAACACTAAGTAATGTAAGAACAGTTCTATGGGGTGAAACATTTAGCCCACTTTGTGTGTTTTTTAGGTATTTTCATGGTGGAGTAACACCAGTCCTTCAAAAACGCAGTGCAGCAGCTTCTCCAAAGCCAGTTCCACGATGGGAACCAATATGACACATCTCACTCCAAATTTAATAATTTTCCAAACCTCTCCTGCAGCCTGACCTGAGAGAATCAGCTGATATTATCCATGGATTATGAAGCTTCCCAACCCATGGCAATACTTCAATGATGTACAAAGTGATGATCTGCTTTTGGATTCCACAAAGTCTGGGTGAACCCCACACTGGTGATCTGGGAAGAAGACATGAGTTTTAATGCTGAGTTTTACACCATGAGATAATTTGCAATAAAACTACTTCAAAGAAGAAACAGCTTTAAAATCCTTCTTAACTTAAGCTCTTCTTCCTTCTCCCCAGCCTTAATGCAGCTTTATTTACTTTTAGGATAGGGATTCACTTATAGGATAGTACTGAATGGTTGTCTCAGCCAGGCTCTTTTAAAACTATATTTGCCTACTGCATGTGGCCTGTTATGAGGTTTAAGGCATCTTTTAGAGGGAGACAAATCAACAGCAGTTGCTGATATTTACAGCCATAAGGTCCTAATTTCCTCAGATTCATGGATCAAAATGCAGAGGGAGAAAATGCTGAAATAGTAGAGTCATTTATAAATTTTATAGCAGCAAATATGAGACAGAAAACAGCCTCTTACCCATGTGTGCTTTGAGTACAGGCAAAGCAAACAGAATATTAACACAATATTTTCTAGTGAAAATGAATAGACAAAAAGAAAGAAGCAGACACAGATCTTCTTCTTCCTCACCCTACTCAGATCCTGCTGAGGTATCACTGCTCTCCTGGATGGGAGTGGCTGAATTCTGTTCCTTGCATCACTGTCTCCTCACTGGGTAGCTTGAATTGATTACAGCTGGGGCTGCTGGGATCTACCAGTTTGCTCCCCATTAAAAGCAGATTTTTTTCCATTGAGACACTGTGGGAAATACACATGTAGGCCTGTGGGAGTGGAGTCAAACTCCAGAAGAATAAATGAAAACAATCTCATAGTTACTTATGCAAAAGATCCTAATGAGTCTGGAGTCATGGATTGGACTAAATCACTATTTCTTTTTTTTTGGTTCACATCTCTGCTTCAGTTCCTGCTGCCTCATGTCTAGTTATCTACATCTCTGACAGGTAGTAAAGATGTTTGATTCATCCTTTTTGCTGTTCAATGTGTGGAGAAAATGCTGGCAGACCAGAATATTTCCCTGAAACTCTCCTGGAGAGGCCCAATTTAACCATCCTCATATTCTATCAATTTCCCTCTCACTCTGATCCCCTCTAGCCATGGAAAACAGTCACAGCGCTGTAAAATTATAAATTATAACAGTGCCCAGGCTGCCCCAGAACCAACAGGTGGAAAAGATAAATTTATTCCTCTAAGGTGAGGTTTTATCTTAAAATAATTCACACGGAAAAGAAAGAGAAGAAAAATCATGAGGACTATCAGGAGCCAGTGTAACTTCCAAAATTCTGAGATCACAATCTGTAGTACTACACACTCATAGGGATCCTGAAATATTTCAGATTATCTGCCATATGCTCCTTGTCGAAATGGTTGTGCACCACTAAGCTTTCATTAGAAGCAGAATTTCTTTTATTGTGAGTTTTTAACAGTTTTGCTTTGAATTTAGAAATCTTTAAATGCAATCAGCACAGAAGCCTTTTTTTACTGAGGTTTTCTTATCACCAATCCTTCTTTGTACTCCTCTTTATAGTCTCTCAAAGGAACAGCATGGTTGGCAGCCACTAGCTGTGATTGTGTTCAGGGCAGGACTGGTTAGCAGGGAGAACTTCTTTCAGTGTGGAAAATAAATAAATTCCCACATGCATTTCAGTGCCTGCCAGAAATCATCTTTCTATTTACAACTGAATGACCTGAATTACCTTTTTACACATACAGATGAACCAGGTCTCTGAAGGTAATCAAAAGTCCACTGCTCCATTTTAGATGCTGATCTCTGAAGCAGAATAGCAAGAAAATCCAGAATTGTGTACAGTGGAAAATTCAGGTTTCAAAATGTGTTTTCCAGGCTGATGTAGAACAGAAATGAAGTTTTCTAAATGCATTTTTTGGTGACAAATACAAAAGAACCTTTTGCTTTCCTTAGAGCACACACAGAGTCTGAAGCCCTGTTGTGAGGTGTGGGGAGGCTGGATTCAAATTCCTCCTGCTTGTCTGTTGAAATGACATAGAAAGAAGTAATCCTGGGCATTCACCTTCTCAGAGTCTCTTGGATTTTTCTGTCATTACTCTTTATTGAGCCTTTTCTTGGGGAAAAGTGAGAAAAATTGCATTTGATGGGAATATTTTTTCACTAAATAAATGTACTCCTTGGGTATAGTTTTCATTTGGACAAATGATCCTGGGTCTTGTGCACATCTGTGAGTGAAGGTGCCCCTTTTCCCAACCCCTTTGCGCACAGCCTCTGCTCCCTGCTCACCCAAGGTGTCACTTTGGGCTTGTGCTGGCACAGTGGCACCTCCAGCCTGAGCCAGTGGCAGGGCTGACCCCTCTCACAGTCCCCAGCCAAGCTCCCAAACCCCTACCTGCAGGGGGACACAGTAGGGATAAAGGAAGGTAATATAAAATGTAATCTTATCCCCCAAGAAGTTGCAGCTGGAACCAATTACTAAAGATTAGGAGCAGGCCAGATGATAACAGGCAACACCTGTAGCAAATAAGAACAAGTGGCATAAAAGAGTGGATGATGGCAGCTGGAGTGGGAGAAGTTGGATGGATGTTGCAAGGACTAAGAACAGGCAGTGCTTAGAGGAGCTGCCTGCGACAAACATCGAGGTGGTATGAAACTCTGGGGCTGCAGAATCCTTGCATATAATGATAATAGAATTGTTGTAATATAAGACAACAGATGGTGATCCCGACGTGATTTGGGAGGATGAAGGACTTGACTATTAAACTATATTGATCTGATGTGATTTGGGACCTGTGGATTTAAACACTAAACTATATGACTGAAGTGATTCAGAACGTGATTCAGGAAATTGCCTCGTGTTTTGAAAAAAAAAAAGGGCTTGAATACTAAACTATATTGACGCTGTGGATTCAGCACTAAACTCTATTGCCCTGTGGATTTGGGATGACCCATGGATTTGGGATTAAAAACTATACTGCCCCATGGATTCAGGATTAAAAACCATATTGCCGAGTGGATTTGGGATGACCTGTGGATTCAGGACTAAACCACATAACCCTGTGGATTCGGGGAAGCTGGATGGCTGCTGCAAGGACCAAGAACAGTCAGTGCTTAGAGGAGCTACCTGTGGCAAACATCGAGGAGGTGTGAAACTCTGAGGCTACAGAATCCTTGCATATAATGATAATAGAACTCTTGTAATATAGAAGACAACACCCACCCACCCACCCTGTGCTTCCAGAAAATGCATCCCCAAACCTGAGAAAGCCTCATTAAAATTTCAAATACCCACCACATAACTGCTATCATCTGTGAATTCCCCAGCCAGCTCCCTTCTGACAAGGTTTGATATGGTGTAATGCAAAATGCATATTTATCCTTGTTTTTATAACATTTTGTTATTGCCTCCCATCATCAGGCCATACCCTGGAACTGATGAGATTGCAGCTGGTTGGGGCATGCATCACCTAAATTTTATAGAGTGCCTTCTACTCTTGATTTTCAATTGTCACAACCCACCAAAGATGTGCTGTTTCACAGCTTGGGGCTCTAAGTCACAGGAGATAAAGTGCATATTGGAAGAGTAAATTGAGTTTTTTGCTTTAAATGGAAAGAAAGTCATAGTTGGGGTAGAGAAGAAATAATAAATCTATTTTCTGGAACAAATAGCAGCTCTCATGGTTTCCAGCAATAAAAGCAGGAAGAAAAGCCTAAAGACATGAACATTTAAACAAACAAGTTGAAGATCTTAAAGAAATGACAGTGGGAGCTCTGAAAACTGCTGCCAACTTTCAAAAAGAGAAAAAAAATATCCCTCTTTTATTTGTTTGGGTTGTTTTTGTACAGGAAGGAGGTGGGGATAGAGAAAGGATTTTAAATAAGAGTTTCCTAACCACATGGATTGGGGTAGGAAACTGTGTTTTCATACTGGTTGCACGAAGCGAAACTGTTATTTTAAAAAAATTTGAAGAGGAAGCTGTTAAAGAAATAACAGGGGGCAGAGAGGAATAATAAAATAACAGCAGATCCTCTGAACTGTGAGGCTGTGGGGAGGAATAAACAACCAAACCCCTGTCCCTGGTGGATATTTCCCTGCTGGATGGGCTTTGCGTGGCCAGGTTTTGGTGGTGAGGAGGATACAGGGGTGGCTGCTGTGGGAATCTGCTGCAATGTCCATGGAGCCAATTCCAGGAGGAGCAGCCCTGCAGCCCCCAGGTCAGTGCAGGCGTTGAATTTGCTTTCTTTGTGATGGAGTTTGGTGGGGGATCCCCCTTTGTGCTTATCTCAACACATGAACCCGTTTTTAGATTTTGTCTCCCCTGTGCAGCTCTGCAGGGCAGTCGCAAAGTGGCTTTGGTGGGTGCCTGGTCAACCACCAAATATCCCATAAAAAAATACTCAGGATGTTGCCCAAATCCCTTTTTGGGCCCTTCTGTACTCATTAGTGTTCAGGGACCCAACTACAGCAACAGGAATGTTCACATTCCCCTTGGGGCTGCAGGAGCTTTGCTGTGCTTTATAACCCAGTTTATCTCCTTCCTCCCTCTCCTGTGAGAGCCAGAAATCCACCTGCAATTTCTGTCTTGGGTGTATCACAGAAATAGTTTGGGTAGGAAGGACTTTAAAACCCATTTTTTCCAGCCTTTGCCATGGGCAGGGACACCTTCCCCTATCCCACCTTGTTCCAAGCCCCATCCAACCTGGCCTTGGACAATTCCAGGGATAGGGCAGATCTCCCTTCCTCACTTAAAAGCTTGAGGAATGGAAGCCTAACCATACTGCAGCTTCTTACTTTGCCTCTTTTTTCTTTCTTTGTTTAATTTATGATCCTTTGGCAAGTTTATGGCAAACCATCCAGCAGAGGTTCAGCAGAGAGATCTCTGCAGAGACAGGGCCTGCAGCAAAACTGAAAGCAAGGCATAAATATGTTACTTATTTTTCACATCTAATGTATTCTCTTAAAATCTCTGCACTTTATTTGGAAGCTGAGCAACATGGAGCAGATTCCAGTGTAATATTTCATTAACTCTGTTGGAGTGACACCACTCTGTTGGTGTGCTGTGTTATTTAATACTTAGCCACAGACTCCACTGAGATGTGGAGTCAGATGCCAGCATTCTTGCTAGAAAAAAAAACAATATTCATGTTAAGAATTCACATCACCATTTAATTATTAATTGTGCCTTAATTGGCTGTCATAAATTCATTTGCCCTTTGATCTACAACAATGATTCTTTGGGGTTGTTATGACTGCCTGCAAGCATGAGTAATGACTTTGACTTCAATGCAAAGATGTTAGAATAGTGTTGCTGCTACAGCTGAGGTGACTGAAAGAAATTGAGTTGTGGAGATGGTGGGAAGGTGAAGAAATCACAGATTTCCAGCATTTCAAAGCATGAATATTTCACACCAGAGAAGAATTAGACCAGCCTGCCAGAATAGTGACTTCACAAACAGCTATTCTTGCAAGTGACAATTAATAGAAAATAATTAATTTGGCCTTTTGGTACCTAAACAGGGTTCAAGAGAGTTGGAGAGGGACTTGGGACAAAGGATGGAGGGACAGGACAAGGGGGAATGGTTTCCAATTAACAGAGGGCAGAGTTAGGTAGGATATTAGGAAAAAATTCTTTCCCTGTGAGGCTGGGGAGGCCCTGGGAAGCTGTGGCTGCCCCTGGATCCCTGGAAGTGTCCAAGGTCAGGTTGGATGGGGATTGGAGCAACCTGGGATAGTGGAAAGTGTCCCTACCCAAAGCAGGGAGTTGGAATGAGATAAGCTTTGTGTCCCCTTCCAAGACAAAGCATTTCATAATTCCTTAAAATGATAAGATTCTGTGATAAAGAAAATAAACAAATAAAAATTAGATCAGAATGAAAGAGCCAAAAGGTGCTGCCTGGAAAGTCCTGTTACCCGACAGCTCAGATAAACTGGGAGGCTGCTCTCGGGCTGAGCCATAAATCTGAGCTGGCTTAGTGCAAAGCGATACCAGCACACAACACAAATCTGTCAGGCAATAAAAAAAGCTTTACAAAAGCTTTTCTGAGTGCATGGGCACAGCCCCCTGGAGCTGGGGAGGAATCTCTGCAGAGGGGGGTGCTGGCAGAGGGGTCTGTGCTCACAGCCCCTGTCCCAGCGTGTGTGTCTGTCTCACATCCCTCCCTGCCACTCCTGCACCTCAGGAGACACAAACTCCTCCACAGAACACCCTGGAACAAGCACAGACACTTGCACAAAATGCCAAAAGGAGGTGCATGAGAAGGAGTATTTTTAGCTCTAGTGGATAGCTCTGCATATATAATCTGTAGAAGGATGTTTTTCCTCTGAGTTCTCTGGTAGACTTTCTGTGGTATTTGCTGGGTTCCCAGGAAGAAGGAGGAATTGAGAATCTGACTCCATGTTCTTAGAAGGCTAATTTATTATTTTATGATGTATATTATATTAAAGAATGTTATACTAAAACTATACTAAAGAATAGAGAAATGATACAGATAGAAGACTTTAACAAGATACTAATTAAAAACTCATGACTCTCCAGAGTCCTTACACAGCTGGCTGTGATTGGTCATTAAGTAAAAACAATTCACATGAAACCAATGAAACAACCACCTGTCGGATAAACAATCTCCAACTACATTCCAAAGCAGCAAAACAGGGAGAAGCAATGAGATAATATTAATTTTCTTTTTCTCTGAGGCTTCTCAGCTTCCCAGGAGAGAAATCCTGGCGAAGGGATTTTTCCAGAAAATATGACAGTGACAGTTTTGCACTGGAAAATGCATGTTATGAACAGAGTGTGTTCCAGGCCAGTACAGGAAGCAGCTGCTGACTTCTGCACGAGCAAGTTGGCGGCAGATTTGATCCAGGTCAGCAGTCAGAGCAAGAACATCCAACTGCATTATGTAACTTGGCAAACTCCTTCCTTCTCCTGGCTCCTGCATATTCAATGTACCTCACTCCCTGCAGCTTGGAAGCACAGGCTTTGAGGGAATGGATTTGGATTTCCTACATCCTGCTTTAAAATAACCTCTCCCCTATCCCCATGTCCCACACATTGATTTTTAAGAAGATCTTTTTGTGCACTACAGGTTTTTGGCTCACATGGATCCCAGCAGGCTGAGGGCAGGATGATACCTGGCTCCCTTTGCAAGGAGGAAACTTCTCTCAGGCTTGCTGCTGCAAACATTGCTCTCCATCTCCAAGGAAACAGCAGGGAGAGTCACTTTCATTGCCCAGCTGCTTCCAGAGATTCCCAGGAATGCTGGGGGTCCCTCTCTCTAAGGCAACAAACTGGGATTTTTGCATTTTTTCACTGCTGTTGCTCCCAAGCTGTTGGGTGACCTTGGGGTGAGTCATTTCCCCTCTCACTTTTGGGCATTTTGAATTTGTAACTCATTTAGGAGCCCTGCTTTCTGCTTTTTTTGTTCTTTTGTTGCAGGTTTTCTTTTTGTTGTAGGGTTTCTTAATCACTATTTTTCTTATATTACTTTTTAAAAAATTCAAACCACTGAGATTTTATTGGGTTCTGGACATCTTCTCTACTTCTCCTTGCAAAGTGAAGAAGAGAAAATAAGAAACTCTTTAATGCCTGCCATGGGTATCTTCAGAAAGCATCCCTGGTGTCCTCAGGGAATGACTAAATCTCACTATCAGAAGAGCTAAAGAAAGAATGAAACTCTATCCCGCTACAGGATTTCTCTTTCTTGGAAAAGTTCTCAATTTTGTTCTGCATCTGTGTGTTGGGGTGAAAGAAGGATGGTTTAAAATTTCATCTTTAATCACAGAATGGCTTGAGTGGAATGGACCTAAAATATCATTTTATGTCCCTGCTCATAGCAGGGACATCTTCCACCTTTAACCAAGAGGATCAGCCTGGCACAGGAAGGATTCAGAGCTATTTTCCCCCAAGGCATCTCACCCTGTGTGTTTGGCAGCTCCTGGCTCCAGCCAAACCACCCACCTGCCTGGCCCCCTGCCATGCACTCAAATAAACTGCACTCACCACTCTCACACCTCCAAGTGTCGAGAGGCTCCTCTCTTGGCAAAGGCAGAGTGAGGAATTTATGCCTGAGCGCTGCTGAGTGACAGCAGAAAAACCTCTGCAGAAGCACAAACAAAGCAGCAGCAAGGAATCCCTCCCTGATGCTGATCTATTATTCCAGTCCCATGAGGAAGGCAGATGTCAGACAGCCCAAATCTATTTCTGGCTCACAGTCTCACCTTTTAAAACCTTGATTCTCCATGCAGAAGGTGGAGATGATCCTCAGATCCAGAGGACGCAAAGAGAATTAAAAGTGCTTGGAAGGAGCTTGCTGCAGTGACAAATATTTGCAGTAATGAAAAGGTACCTACAATATTGGTGACATTTTGGGTGGATACTGAATTAATCACCTGTTAGGACACCTCTTCCCATTCAGCCCTTTCTTCTCTGTAGAATCACAGAATCATTAAGGTTGGAAAAACACTCTAGGATCATCCAGCTCAACCATTCCCCCAGCACTGCTAAGGCCACTCTTAACTCCTGTCCCCATGTGTGGCATTTTTGGGGTCCCCAGACAAAGGAAGGAAATGATGAATCTGACTCCATGTTCTTAGAAGGCTAATTTATTATTTTATGATATTAATTATATTGTACTAAAACTTTACTAAAGAATAGAGAAAGGTTACATACAGAAGGATTAACAAGATACTAATGAAAAACTAGTGACTTGCTCCAGTCCCGACACAGCTTGGCCATGATTGGTCATTAAGTAAAAACAATTCACATGAAACCAATGAAACAATCACCTGTTAGATAAACAATCTCTAAACCACATTCCACATGAGCACAACACAGGAGAAGCAAATGAGATAATATTGTTTTCCTTTTTCTCTGAAGCTCCTCAACTTCCCATGAGAAGAATCCTGGGCAAAGAGGATTTTTCAGAAAATGTGACAGTAACACCCAAATGCCACATCCACATGGCTTTTAAATCCTTCCAGGGATGGGAACCTCACCACTCCCTTGGACACTCTGTGCCAGGGCGTAAAAACCCTTTCTGTGAAGAAATGTTCCCCAGTACCCAATCTAAACCTCTCCTGGTTCACTTCTACTCAAGGGTGCATTGGATGTGTAGGAATCCATTTTCACATTTCCCTGCTATCTGTGACTGCCTCAGGTTTTGGGCACACGTTGTCTTTACTGGGTTATGAATATCTTCAGGCTTTACTGATTTCAATCAGTTTGTTGGCACGGAGCACCTTTGGAAACTGGCAGACTTGTCAGTGTTTCATGGCATCCAGAGCCAGGAGGTTTTTCTAGATTTTTACAGATTTAATGATTCAGTCAAGGAAACATAGAAGGGGTTTTATATAAGGCAAGAAAAAGAATTCAGAGTCCAAATCCCCTGATTTAAACTCAGAATCATAGAACTGGAGAATGGCCAGGTTTGACAGGGAAAAGTAGGGGTTTGTTAGAGCTTTCCAGGGAAATGGCACTTTTTTACTTTATTTAATGAAGAGACAGCATATTTACATTACCAGTAGTAATACTTTTCAAATGAAAATGAAGCCATGAATGCACATCCTTCTCTCCCCGAAATTCCCTTCATTCAAGGCAAGCTTTACATAACCTAACATTTCTATACCACTGATATCAGACTTTATTCTTTAGTAATTACTGGAAGTGCACACAGCCACTCAGCATTAGTGCTGTTTCATCTCTCTGAAGGATTGAGATCTCCATGTCTGGGATAAGCTGAATTCTTTGCCTTTGATTCATTGAAACTCCAAACATTTTACACACAGAGCAAGCACAATAATTTTTTAAAAGTGCTTTTTTCTCACCAAAGCTTCAGAGTCAGTGGTGAGGACAGCCCCAGGAAAAGGCAGTGTGGAGCACTCACCATGGCAGCAGCTCACACTAGCATCCTGTGGTCAGTGCCTTTTGCTTCATTATCTTCTCCTTGGTTTATCCTCACTTCACCTCCTCGTGGGAGGCTCTGGGCTGCAGCTCGCCCACCAGCAGCTGAAAGCTGTTCATCTCCCCCAAACCCTCCTCACTTCAGCCTTGCAGTGTTTGGAGAGCTGGGGGATGTGGCATTCACATTTTCTGAAAAAATCCCTTCACCCAGGATTTTTCTCCTGGGAAGTTGAGAAGCTCCAGAGAAAAATGAAAACAATAATTATCTGATTTGCTTCTCCTGTGTTGTGCTCATGTGGAATGTGTTTGGAGATTGTTCACCCACAGGTGATTGTTCCATTGGATTCTGCTGTGAGTTGTTTTCACTCTTTGGCCAATCAGGGCCAAGCTGTGTTGGGACTCTGGAAAGAGTCAGGAGTTTTCATTATTATCTTTTTAGCCTTCTGTAAGTATCCTTTCTGTATTCTTTTGCATAGCTTAGTATTCTTTAATATAATATAGTATGATAAAATAATAAACTAGCCTTCTGAGAACATGGAGTCAGATTCATCTTCTGGGGGGATCACAAATACAATAGGGGGATGGGCAGTCATCATGAAAAATGGGATTTTGTGTGGTTGTGCAAACGAATTTGAGTCAACACCAATTTATTTGTCTTCATGTTGTGTCAAGCTCCCTTTGTGTGCAATATGAAATTTCGGTGCTTTTTTGTCAGGCTCTCATTCCCATATCTCCATATGGGGCTGATTTTAGGGGGTTGATTTCCAGGCTAAAGCACAGGGAGAGAGGGAGAGGGGCTGGGTGACACCTGGATGTGCTCCCTTTGTCCCCTTGAGCCTCGGGGGCTGCCCTGGGAGCCCAGCTCTGCCTCTGCCAGCTGCAGATTTTCCAGCCTCAAACAGATTTGTAGCAATCAGCAGTTCCCAGTTTCCAGAGGGACACAGCTACATGTTTCTGGATCGCTGCTGGTTTTTCTCATCTGAAAGCTCTTCTCCACAGAACAAAAAAATAAAATGAAAAAATAATAAGAGAAAAAGCCAGGGCAAAACCTCACAGACTTCAAGAACTTCCTTTTTTCTCAGTTTCCCCTGAGCCTGTCCAATGTTCATCAGCCTGTTATCACTTCTGCCCAGCATGGTGAGGCCTCTCTGAAAAATAAGACTAAAACCAGCTGAAATAAAGCGTAGGGAAAAAAGGAAAAACGGCAAAAAACCCAGACTGACTCTCCTTCCTAAAAAATGATGTTATGAAATGTTAAGAGAAGCTCAGATGTCCCAAAAGCTTTAAACCAGACTGGGTTTGTATCTCTTTATATTTCCTTGTGGATATAACATCTTTGTTGAAAAATGGTTGGTTTAAAACAAACCCACAAACTCTTCTGAGGGGCTAAAAATACACTTTGAAATTATTGACTTTTGCAATGTGGCCTATATTTTTAATGCAAATATTTTTAGTGCAAATACAAGGCTATTTTATTACATTAAAATTCATGGCACTGCAAACACAGGAGGAGGTGAGAAGTCAAAAAAAAGGGCGTATTTATTCCACATAGCAAAATGAAAACCATTTCAATTTTCAGGAGAATAGTTTTCCTGTGGTTTCACCTGTTACACTTAGATATGTCAAATGATTGTAACATATATGTTCTGACACATTTGAGGAATTACAAAGAATTAATCAGAAGTCTGAGCTGCCAGGTTATGTAATGCAGGAAGGGAAGGAATTGAGGTCAGACAAAATCTGATACTTGTACAATATTAAAATTATCCAAATAAAAACAACACTTCTGATTTGCTAATTTTTAACAGTCCTGGGGTATACAAGGTAAAAGAACAAGTGTATTCAGGAAGAAATAATAAACCCCCTATGGCAGCTGTCAGAACACAAAAGGCAAAATAAAATGCTTTTTTTACAGGTATTTAAAGCATCAGTTGGAGCTTGATGTGACTTGCAGATAAAAAGAAAATCTGTGAGTCGTAAATATGCACAGGAGGAGGAAAATCACAGACACACCACAGGGATGGCATTGAAGCCCTCTCCACTGCAGGCATTCCAGCTAATTTCTCACTGTGGCAAAGCCCACATCCAATATTCAGTGTCTGGCACAGGAGCTGAGATGCTGCTGCTGCTGATTCCTGATGCAGATGATGGAGAGAAGGTCCTTAAAAAGGATAGAAGCTCAGGATCTGTGTGAAATTAAAGAACACAGCTAATAAATTATGATTCATACAATGCATACAGTTATTAATTGCCTAAAAGCAGCTCAAAAATGCTTCTCCTGCTACAGATCCACCTGTTCTGCAACAAGAATTTTAACACCTGGATTTGATTTAAGTTGGAATAGAGATGAAGGGATGTGAAGGAGTCCCAAATACAAACACCTTCACAGGACACCCAAGGATAGACTGTGATCTCCACCTTAAAATGCAGTGACTTCGAGAATGGTACATTCATCCTTGAGGTGAGAGTTCTGCTCTGAAATCCATCCTCAGCCTGAGAGCCCTCATCCCTTCCAAGAGAACAAGAAAATATTCAGTCCCTGACACACAGGCATCATTTATGGGGTCATGAAGGAATAGTTTAGGTGAGGTATTTGAATAGTTTAGATGAGGTATTTGCCACTCGGCTGTTTTGAAGCTGCTGCTCTTTCCAGCCAAAGAACAAATCAGGGCACCAAGAAACCCCATAATATATATTAAAAAAATCAGTTTACTCCCAATTTTTGCTGACAGATAAGAGAAAAATGTAATTCTGCATTCTCTCCATCTTACCTGGACAGCTTAAGCACATTCTATGACTGATAAATTACAGGAACTGTCCCAGGAAGCAACTGAAAACCAGAGACCTCCCCGTGCTGAAGCACCAGGCTACAGAGAGACATATTTATGCCATTTTTCCCTCCTGTACACATGCATCAAATAGTAGCATTAAGAATTGAAGTACAAAGTACCCAGAATAGCCCAAAGTGGCAAAAGATCAAATTTCTCTTCTGCAAGGTGAAATAAGTGGGCTGAAACCCTTTCAGAATGAAAAAGGAGGGGAAGCTGAGCCTCCTGCTTTCATGCTGAGCTCTCCAGCCACCACCAAATGACATGAAAGGTGCTGAGTGTCACTTTGAAAAGACAGCACTGAACTCCAATCACAGCTTTCAAAGAGAAGGAAGCAATTTCAGAGCCTCCTTTTATGCAAGGACAGGTTAAATGTTTGTACACTCTCCATGCAAGGGCTGGGTGTGCTGGATGGATTGTTCTGACTTTTTATGAATAGTCCTGAGGCCCTAAGGCTGACCTGGCCAGAAGAGCCAGAACATCACAGTGAGATAACCAATGGAATGGGGTTTAGAGAGAACCAAACTCCCATTTAAAATGGGTAAAACAGATTCTGGAACAACCTCAACAGTGTGGAATAATCCCCAGATGTTTTTCAGTGGGCATGGATTTTTTTAATTTTGTGTTACACTTCCTCTTCTGTGCACAATCACTTTGCCCATTTGCTGACCTGGCCAGAAGAGCCAGAACATGACAGTGAGATAACCAATGGAATGGGGTGTAGAGAGAACCAAAATCCCCTTTAAGATGGGTAAAACAGGCTCCAGAACAACCTCCACAGTGTGGAATAACCTGTGACCATGTTCACAGGGGTACGAGGATGAGGGAAGAGATGAGAATGTTGACTCCATGTTTCAGAAGGCTTGATTTATTATTTTATGATATATGTTATATTAAAACTATACTAAAAGAATAGAAGAAAGGATTTCATCAGAAGGGTAGCTAAGAATAGAAAAGGAATGATAACAAAGGTTTGTGCCTGACTGAGACAGTCCGAGCCAGCTGACTGTGATTGGCCATTAATTAGAAACATCCAACATGAGCCCAATCACAGATGCACCTGTTGCATTCCACAGCAGCAGATAATCAATGTTTACATTTTGTTCCTGAGGCCTCTCAGCTTCTCAGGAGGAAAAATCCTAAGGAAAGGATTTTTCAGAAAATGTGTCTGTGACAATAACCCCCAGATGTCTTTCAATGGGCATGGCCATTTTTAAAATTTTGTGTTACACCTCCTCTTCTGTGCAGTGTGTGGAGCACAATCACTTTGCCCATTTGCCATGCTCAAGTGATTGGTAGATTTTGCTGCCCATTTGTTTAACATTTCCTCTGCTGAGGGAAACTCACATTGCCTTAGACACTGTTCTGTGTCAGGTTCACCAGGGCACTGCTGGCATATCATTATCTCAGATTGCAATGTAACACCAAACTGCTTTGCCTTAATCATGTTCTATCTTTCAAGGGGCAAAGGTTCCCATTTTGTCATTTTTTTTCAGCTATAGGAGGCTCAAAAAATATCAATTTAACAGTGCCCTGAAAATACAAGTCAACATAATGCCTTGTTTCAGAAATAGAAGGTAGGAAAGAAGATTTTTGCCTCAGAAAAATGGTTCCAAGAAGCATACAGAATAAACAATGGCCGTATACACTTATGACCATATACAATGCATATAAACAATGACCATATACACTTCCTAAAGTGGTTCCATTAGAGCCCTTTGATATGAGCAGAATTAATTGCAGCATTGTGCAGCAGAGTTGGACAAACTGGGGAGAAAGAATTTGGACATTCCCACAAATGGAAGGCTGAGCAGTTTGCTGCTGAAATCTCTGTGTTTTGTTCAAGAATGTTCAGGTGGATGCACTGATGTTTATCACAATGTGGGCACAAAACAAAAGCTGCCCAGGGCTGCTGTAAGCATGCCAGAACAGTCTCAATGGGACTGCTCTCACAAACATTTTGGAAAGCTCTCTTTTCAAAAAAATCACTTTGCTAGTGCATTGTGTCGTGTTGTGGCCGTGCCTCACCCTTGCATGTGATTTGATTTGATTTAGTGGGTCAGTGGAAGTGATTTGGGGACACGTGGGAGCTGTCCCCTGCCTGCATCACGGGGTGGTCAGAGGGAAATATGGAAATATTTTGGTGCTTTGAGGAGGATTCCACAGAATTGCTCATTTGTGCTCCTCATGCTGCAGGCTGGGTACATTTAAAGCCTGGAGGGTGTCTCAGTTTGCAAATAAGGCCTGAGTCACCAGTTAGATGGAAATAGAGGGGGGGAAAGGATTTTTTTATTTTAGAAAGATGTCATGTGAGGAGGGTGACACATCCTACACAGAGAGACCATGGATAGAAACATAGCATCATAGCTTGGGTTGGAAGGGACCTTAAAGATCATCTAGTTCCAGCTAATAATAATCATCAGCTCTGTTCTCTTAAGAAAATAGGTCTAGAAGTAGAAAAATATGCCAACTAAAGATAACTTGGTATGAGAGCAGAGAAGAAGATGCCACTTCATCACTATATCTTTTAAGGACATGGTTAAATCAGTCATTTTCAGCGACAGTTAAAACACACTCCATTTGTCCTCAAATTTTCCTCAAATTGTCCTCAAAACAAAGTTGTCCTCTACCTCCATGATGGATCCTACAACGAGAACCATCTATGGTTTGCCAGACAGGATTTCAGGAGATGGGAGGTGCAGGTGGATTAAGCAGGAGTGGATGCAGAGCTTTCAAGCTGAACCAAGACAGGCAGTGAAGGATAATTCCCTTTTGGGGTGTCAGCTCTGGATACCTCCTGGAGCAGGGAATGCTTCCCTAACTGTTGGGAAGGATGGAAGTTTGACAAGAAAGTCTCACAGATATGTGTGCTTAGCAGAAAGATTTTTGAAGGTAGAATCTGATGAAGGAATAGAGATGGAAGCAAGTTTTGATAGAGAAGAAAAGAATTGCTGAGCCAGTCTCACTGGATAACCAAGGAGGCAAAGGGTGTGTTAGTTACAAGGGGTTTTTGTGACTTAGAGCAGCAAAGGATAAACCCACCCCAAACAAGAAGATGTTTTTACCAAGCAGAAAGAGAGCACAGGCAAACAAGGCAGCAAAAGGTCTCAGAATTTTCTACTGCAAGAAAACTGAAAAACAACTTCTGGCTTAAACTGTAATGTACTGACTTTTAGTGATTGGAGAACAGTAACATGAATATGGTAATGACAGTAGTTATGATAGGCTAGAGATAAAAGTTGAGGTACAGATTGGTTCTACTATACGAAGATGCTCAGCAAAGAAAAGTATAGAATGCAATGTAACTAAAAGAAAAGTCTATAATGCATTGTGACCTAAACTCAGGGTCTGCAGGGCTGCCTGCAGCTGGAGCTGACAGCTGTGGGCACAGTTCTGTCACCCACAACCCTGCACTGCTGTGACACCTTGGATACAATAAACTGCATTTTGGAGAGCCCCTGGAGTCCCACATCCCTTATTTTGGCTCTTACACCAAACACCTTTGTGGCTGTGGCAGCTCAGTGGATGTCACCTCTCGAGCAAGAACTGAGGCATGTACAAATGCATGGCCAAGTTTGTCATCTTGAAATTAAAGCCAAAGGTTTGAAGGTTGTTTTCAAAAGCAATGGGATTTTTCTTGGTCGCTTGATCAGCAAGGAAGATAAAAAAGGTTATATTGAGGAGCTTAAGGAACATGTTTACTCTTACTATAGCCTATATAACTTTTATATATATATATATATATATATAAAAATATATATATGTGTATGTATATATATAAAATATTTTTGCTATATTTTTGGCAACACAACAAGGAAACAGGACTATTATAGCGATTAATGAACAAAAGTAAATAATTTTCCCCACCCACAAACATCACAGCTGGATAGGACAATATATAAGAATGTAATTCAAATTTACTGATCTCTTTATTTAAGTACTTACAGCAGCAATCAGGATTTCCAAGAGTTTAGGGGGGGAAAAGTGATTACAATAAAGAAATCTCCAGCCATAAACTGATTTGCAGCCTCCCTTATCTCCTTCCTTCTTTCTTCCCTTTCCCTTCTGTATGGCAAAAGGCAATGGGAAATGAGTCCCGCTAAGCCAGCATTGAGGGATGTTATGTGAATAATTAATGGCAGTTTTCTGGTTTGTCACATTAATAAACCAGAGCCTAAAGAAACATCTCCAGGACATAAGAGACCAGAGGAGAAAGGGTGCAGAGGTTAAAACAGAGTCCATATATTTTTTTGGCTCAAACATTATCAAAATAGGAGGAGGAGAGGAGTTTTCCAGCCATATTTCTTTGAAATTGTCCTAACAGAGCAAAGCCCTGACTTCCTGTGTCCTGGTGCTCTTTAATTCATTAATTTTTCCCTCTCAAGGACCCACGGTGTGTAGGGATGAGGCAAACCCTGCTTGGAGTGCAGGATTTTTCTGGTGACTTCTTCACCCATACCTGAACTCAAAAATATCACACAGGATGGATGGATGCAAGTTAGGCAAAAGAAATATGCAAAATTTCAGAGGAAAAATCAGAAAAACTATTTTAAAAATTACTTTTAGATGATACCAGCTGCCAAATGTTGTTTTTTTACGCCATATACTGACAAGTGAACAGCAAACTCAGGCCCACAGGGAAAGCTGTGCCTTACTAAGCCTCTTGGAAAGTAATGTTTGGCTGTCATGCAATTAAGTTTATTTGAATTAATCAGCTTCTTGAACTGTCTGGGCAAATGTTCACCCTGGAGACAGTTGATCTGTAGCAGTTTTCAGTGGTGCATAACAAAATTACCCTAAAAATCGAACTGGAGGCCTGGGTAAACATCCACCTGTAGGTGATTTCCCATGAGTTATGGAAATTCCTCTCCGCAGCACTCACTGGCCTTAAAGTCACCTCGGTTGGAAGAGACCTCAGGAGATTCTACGCCAAATTTTCTGCTAAGAGCAAGGGCAGCTGAGAGGGCAGCCCAGAGGGCTCAAGGCTTTATTGACCCCCTCAGCTTTTCAAGGATGTTATTCACTCATAGCCAGGCTCTGTGTTTGTTGCATGCACAAAATAAAATATGTGTGGTATTCACATTCTTTGAAAAAATTCTTTTGCCCAGGATTTTCTCCTGGGAAGCTGAGATACTTCAGAGAAAAATGAAAACAATTTTTATCTCATTTGCTTCTCCTGTGTTGTGCTCATGTGGAATGTGTTTGGAGATTGTTTATCCACAGGTGATTATTTCATTGGATTCTGCTGTGAGCTGTTTTCAGTCTTTGGCCAATCAGGGCCAGGCTATGTCAAGATTCTGGAAAGTCACGAGTTTTCATTATTATCTTTTTAGCATTAAGGAAGTTTCCTTTAGTTAGTATAGTATAGTATTCTTTAATATAATACAGTATTATAAAATAATAAATTATCCTTCTGAGAACATGGAGTCAGATCCATCATTCCTGCCTTTTTCAGGGCGTTCCCTGCAAATACAATAAATGTGTTCATATAAATTGCTTTCAGTTTACTTGTTTTACCTTGTATTTACGATAAGAGCATGCAAAATACCAGTGAGTGCAGTTTAGCTGATAAATGGCTCTGCTTTAACCACAGCAGTGTCAGTGCTTGCAATATTTCCACAGGGACCTACCTGTACAAACAATATTTAAATGAAGAGGCTGCTGACCCAGATTGCAGCCTCTAGATGCTACTGGAAAAATAGGAAATGAGCACCACAATAATTGAAGTAAATAATTGAGCATCCTACAGGTTAGAATGAGGTTCTTGCAGTGTGCTTATCCCCTGCAAATTAATTTTGTCCTATTTTAAGTCTGATTGCAGAATAGCTATAATTTTTTATCACCACATAAATAGTATAAAATAGGTTTTATAGGTGCCACAGTCTCTTTTTGCAGGGAGATAGTCTTGTAACCATTGGATGCACCAAAGGACAACTCTACTGCTTAGCTACATCTGTGGACATGGAGGGATTAAATTTCTGCAAGCAGAGCTGCCAGCAGTGTATTTCTGTGGTGTGCACATTTTCAAGGCAAGATAGGTCTCTCTGAAGAAAGAAAACAAAGTATTACCCAGGGGTGTTTGGGACATTTCTAAGAAATTGCCTTTTCTTTGATGAAATGCAGTTTCATCAAAACATTTTTTTTTTTATTATTTTTCTTGAAGCAAACTAGATATCAATTTTCTCAGAAAAGGCATTTGAGCGCAGACAGGATTTCTTGTAGAATTGAAAAGAGATGGGGATAAGGGACACAGAGCCACCATCCCCTATTTCAAAGAGATAGGAGGCTCTGAATTTTGTATTCCCAACACAAACAGGTAAATTGGAGTGGTCTAGGTGCCACAAGGAAGCAACATGTTCCACCACTTGCTTTCCTTGCTCCACAGTTTTTGTTGGAACCAGTTTGCAAAGGAAGCTCAAGAGGCACCTGAGGTCCAACCATGTGCCCTTGAGAAAGTGGCAGAACCATTCAGGGGCTGAGATCCTGAAATGTTTTGGAAATTTCTTGGATTTTTTTTTTCAAAACATGTTAGAATTTTCCTTCCTTCCTTCCTTCCTTCCTTCCTTCCTTCCTTCCTTCCTTCCTTCCTTCCTTCCTTCCTTCCTTCCTTCCTTCCTTCCTTCCTTCCTTCCTTCCTTCCTTCCTTCCTTCCTCCTTCTTCCTTCCTTCCTTCCTTCCTTCCTTCCTTCCTTCCTTCCGCCACTTCCTTCCTCCCCTCCCTTCCTTCCTTCCTTCCTTCTTCCTTCCGCCACTTCCTTCCTTCCGCCACTTCCTTCCTTCCTTCCTTCCTTCCTTCCTTCCTTCCTTCCTTCCTTCCTTCCTTCCTTCCTTCCTTCCTTCCTTCCTTCCTTCCTCTTCCTTCCTTCCTTCCTTCCTTCCTTCCTTCCTTCCTTCCTTCCTTCCTTCCTTCCTTCCTTCCTTCCTTCCTTCCCACTTCCTTCCTTCCTTCCCATTCCTTCGCACTTCCTTCCTTCGCACTTCCTTCCTTCCTTCCCTTCCTTCTTCCTTCCGCTTCTTCCTTCCTTCCTTCCGCACTTCCTTCCTTCGCACTTCTTCCTTCCTTCGCACTTCCTTCTTCCTTCGCCACTTCCTTCCTTCGCCACTTCCTTCCTTCGCCTCTTCCTTCCTTCCTTCCGCCACTTCCTTCCTTCCTTCCTTCCTTCTTTCCTTCCTTCCTTCCTTCCTTCCTTCCTTCCTTCCTTCCTTCCTTCCTTCCTTCCTTCCTTCTTCCTTCCTTCCTTCTTCCCTTCCTTCCTTCTTGCTTCCTTCCGACATTCTTCCGACATTCTTCTTCTTCCTTCCTTCCTTCTTCTTTTTCCGACAACTCCTTCCGACCTTCTTCGACATTCTCTTCCGTTCCTCAGTTCTGTCCTTCCTTCCTCCTTCCTTCTTTTCTTCCTTCCTTCCTTCCTTCCTTCCTTCTAACATTCATTCCTTCTCTTCCTTCCTTCTTCTTCTTTCCTTCCTTCTTCTTCTTCGGACACTTTCTTCCGACACTTCCTTCGACATTCTTCGACACTTCCTTCCGCACTTCCTTCGACACTTCTTTCCTTCCTTCTTGCCTTCCTTCTTCCCTTTTCTTCTTCCTCTTCCTTCCTTATTCCTTCCTTCTTCCTTCTATTCCTTCCTTCCTCCTGTCCTTCCTTCTTCTTCCTTCTTCATTTCCACTTCCTCATCTTTCCTTCTTCAGTTTCCAATCCTTCGACCTTCTCCGACATTCTCCGACACTCCTTCGGAACTTCATTTCCGACATTCCTTCAGCACTTCTTGCACTTCTTCTTCCTTCCTTCCTTCCTTCCTTCCTTACCCCCTCCTTTGAATCTTCTTCCTTACTTCTTCAATTCCTTCCAATCCTTCCTTTCCAAACTTCCTTTCCTTCACTTCCTTCTTTCCGTCACTTCCTCCGGCATCTTCTTCTCTAACTTTTCGAATTTTGACATTCTTTCGACACTTCTCTTAGCTCCTTGCTTCATTTCGTATCTTGCATTCCTTCATTCTATCTTCCTTCTTAATCTCTAATCCTTGCTTCCTTCATTCTCCTTCTTGGACATGCCGACACATACTTCCGCACATCCTCGGAATCATTCGACATTTTCCGATCACTTCTTGACACTTCTTCCACATTCTTCCTCACATTTGTTTTTCCGAACTCCTTTTCCCCTTCCCACATCAATTCCTTCACCCTTTGACATGCTTCCTTCTTCCCCACCTTCTGACTTAGCCATCCTTTTCTTCCTTCTTCCTTCCTTCCTTCCTTCCTCTTCCTTCCTTCCTTCCTTCCTTCTTCCTTCCTTCCTTCCTTCCTTCCTTCCTTTCCTTCCTTCCTTCCTTCTTCCTTCCTTCCTTCCTTCCTTCCTTCCTTCCTTCCTTCCTTCCTTCCTTCCTTCTCCTTCCTTCCTTCCTTCCTTCCTTCCTTCCTTCCTTCCTTCCTTCCTTCCTTCCTCCCTCCCTCCCTCCCTCCCTCCCTCCCTCCCTTCTTCCCCTCACTTTATCCCACAATTAATGGGTTTTTTGGGCTTTTCTCCACACACAGACATATTATTTTTCAAATCCCACTTTTTTTTTGCCAAGACAGAAGAGCTGCTTCCTGCCCTGCTCTGATATTAACTGCTTGGTTCCTCAGGTTTGATCCCATTGTTGCTCCCTGCACATAAATCTTGTTTAGTCAATAGGATTTGCCTGCCTGAAGGAATGCGTGATCAACTGCATAGAGAAGCATAAAATAGATTTTTCTCTTTCACATCCTTAAAATGTTTTTTTTTTTTGTTGGGAAATAATTCCCAAAGCTGTTTCAGGCTAATATTTCTTTTCCTTCACTGGACTATTTTCTTACACTTTTGGCTTGCTGAAGGATATTAACTGGAATCTCATTTATCAAGTCTTTTTGTCTAAATTTTACTTTTCCTTCTATTTTCTGAGTCTAACTTTAACATTTATTTCAACATTTTATTTCAACACTTTGGCTCAATGCTTTCTCTCTCAAGAAGTTTGAATCCTTGATTCAGACAGGCTGAGCAGTCCAGCACACATTGAAGAAATCTGGCAATATTCCAGAAATCCTTAGAGTATTGCAATATGAGATGGAATATTGCAGGCAAACTGGAGAACCCACAGTGTAAAACCCTCAGAAGTCTTTAGTGACTATGAAATAGATTCAATAACCTGGCCAGAGGGGACGCTTCCTCCAAACATCCTTTTCTGTCACTTGCTTGGTTATGTCACTTCTTAGGGCATCTATCTCTCTCTAAGTTTGAATGTTGACAATTATTTTGAAATTGTTTAAGCCCTTGAGCTGAGAGTTTGCAGGAATATGTTGCATATGTTAATTATACTTTTTTAAAAATTTCAGAATTTGACTTCTATTAGTTCATCTTTTGGACAGTGGCCAACACCATAACTTGTGCAGCAGGAGAGGGGAAAATTAGATTTTCTATTTATCCCTATTTCATTGCTTATTTCAATGTTGCCCTCACAGTTTTGTTTTTTCCTGAATCCTTTCTCTTCACAATAAATTAATTCACATTAGATGACAGTGCTCAAGATGTCTCCCCACCTCTGACTTAGGCCATGGCTTTATAATATTCCCAGCCTTAAAACCTTTCCCCTCTCTGAATAAATCTTGGCATTTTGTTTTCTTCCTGATCCCTGCTGTGCACTGAGCAGATGTTTTCATGGAGTGGTCTTCAGTGACAGCAAGATATTTTTTTTTTTAATAATTACAGTTAATTTATAACTCAGCTATGCATATGAGCAGCTGAATTGTCCTTTCCAGCATGTGTCTCCTCAAATTTGTCTGCAGTGAATTTCATTGTCATGAATGTTGTGCAGCGAGTTCAATCTGGCCATCTAGAATTCTCCAAAGTCTTATTTAGTCTTGGCCAATCTAAATTACGTCACATAAAATGCATTTTTCCTGGAACAAAAAAAATTTAAAAAAAAATTGTTGCTGAAGGCCTTGTTCCAGATTATTTATGATATTTTTTGATATTTGTCTCAGCTGCTGCCTCAATTTTGCAAGATATTTTTCATATCAAAAAGAAAGTAGAAGCCATCCTCCAAGGAGTTCAGTTTTGAGGCAAGGGATCCACAATATAACTGAAATATTCAAGGTGATCATTAACTACAATTTGCTAAAATAAAATAGATTTTTAAAGCATAACTACATAATTGTTGATGACTTTTGGTAATAAATCCCCAACTGTTCACAGTTACACTTCAGGTTACTCAGTGTCCCTGTAGGAACATTACAGAGCTTCATTCTTTTGTGGGTTCCTTTGACAATTATCCATGAAATGTGACTATCAAGCCTCACTCTTTTTTATCTTTTTACCAGTTTTTAACCCCAGGCAGAACCTTACCCCATGATAGATGACTTTCTTAAGCAGCTTTGTGTAAGGAATGCTGTTAAAAGCTTTTTAATAAATAATGTTAACTGCTTCTCCTCTCACCACTCCTTTACCAACATCCTCAGGCTCAGACCCAGCAGTCAATCCCTATTGAGCAGAACATTTTGTCATGAGCTAAAAACTAAACACACATCCCAGAGTTTGGTGGGGGAGAATTGTATTTGTGGGGGTCCTAGATGAAGGAAAGAATGATGAATCTGACTCCATGTTCTTAGAAGGGTAATTTATTATTTTATGATACTATATTATCTATTATATTATTATATTATTTATTAGTATATTATTAAAGAATACTATACTAAACTATAGTTAAGAATACAGAAAGGATACTTACAGAAGGCTAAAAAAGTAATAATGAAAACTCGTGACTCTTTCCAGAGTCCAACACAGCTTGGCCCTGATTGGCCATTGAGGCAAAACAATTCACAAGAAACCAATTAAACAATCTCCTGTTGGTAAACAATCTCCAAACACATTCTAAAGCAGCAAAACACAGGAGAAGCAAATCAGATAATTATTATTTTCCTTTTTCTCTGAGGCATCTCAACTTCCCAGGAAAAGAATCCTGGGCAAAGGGATTTTTCCAGAAAATATGACTGTGACAGAGGAGACCTGGATTTCCCCATGTTTCCAGCTTTGCTGAACAGGTGATTTGCAGAGCAGATTAAGCTGAGCAGGGACTTGGACATCCAAAGTATTCTTTATTATGTTATCTTAATCTCTCAGCCTTCTGCCTTCATCTCTTTTTTTCATCCCAGCCACCTGCTGTGTGTGTAATCCATGGATTGGAATTCTCCTGGGTTGCTGAGCACTTTGTAACCTGCCTGCCCCTTTGTACAAGGAATCACCCACCCCCACTTGGTTTCCTAAAGAAATGTTGTAGATGTGTGTAGTAAAGTAGTAGCAGCCTTTCCAGTTGTTGAAGATTGCAATACAAGATGTTTTCCATTACCATCTGTATGGCAGATTATCTTTGGTCAAGTGGGCAGTTTGCCTTATCTCTCTCTTTGAGTGACCACATTCACACCTCCCTCGGGAGGGGACATCTGCTGATAACAGCTATTGAATGTCACTGCATGGCTGATAAGAACTGCAGCATCCCATTGGGAGATGTGAGCCCAGAGGGAGGAGCCAAGCATTGCTACCCAGATATAATCCAGAGGTTTTGAGACACCAGCACGGCTTCTCCACTGGATTCCCCAGAGGAACAGCAGCTGCCTCTCCTTCCACTGGATCTTCAGAGGAAGAATCCATCCTTCTCTACAGGATCCTGCTCCAGCAGAACCACCCCTGACACTGCAAGAGGGCTGAGCCACAATTCCAATGGCACTGCCACCAACACCCTGACCCACAGGGTGTCAGGTTGTGTTCTGACTCTGTTCTTGTGTACTGCATTGTTTATTTTATCCTTTTTTTTTTCTTCCCTATTAAAGAACTGTTATTTCCTGCTCCCATATTTTTGCCTGAGAGCCCCTTAATTTAAAATTTATAGCAATTCGGAGGGGTGGGGAGGGTTTACATTCTCCATTTCAGGGGAGGCTCCTGCCTTCCTTAGCAGACTCCTGTCTTTCCAAACCAAGACACCAGTAGTTTGGAATGTCAGAGAACTTTCCTGAGTGCTTGGGTGCTGTTTGTGAGGGTAACGTTGGCAGGTTGGGAGGGATGGGGCTGTTCAGCCTGGAAAAGAGAATATTCCAGGGAGATTTTCCAGGACCTAAAAAGATTTCAAAAGAGCTGGAGATGGACTTTGGACAAGAGATGGAGAGACAGAGAGGACACAGGGAATTGTTCCCACTGCCAGAGGGCAGGGATGGATGGGATATTGGGAAAGAATTCTTCCCTGGGAGGGTGTTGAGATCCTGGCACAGGGTGCCCAGAGCAGCTGTGGCTGCCCCTGGATCCTTGGAAGTGCCCAAGGTCAGGTTGGACATTGGGGCTTGGAGTACCCTGGGATAATGGAAGGTGTCCCTGCTCAGTGCAGGAGCTGTAAGTAGATGATCTCTGATGTCTCCTTGTCTGGCATTCTGTGAATATCCTCATGGAACTGAGATTCCCACATTCCAGCCTTGCATAGCCCTGCTGGAGAAGTGACCGTCCATTTTGCCTCAAAGCAGGATGGAAACTGTTCATTTTTCTGTAGCTAATTCCCAATGAGAGGAGGTTTCAATGTGTCACTTGTGCCTGCAATCTAACATTCATGGCAGCCCACAGAGCACCCAAACAGCTTTTAGCTGCAGTTCTGTTTTCTTCCTTCTTTGCTCAATTTATGCCAGACCAATATTCTGCAAAGTATTTCAGTATCTGGCAGCACAGAAGATTGATGTAGATCAGGCTTCTCAGTTTCCCCCATCACCAACTTGGCAATGACAGCCAAAGAGAGGAGCCTTTTACAGCACCGAATGAAGAATAAATCTATACAAATTTAATTAACCTCTGCAGAGCTTATTGAATCCTAACCAAGTTTAGTCACAGTTCTGTAAGTTTGGAAGTGCTTGGCATATTTTTGACTCTTGTACAATAGTTTGAGCTGGCTATATATACAAATCAAATTTGTAAAATGAAATTAATAGTTGCTCTTATTGGGGTTTACTGGGGTAGGAATTGCTACCTACACATACAAGCAAAAAACCCACTTCTGCTATAAATACAGCTTTTATTTATTTTTCTGGAATTCAGATAACTAAAAAAGAGGAAAGCCAAAATCAACCAAGGTGACATGAATCAATGGATGGAAACAAAATAGCAACATTCTTTATTTTTATTCTGACTGGGTTTAACATGGCTGGTGCTCTTTGGGTCCCAAAGATGTCAATGTGAGTTATGTCAGCTCATGCTGAAAGAGTGGATTGAAAATTAGTTGTCTGGATTAATCCACCCCACCTCCTCTGTTTCAAGAGGATTGAGTTAAAAACTTTATTCCAGCACTAAGGAGCCCTCAGTGCTACCTTTGTTATTTATTGTTGTTCAAGGCTGTCACTCCTCCACCTCAGGGTCACTTCCCAAGGCTCCAAAGTAGGATGGGCAGGAGGAGTTTTGGCATTGAAAGGATTGGGTCTGAGAATTTCAGGAGGGAATTTTGTTGGAGGGAAGTCTGAGGAAGGAATAAAACCATTCTGGAATAGGCAGCAAGGCTTTGCTGAGCTGCTGAGGGGGAAGCCAGGAGGCAGCTCCTTGCAGTGAGGACACACAGACAGGTGTCACTGACATGTTTTATGAAAAATCCTTTCCTTAGGAATTTTCCTCCTGAAAAGCTGACAGGCCTCAGGAACAAAATGTAAACAATGGTTATCTGCTGCTGTGGAATGCAACAGGTGCATCTGTGATTGGTCTCATGTGGTTGTTTCTAATTAATGGCCAATCACAGTCGGCTGGCTTGGACTGTCTGTCTGAGCCACAAACCTTTATTATCATTCTTTCTTTTTCTATTTTCAGCTAGCCTTCTGATGAAATCCTTTCTTCTATTCTTTTAGTATATTTTTAATATAAAATATATCATAAAATAATTAATCAAGCCTTCTGAAACATGGAGACAGATCCTCGTCTCTTCCCTCATCCTGGGACCCCTGTGAACACCGTCACAGACAGGCACAAATAACCAAATCCTTATTTTCCACACACATTCTGATCCCTTGCCCAAGCTCTAAGTGAAACACATCTACTTCTGCTGCATTGGTGACTCTTTCTAACAAAGTGGAAAGGAGTTCTTGCACCTGCTTTTCTTCCTCTGCACTTAAATCCTTGTGCAGGTGTTTTTGTCCTTTCCTAGAAGTCCACAGGAAGACTCTTCACCTGTCTGACTTAATTTCTGAGAGTCAGACAGCAAAATAAAATGCTTTAAAGAAGTTTCATGAGGAAGCCAGGTGTGACAAAGAGCCAGAGCTTTAAACAGGATCTCAGGTGGGTGCTTAGTATCGTGCCCTTAGTACCAGCCCAGATTCTGGCTTTATACCAAAAAGAGGGATTTCTATGGGATAACCCACAGGAACCACAGAGGGGATCCATCAGTCATTGCCCATCCAGTGTTGTCATCCCAAGGGGAAAAACAATGTTCTTTTCCATTAAAAAACACTTTAAAAACATTTTTGTCACCTCTCTCCTCAGGAGTTTAAGGGAACAAAGTATTTATACTTTTGAAGGTGGTCTGAGTGGACAAAGCCCTGAATGAAAATCAGGCCCTGAGGGTTTCACACTCAGTTTCTGGGTCTGCCACCCACCTTCCTCATCTGCCTCTCCACTCTCATTGTGGATCTCTCTCTCTCAAACAACATATCTCTTTATCATTATGCTTTTATCAATTTTATCAGTCTCTTTATCATTATGCTTTTTTTGCAGACATTTTAGTTCCTCTTACTGATTTCTTTGAGTAAGATTTAAAGAGTAAAATAAGAATATATTAGAGCTGTAGGGTTTTCTTTTCTGAATTTTCACCATTAAAAATACCACATGTTCTTTCTTTTTAAACAAATTTTCCACTTTTTTATTTCCAGTACCTGAAAGGAACTTACAAGAAAGCTGAAGGAAGACATTCTATAAGGGCATGGGGTGACAGGACAACAAGAAATGACTGCAAACTGAAAAAGTAGATTTAGATGGGATATTGGGCAGAAATTCTCCCCTTTGAGGGTGGGCAGGCCCTGGCACAGGGTGCCCAGAGCAGCTGTGGCTGCCCCTGGATCCCTGGCAGTGCCCAAGGCCAGGCTGGACAGGGCTTGGAGCAACCTGGGATAGTGGGAGATGTCCCTGCCTATAACAGGAGGTGAAACAAGATGATTTCTAAGGTCCTCTCCAACAGAAACCATTCTTTGGTTCTGTGTTTCCATGCTTTTTACAAAGATTCATCATAACTTTACTATTTTTAAAAATCTAATATAAAGCATATTATTTTGCCACTCATGAACTCACTTGTTTTCTCCAAAGGGATGTAAGCTCAGAATATCTAAAAGCCCTTGTAAATCCCCAGAGTAAATATCATGGTCAAAAAGTTCATTTCTTTGCCACGCTGTGACTTTCTGCCATATAGTGAAAGGTCAAATGTGCAGCAGATTTACTGAGGCCAGGACAATATCCTCATAAATTTTGCCTCCCTCCTGTAAAGGGCCAGATACCTGCCTTAATTTTCTATTTTTCACACCTTCATAAAATATATAAATGTACTAAAAGACAGGTAGACTTTATGTCCTCTAGTTAATAATATCCTTAAAAATAGAAACAAAAGCAAACCCCACAGCCCTTGGAAAGGGAAGCACTTCACTGCACATGTTTGTCTTGGTGCAGAGACAGGAGAGGAAGAAATGAGATAAATAATGATGATATGATGCTCTTTGTGGAAAGTGTTCAGATGCTGTGGAGATGATCTTGACTTTGATATAAAAGACTCCAAAGCAGAAGAAAAGTGATCTTGGACTAGGCCCAAAATTTCAAGTCTACTTGTGAAGCACAGACAACACTTGCTTCCCCTTTTAACTTGCAAACACTGATTTCTGGAGCTGCTGCTCACATCACACCGAGTTCCTCTTCTCTGTCTGATCAGAAATGGAAAACTCTCAGTGCTGAAATATCTTCTTTCAGACCATCAGCTGGCAGAAGCCATCCATTGTCCATTACACACCTCTTTGCACCAGCTGAGCTCCTGACCACAGATGTGTTTTCCTGGCAGTGAGCAGGAAATGAGCATTCAAGTGGAGCAGTAACAGCTCTCTATCAATTATTCATGAGAAGAAGAAGAAGAAGAAGAAAGAAGAAAAAAAAGTCAAAAAAGAAAAAGATGAAGAAGAAGAATAAGAAGAAAAATATGAAAAAGAAGAAAAAGGAAAGAGGAAGAAGAAAAAGAAGAAGAAGAAGAAACAGAAAGAAGAAGAAGAAGAAGAAAGAGGAAGAAAGAGAAGAAAAAAAAGAAGAAAAAGAAGAAAAAGAAGAAGAAAAAGAAAAAGAAGAAAATGAAGAAAGAAAAAGACAAAAAAAAGAAGCAGAAAAAGATGAAAAAGAAGAATAAAGAAATAAGAAGAAAAAGAAGAAAAGGAAGAAGAAATAGAAGAAAAAGAGGAAAAGGAAAAGAAGAAAAAGAAGAAGAAGAAAAATAAGAAGAAAAAGATAAAAAACAAGAAGAAGAAAAGGAAGAAGAAAAAAGAATAAAGAAAAAGAAAAAGACAAAAAAGAAGAAGAAAAAGATGAAAAAGAAGAATAAAGAAAGAAGAAGAAAAAGAAAAAGAAGAAGAAAAGGAAGAGGAAAAAGAAGAAAAAGAGGAAAAAGAAGAAGAAGAAAAATAAGAAGAAAAAGATTTAAAAAAGAACAAAGAAAAAGAAAAAGAAAAGGAAAAAGAGAAAACAAAAATAAAAAGAAAGAAGAAAAAGAAGAATAAAGAAAGAAAAAGAAAAGGAGGAAGAAAAAAGAATAAAGAAAGAAAAAAAAGAAAAAGAAAAAGAAGAAGAAAAAAGAATAAAGAAAGAAAAAGAAAAATACAAAAAAGAAGAAGAAAAAGAGGAATAAAGAAAGTAAAAGAAAAAGAGAGAAAAAGAGAAAGAAAAAGCTACATTGTCCTATTCATAGAATGTCTTAACTTTGGATACCAGTGCGGCACAGGGAGGCAGGAGTGTCCACACTGCATTTCTCCTGATTAGGGGAAACAGATTCAGCATGGCTCAGAGCCTTTGGCGACTCATTTTTCATTCCATATGTGCACTCATGTGCTTCACTCACCCTTAGTCCAGCTGGAAAGGATGTGGAGAGAGGAGAAATCCAAGCTAATGTTTGAAAACCCTTGAATGTAGAATAAACTAAACCCGTGTTTTCTGTAATTGGAGGACAACACAGGTTATGTGTCATAGTTTGGGACCAAGAGGCAAAAACTGGCTCTGTAATGGAGCTGGAGATCTTTGCTTTGCAATGACAAAATTCCTCCACTTGCTTACAAACTCTTTGTGTCATTAGATACTTGATTTTCAGCTTGCATAGAAACACTACTGCTCATGGTGCTTCCAAATAAAACAAGATCTCAGGCAAGAAAAATTCCTTCTTTTGGCCAAATGGAGAAAAAGCCTCAAAAGCTTGACATGATTTTGTGTAAAATAATACAGGGGCTGCTTGAAGCCAGTCAGAGATTTCAAAAGCCAGAAGTAAAGAAAAACACTAAAAGTTAAAATGGAGGTGAGGAGGGCATGAAAATGTAATTTATCACCTACTTATGAAGTTTGTTACATGAACATCAACACCAGGTAGGTTTTTTGCATATATTCCTCATCTTGTAGCTCAGTGCACCAGGATACTGGCACTTCCCAATATATCAAATATAGACCCTCGTATTTTGCAGTAATGGTCATTACTCTGGGCTATTGTGCAAATAGGTCTGAATGGATCCTCTAAAATCCCACTTTAAACACTGCCAGGAAATGAGGAATGTGTGAACCAGTTGCAGGAAGAGCTGGGGAAAGGAAAATGTATTATCCAAATATGCATTTAGCTCAGAAGGGGAACTGAATACTCCCAACCCTTGTGAGCAATACCACGAGATTAACTCACTGCGGGCTGTCAAGGGCTTGTCAATGTATAATGTTTAATTATATATATCTTATGTTATAATTACACCTCGTTAGAAGCTTGGCTTGTTCCATTGTCAAGGCATGCTAATAATTGCCATTTCTAGATAAACCACAACCAAACACAAAATACCTATTAGGATGATTATCTTTGTAAGTAGAAAAGAATTAGGCTCAAATTAGGTTTGTTTCCTTTTTCTTAAGGCAGCTAATTATTTAATTTTCTTCTGCTTACTTTACCAGGGTTTTGTTGAGGATAAACATATTTTCTGTCCTGGCTTTTAGCCAGCAAAAGGAAGAAGACGGAGGGTAAAGGGGGAGAGAACCTTACTCATTGATTTGTAGCCTTCATTGCATAAAGGCATAATAATTATCTATTTCTTTGTTCTGCATTCCTCAGGTAGGAAAAATAATCATTCCTAAGAAACAGGACTGCCACACCTGGTGACAGAGATCCAGTACAACCACTGCTGTTAGCTGGCTCTCATTAATAACTACAAGATTCCTGTCTGAGCCTAATTAATTTAATTTTCCATATGTTGGAACTTCTCCCAGTTTCCTTTTGTTACTCAAAGTGCCATAACTTGGGATTGATAGTTTGTTTTCTAGTGCTTCTTAGTCACATTTTAAAGAAGAAAGGCACTTTTATTCTTAGGCCCTTTATTTAGAAATGCAGTGTTTAGTTTCCATTCCACAAGTAAGAGATGGAGAGAGGCTGATCCTTAACTCAGGTGCTCTGCCCTCCTGCTCTGAAATAGTCTTAGTAGAAACTGAAGATAAAATTTCCATTTACAAAGTGGAATATTATTATTCAGTACTTTTTTTTTTTAATAGTACAGGGGTAGTAGTGACCTCTGGAAATAGTAGAAAATGAAAATAAAACTTTCATTTACAAAGTGGAATATTATTATTCATTACTCCTTTTTTGTTTTTTGTTTAAGTACTCCTTTTTTGTTTTTTAATAGTATGGGGGCCCTTCAGGTGTGTTAGATCTTGTGTAAAGTCACAAAGACTCATCTGGTCCTCAGTGGAAGTTATTGAAACATTCCATTTTTCTTGGGTTTTTGCTTCACAGGAATTGCACTGTTTGGCACCAGACACAGACCTGATCCTTTTTCTAGCTGGAATTCTCATCACAAAGTCTCTCACACCTGTCCAAATGCTACTGAGAGCCTAAAATAGAAGCAGCGAGGTCACATCTGTTCTGCACACAGAGAGGAATGGGTGGGAACTTCAAGGCAATGGGAACGAAAAGGAATTTGTCAGTATTGTGGTGGCTACCGGTGGGAACTCTGCCTGCCAGCAGGGCATCACAATCAAACAAAAAATCTTCAAAAACCCCCTCACCATATGTGGGTTTATCTAAGCCATGTCCTTACAGAGGAGTCATGGAGGAAGAAGTGCAAATAAGCAACAGCAACGTTTTGGCTTCGTCACTGGAGTTTTTGGAATAATTTACTGCATAATTTTTATAAGTAGCAAGGTTCAGCCCCTCCACTTGTCTGGAGCTTTTCCACTGGTAGGATGGTGCCTGGATAGTGTAGTAATGGTCAGCTGAAAGGGGAATAATTAGTATTGACTCTATGATTACAGGAGGATTATATTATATTATATTATATTATATTATATTATATTATATTATATTGTATTGTATCGTATTATATTGCATTATATCATATTATATTATATTGTATCATATTATATTGCATTATATTATATTATATTATATTATATTATATTATATTATATTATATTATATTATATTATTTATAACTCTTACATAGATAGTATGATACAGTATTGCTGTAATTGGTTACTCTATCTAAACACCAGCTAGTGTCTAATTAAGAAACAACTCTTTGGTAGACAATCTCCATAACACATTCTACATGTGCACAACAAAAGGTGCAGCAAGTGGAGATAATAATTGTTTCTCATTCTTTTCTCTGAGCTTTCTCACAGCTTCCCAGGAAAATCCTGGGAGTGAGCCGTCTCTCTCTGTTCAGAGGATATGTGATTACTACACCTGGAAACCAGTACTGCTGAGTGACTGGGAGCCAGCAGCTCAATGGGGACAAGGGAGAGCTTGGAGTGAAGCCTCAGGTGGGGTCTTTGAATGGCTCTTGTGTGGGGATTAAATATATGGAATATAAATGGGAACCAGGCCATAGCAGGTGTAAGGTGGGATATTGTATTTGTGGGGTGCCCAGATGAAGGAGGGAATGATGAATCTGATTCCGTGTTCTCAGAAGGCTAATTTATCATTTTATGATACTATATTATATTAAAGAATACTGTACTAAACTATACTAAAGAATACAGAAAGGATACTTACTGAATATTAAAAAGATAATAATGAAAACTTGTGACTCTTTCCAGAGCCTTGACACAGCTGGGCCCTGATTGGCCAAAGAGTCAAAACAATTCACATGAAACCAGTGAAACAATCACCTGTGGGTAAACAATCTCCAAACACATTCCAAAGCAGCAAAACACAGGAGAAGCAAATCAGATAATTGTCGTTTTCGTTTTTCTCTGAGGCTTCTCAGCTTCCCAGGAGAAAACTCCTGGGCAAAGGGATTTTTCCAGAAAATATGACGGTGACAGTGGGACAGAAGAAGAAGGAATGGTGCCTGAGATTTATTTTAATTGGATCCTCCCTGTTTGCTTACTTAGCAGAATATTGGACATGAAAGCTCAGTCTCTGTAGAAATGTTGGGAGACCCAAGTGAGTGGGGGTGGCAGAAGAGGGAGGGATCTCTGACTTGGTCAAACCCATCCCTGTTGTATTTCTCCCCTCCTTTGCACTCTGTAAAAGCACACTCAGGTTTTCCTCAGGAAAAAATCCTCAAATTTAGGCCCCAAATTTATAGAAACGAAGATGTAACTACAATTTGCAGAGAGTCTTGTCCTTTAACAATCAGATTTGATGATCTCAAAGGTTGTTTCCAACCTTAATCCATGCCTCCATGATGCTGCAGCCACATTACAACAGGGCAGCTCTTGTGTCTCAGGTCTTGGCGTGGCTTTGTTGTCCTCCCCTGAATTCCTGCAACATCAAAACCTTGTTTGCCAGGAAGGAAAATATCAGGAAGTGATAGAGCAGGACAAACCCTCAGGAGGACAGAGAGCTGCAGGATAAATTTGGGGGCAGCATGGGCCTGCTTTGCCAACAAACAGCCACTTTTTATGAGACAGTCCTATTAAATAATGATGACTCACTCTCCAGACAGTAATTTATTTATATGCCTTCTTTAATGGTTTGCAAATCACTGCTTTAAAAAATGTCCAGCTGGAAGACAGGGAGGCTTGGGAGACAGGGAATCAGCTTGATAGAGAATCAGATTAAATAAAAATGACATGGAATTTGACAGCCAGGACATGTGGTTGGAAATAAAAAACACAACCATCCCCCAAGCAGAAATGCAGCCTCATTGCTGGGACTGGTTGCTGTAGCTTGAGATTCCAGGTTTTTACTGGATCCAGCAGGACAAAAACATTGAGGAAGATGGGAGAGGGAAATGAGACGTTGGCTGATATTTAGTGACAGCATTTCTTCCAGTCTGAAACATTGATGAGCTTACATTTTTTCAGGCCAGAAGGGATTACTTTGATACCATAGTCTGAATTGGAAAACATAAAAAGAAATGCTTTGCCTTGTAAGAACAGGCCAGTAGAACCAGTAAGAGACAGAAGATACTTTTAAATTATAATTAATATTGGAGAAATGGGTATGGTTAACACACAGAAAATGAGCATATCAACCACAGGGGAGGTTTCAGTGCAGGCTGTAGCAGGTGTGACAGCCAGGGTTTGGTATCTGGACTGGCAGGAAGGTAAGGACAAGTGGAACAGACAAGGCTAAAATTCCTGTTTGATTTCTAATTCTGCCACCAAGGATGCCCATGCCTGTGTGCCTTCAGTCCCCCAGGAGCGTGTGGAGGGTAATGCCCTCCTCATAAGGTCCATTCAGTGTCGTGAGTAGTAATGCCTTAAGTTTCAGCTTTCATATTTTTCAGATTCTATGCCACCTTGTTGTGGAGCTCTGAGCTTCATATGAAGTGTTAGCAAGTTCTCTCCACAGGTTGTTAGACAAAACAATCCTTTTCCAGCTTGAGAAACAAGGACAACCATTAGAAACTTCAGGCCCAAACAGCACAAACAACTGTGAATGGAAGAGAGCAGACAGGGAGGATGGGACTTCATAACCTAAAGATGTAATTGGGCAATTAACTCCAATATGCAAATGGACCAGAACTTATAAAAGTGAGACACCCCATGACCAGTTGTCCATTTTGTGACCATTTTGGGTCCATCTTGGGTGCAGCCCTGGCCGGGCTCTTGTGCTGCCCAAGGTGGATCCATTGAGGCCTTTTAACAAATCCCTGCTTTATTCTTTAACTCTGCCTAGTATTTTTCCAGATCAGCCTCTCAAGGCATCAGTACAAACTGCTTTGTAGAGGGCCAATGTGGGGATTACCAAGAGTCTGACTCAGTTTTAAAGATGATGGAACTGAGTTTTAAACATACTAATGGTGCATTTAAAAATCTCCCCTTAATTGCAATTAAAGCATTTTAGGTGATGCTCTCTGCCACTGTCCCAGGCAGCTCCCCCATTCCCCTCATGTCTGTGACATCCTGGACATTTGTGCAGCAGCTCTGCAGCCTAGAACAGCTCAGCTCCTCTTGGAACTTTGCTTTGAGATGTTTATTAACTGCAATAGAACCTGGGATTTTTGACCCTACTTCCATATCTGAGCAGCTGCCTTAATCTGTGCCTGGGTGCACAACCTGCATTCTGAGCTACGCTCCCTGTCTGGAGCTGGTGCTTAAAGCCCACATGGGAATTTTATTGTTTGCTGAACAGCAGAAACTTGGCCAACTCCCTTAGAATCACAGACTCACTTAGACTGGAAAATACTTATAAGAACATAGAGTCCAATTTTCACCCAGCACTGCCAAAGCCACCACTAATCCCTGTCCCCAAGTGCCACATCCACATGGCTTTTAAATACCTCCAAGGATAGGAACTCCACCACTGCCCTGGGCAGCTGTGCTGGGGCTGGACAACCCTTTCTGTGAAGAAATTTCCTCTATATTTTCCCTGGCAAAATTTGAGCCTATGTCCTCTTCCTTGTTACTTGGGAGAAGAGACTCCTTGTTACGATCTCAGGGAGTTGCAGAGAGCCACGAGAAGCTCCCCAATCCTCCTTTTCTCCAGGCTCAGCCCCTTTCCCAGCTCCTCAGCTGCTCCTCACTCTCTTTAGAGGATAAATTACAGCTGTTCTGGCAACCTGGCCAAACACCAGGGCTGTCTATGCCCCTCCTTTGAGGGGGCAGATGTTTCACTGCAGATTTAAGCAGAGCCAGCCCCAGCCCGGCCTGCCCAAGCTCTCAGCTGGCTGGACATGAGCCAGCCCTGTCTGGAACCACAGAGCTCCAGGCCATGCATGGCTGCTCTCCTGCAGATGCACTAATGTGGTTATGCAACTTCTGGTGGGGAGCAGTGAGGGGAGCTCAGGCCCTGGTGAGTGTTGACATCACCACAGTTTCTCCTCCAGTGTTCACACACTGATGTTTCCCTTAGTCTGGGGTTTCCAGAAAGCTCCTGAGATGCTTCAGTCTGAGAAATCTAAACCCCTGCGTTTTATCCCTCTCCCAACCACTGACATTGAAATCCCCATGCCTTGGCTGACATTCTCTGCATGTTCATTTTTTTCGGGGTGTCCTCAGCTCCTCTGAGGATTCAGAGGTCCTTTCGTGGGAAGCCAAATGCAAATGGAAATAATGACTCATTATTAAGAGAATTCTCCTAATTCCAGGATATTAAAGGAGCACAGACTGCTGTAATTTCCACAAATTAATGTTTTCCGTGTTTTTTCACTTGTCAAGAGGACAGGGTAACACATCAGTTAAAAAACCATTTTTTGGTAAATCCAGAGACAAAAAATCAATTGATGCTGTGGATCTGGGCCACAACCTGCTTCCAGGTGACCACCTTGTCCCTGGGTAAGTGGTTGTCCTGATGGAAATCATTGCCTATCTTTACCTTTGCAAAACTTGCCACCTTATCTTAGGAAGCTGTGTGCTTTTAAGTGTAAAATGGATGCACCTCTGGAATTAGCTCATGCTGTCCATTGGCTATAGAAGGGGCACAGGTACTTGGCTTTCACTAAACACCTGCCCTAAATATCTGTGAAGTGATTTTGAGCTTTAGATTTTGGCAGGCATTGGTGACTTTTGCTGCTGGACATGGATGTGACACAGGGCTCTGATGTGCCACTGAATTCAGGCTTTTAAAAATTACCATTAACATTTGATTAAATACTCTTGCTGCCAAAAATAATTACAACAAAATTAGAAGGAAATCCAATGATCTTCTCACATCATTTCTTTGCTCCTGTGACTCTAAACCTGTGGTTATTTGTGCTGAATTTTTGCTGTGAATTTCAGGGACAGAGAAGCATCCACTGTGCAAAATGCTGTGTAAAACCTGTTTTACACATTGGCTAAGTCAGATCTCTGTCAGCTCTGTGTTTCTTCCATGCAGTGATCCATCCCAGACCTCAGCATAACTCGATTAATGCTGCATTTCTTCTGAACAATTTCCATCAGCAATTCACATCAGTTGGCTGCAAAGTGTTCCATCAATAAATCCTCACCCAATTCCTGATTTATTAACTAGAGAAACATCTGGATTTGGGGCTCAGGTGTATATTGGAAGGCAGGGCAGTGTGTGGAGGCAGAGCTCCATCAGGAAGGGCTGCGTGCGCTGCAGCTGGGGGTGGGATACCCTGGAGATCCGGGATAATGCTGGTGACAGCGCCCTTGGAAAGTGCCTGGATGGAGATGGGGGTTCTGGAGGGGCTGGCTCCTCCCTGCTGCCTTTTTGTGCAAATTCACACACCCAGCACCACACAGTGCCCAAAAGTAGTGACCTTTCAAGGTGCAACCCAATCTCTCTCATTACAATTATTGCACCATGTGCTGTTATCCTCAATTTTCTGCTTTTCTGCCTGCTCCTATCTTTTTATTTTCTCCCTGCTGTTCTCTTCTCTGTGCCTGGATGGCTGTGGAGAGCATTCAGTTCCACTTAGTTGTGATTTCAGGGAAATCCTTCCTGACGTGCAGAAGCAGCATGGTTGGGGATTTTGTTCCCTGTCCTTTTTCTGAAGTGCGTGCATTCCCTTGCATGCTGCTCTGTACACAGGCTTTGCTCCTCAAGAGACAGGAAGGAATATTGTTTTGCTCTCCAGACACTTTGCAATGTCACAAGCTCTTTGTGCAACACATTTAAAATTTAGCAGTGAGGAAAACGAGGAGATGTGTAGGATGGACTATGCAACGCAGCAAGGATTTCTGGTGATTTTCCATCTTAAATATGAGCTTCAGTATAATTTAATTGTTATTTTTCTATTCTCCCCCCTTAGCTCCAGGTTTCATATCAACATCACAGCACCATTCAAGTCCTGCTTGCTGAGACAGCTTTCATTTGGGGTCAGAGTCAGGAATTCAGTGATTTTCTCCTGTGTAAAACCACAGTGAAGAGGGAATTGCAGTTCTTCAGCCTTGGCTCTTTTTCCTGGGCTCCCTTCTAGAAATTTTCTCAAGAAACTTGCAATTGAGGAGCCTGATGGATATTTGCTAATACATTCTTGGTATATGTCTTAAAATTTAAACAAGACAAGTAGTTTTAAAAAATGGCTTATTGATAAATTAAATTATCTCTTCCATTGGAATGAGCTGTTTTTAAAAATATAGAAATTAGACTGTGGAACCTGATGTGGTGGAAAATGGTCAAGGAAAGACCCGAGTTATAAAAATCCCAGTGTATAAGCACAGATTGCTGCTGTTGAAAGGTATTCTTGACCTGATATTGATAATTGCTGCAACATTCAGTAGAAATTTATCTTCCTTTCTCCTCCACCAAGCAAATTAAAGTATTATTTTCATCCACATCCATGGAACTGGTTTGTTTTATTTTCACTTTGATAGATATTTTTTCACTGCTCCTAGCCCTGTTTAGACAAAGCCTAATAAAACCCTGAATTGCTGTAAATTCTTTAATTTATCAGGTTACTTACTTGCTTTCAGTCCCTGCCTTCATCTTCAGCTTCCTTATTATCTACCTGGAGTCTTCTGTGTGCAAAACTTGGTTTAAAGATATGCAGTTCCAGGCAGAAGTATTATGACACTTTTACCCTCATTCTACCAGTCCAGCCCTCATCTTGAGCACAATGACATCTCCAGCATTTAGAAAGGGTCTTTTCCTGAATTTTTTTTTGTATTCTCAGTTATCATTTAACTGAGAGGATAGAAAGAATACAAAACTCTATGGAAAAACATAAAAGAAGGATTCCAAGATTTCACAAACCGTTTCATCTTGTTAGGAAAAAATAATATTATTTATTTTTATAAAATAATATAAATTGATTTAACTGGGAAATAAGACAGGAGTCTCAGCCGGTTTATGTTGCTGGTTTATGGTTTGGGTTGTGATAATCTGAAGCTATTCAGCATTGTGGGATGTGTCTCCCATAGACAACCAACAAGTTTTTTGCAAATTACAGAATTCTTAAGGTTGGAGAAGACCCTCATGATCATCAAGTCCAAACTTTGACCAAGTACCACCCATCCCACTAAACCATATTGTGAAGTGCCACACTTTTAACTCACTTTTTAGCCCCCTCAGGGATGGTGAATCCACCACTGCCCTGGGCAGCCTGTGCCAGTGCTTGGCCACTCTTTTAGTGAAGAAATTTTTCTAATATCCAACCTGAACTCCCCCTGGCAGAACTTGAGAACATTTGACCTTGCCCTATGAAATGGCTCATTAGGTGACATCCTATTGGGAAAAATGACTTTCTGTTCCCAGTTTGACCCACACTGGCTCTTCCTTATATCACAAATCAAGGTAGAATCTCTCTTTCCCCACTCACATCTCACTTTAATTTCTTTCTTCTAGCAAACAAGAATTAATATTTTCTGTTTAATATCTTTGCTGAACAGAGCTGGCTAGAAGAGTGTGCGCAGCTCCAGATGAGACAACAGCTGCTTTGGAAGGCACAATTAACATTTCCTGATGGCTCCTTGAAGCATTCAGCCTGAAGCCTCCAGAAGCACATTTGTCTTTTTGATGGCTTTGCCATGTCAGTGCCTCACAGCCATCCCCTGACTGACCAACACATCCTGTCATGTTTTCCTCTCAGCTGTTTGCACTGGAAAACTTGAAGCTTTACTAGATTAATAGTTCCTAATCTCCAAATGTGTGACCTTATCACTTCAATGTGTTAAATCTCATCCCATTTCTGTTATTCCAGTTCTCATTCAATTATTTCAGCAGACTGAGTGCCTCTGTGTCAGTGATGCCTCTTGTCATCTGTTTAATTAGTGTACTCTCGGTTTTGCCAAGTTTATTAGTGAAAGCATTATCAAGACCATTGTCAGCACCCAATACTTGTAATTATCCTCAGAAAATCACTTTTCTTCTTCAGCCCAGTCCGCTGACATCCTCTTAGTGCCTCTCATCCTCTTACCTTGCAGCTATAGTTCCTCCCTTGTTCTTCCACTGAACTTTCTCTGGAACAACTTATTAAAAATTTCGCTCATATTTAAATGAGCTAATCTAACATCTGAACCAGCAGTTTCCAGGAGATGAGTGTCTGTGACAACAAAGAGCTCGTTTCCATATCAGTGACAAAGAAGGAAATGCTTTTCCCTTTGTGATATCAAGATTCCTAACTGGTGACATGTGCCACACAGAGCTCCATCCCCTTGGAAAGGCAGCTTTGAGGAGGAGGTTGGATGACACACGTCTTATCTCTGAGGTTCTTCAAAAGGAACTTCTTCCATGATAAAAGAGAATCAGACTTGAGAGACAAGGAAAGGAGGAGGGCTCCAATTTGTGGCTATGAGAACAGATTTCCAGATGGGCTGCACAGTCTCCAGCCTTTCTCCAGGCTGGACAAAGCCTTTCTCCTTGTGTGACTTGGTCTGACCTCAGAGTTGATCTTGCTTTGAGCAGAGACTCCTGATAGTCCTTCCAACCTGAATTTTCATAGCACCCTATGATCCCACACATAATTTTACACCTTCTTTCTGAAAATGTTATCTGATCTCCAGGGCATCCACAGCACCAGCAGAGAGAAAGGCAGTTCTCCAAAGGCAAAGCTTCCTCCATGAAGACTCAGTTAAAATTCATTGACCTCCACTGGGGGTTTTTGAATAGATATGTTTTCTTATTTGCAGACCTGAGAATGTGATAGAAAGGAAAAGTGTCTGAGTACCTGCTGTTGTTTTTACAGGAGGCTTGTTCATAGTTTTTAATTTTTTTTTCTATTTTCCACACTATAATTTGACATGAAAAGCTCCTTTCACTACTCTGCCTAGAATTGTTACGAAAAAGCTTTCTGCATGTACATGTTCAGAGAGCATAAAATAAAGTGGCCTGAATTGCTGGGAACAAACCTCAAGCTCCTCACAGACACCCAGAACAAACCACTGTGTGCTCATAACACACCACAGTGTCTGCACTCCTTCCCAGCCCATAAACTCTGACATGGAGGGAAAACATGGAAAAATATCACCATGGGACAGGGGGTTGCTGAGGCTGTGATTGCCTGGAGCTAAGGGCTGAAATTTCTTCATGAAACACTGAGACAACTTTTTTTTTTTCCTTCTGTCCTGAGGGCAATATTTCACTCTGCAGCTCCTCAAAACAAAAGGCCAAGGAAATATTACAACAAGTCCCCTAGTGATTTTTTTTTGCCACACAAACCCATAGAGCCCCCATGGTTTTATTCCATTTCCTTTTAAACACCAGCTACTAATGAATAACGTGCAGGTTGAATGTGTTTCATATATGGAGTAGAAAATAACTAGAAGAACAAAACTGCTTAGGCTGTAAAGCCAAATAAGTAAAACTCAGGAAATGCCACAGTTTAAGCTGTTCATGCAACTTGACCTTGACTTTGTTGTGGCTGGGCTCTGGGTTGCAGTTATTGCATTTTATTTTCCAAAGGCACATGTTGCAATTAGGCTGTTTCATTCTGCTTCTCTCTGCCCCCACTAAGAAGTATCACATTTCCAAGAAAGCTCTGCTTATTTTCACTTGGAGTCCTCAAGCCTTCTTGTCCCTCTTGTTCTCAACTTCTGTCCTTCCCCAAAAAATGAAATAAAATTAAATAAATCAATCAACCAACCAATGGAAGTAGGGATAAAGTACCCCTTGCATTTTTACTTTTGCTGTGAAATGAGGAGAGCCAGGGATGTTGCTGATTTCAATGTGGCCCTTGTGTGAGAAAGCTCTGTTTGGAATTAAGTGGAAGGTGGCAGCAGAAATCTTTATATTGGTACACAGGTCCTCTGGAAAAAAAAAGCAGTGATCTCCATTGGAAAAAAGCAGTGATCTCCATTGGAAAAAAGCAGTGTTCTTCGTTGGAAAAAAAGCAGTGTTTTCCATTGGAAAAAAGCAGTGTTTTCCATTGGAAAAAACCCAATGTTTTCCATTGGAAAAAAGCAGGGTTCTCCATTGGAAAAAAGAGGTGTTCCTCACTGGAGAAAACCCAGTGTTTTCCATTGGAAAAAAGCAATGTTTTCCATTGGAATAAAGCAGTGTTCTCCACTGGAAAAAAAGCAGTGTTCTCCATTGGAAAAAAGCAGTGTTTTCCACTGAAAAAAGTAGTGTTCTCCATCTCCATTGGAAAAACCGCAGTGTTTTCCATTGGAAAAAAGCAGGGTTCTTCATTGAAAAAAACAGTGTTCTCAATTGGAAAAAAGTCAGTGTTCTCCATTGGAAAGAATGCAGTATTCTTCATTGGATAAAAGCAGTGTTTTCCACTGGAAAAAGGCAGTGTTTTCCATTGGAAGAAAGCAGTGTTCTCCATTGGGAAAAAACAGTGTTCTCCATCTCCATTGGAAAAAGTAGTGTTCTCCATTGGGAAAAAACCAGTGTTCTTCATTGGAAAAAAGCAGTGTTCTCTATCTCCATTGGAAAAAATGAGTGGTTTCCATTGGAAAAAAAAGCAGTGTTCTTCAATGGAAAAAAACTCAGTGATCTCCATTGGATTCCTGGGTTCTGGTGCCACTGGGAGGGATTCAGAACTCCAGCAGTGGGTGCTGCTCTGGCGGCTGTGGTAAAAATCTCCTGAGGTTGCAGAGGGTTTCTGACACTGGGAGAGACAGGAATGGACAAGGCCACTGAGTCACAGCCCAGCTCCTTAACTGGAGGCCCATTCTGCCAATTTTCCCTTCTTCATTCCTACATGGAATGATAGAAACATAAAGTCATGGAATGGTTTGTGTTGGATGGGAGCTGAAGGAAAATCCACATCTGTGGTGGTGCTCACAGGGGTCTCAGGACAAGGGAAGAGATGAGAATCTTGACTCTATGTTTCAGAAGACTGATTTATTATTTTATTATATATATATATATATAATATTTTAACTATACTAAAAGAATAGAAGAAAGGATTTCATCAAAAAGCTTGAAAGAAAAAGAATGGAATCATAACAAAAGCTTGTGACTCTCAGAGAGTCCAAGACAGCTGACTGTGATTGGCCATTAATTAAAAACAACCACATGAGACCAATCAGAGATGCACCTGTTGCATTCCACAGCAGCAGATAATCATTGTTTTTCTTTTCTTCTGAAGCCTCTCAGCTTCTCAAGAGAAAAATCCTAGCAAAAGGATTTTTCATAAAATATCATAACTACACATTTCCAACCCCAGCCACAGGCAGCAACAGCTTCCCCTACCCCAGGTTTTGCAGAGCTCTGTCCAGCCTGGCCTTGGACACTTCCAGGGATGGGGAATCCATAAACATCAAACACTGGGATTACCCCAGGGATGGGCATGATACAAATTCACTGAGAAATCATCTTACCCTTCTCATCAGACAGTTTATGAACCTCTTGTGAAACTACTTCTCTTAGATTTTTGAAAACAACATTTCTCTCTCCATTAGTTTTCTTTCTTGGCCTTGCAGACCCATATGGAGGGAATTAATTTTACACGGTTATTGTCTGTCAGTTACTACTTTATGCGTCAAGAGGTTTATTTGGAAAATTAGGGTGCTGCTCCTTCAAGCATTAAGCAGATGTTCACTGCTCACAGTCAAGGCAGCCCCCTGAAATCCATTAAATTATTTGTGTGTGGGAGGCTAAATAAACCTGCCTGCATTTGCAGGAGCAGGGACCTCTTAGCTAAAAATAATGCATGTTTTGGATAAAAGTCCAAGATTTCCAGTTAAGACAGCTGGTCCAGAACTTGTCATAGAGATACTGTTTGCTCTTTTTTTTTTTTTAATTATTTTTATTCAGTGATCTCCAATTAACCCTATAAAGGAAAAAGGGCAGCAGACAGCCCTAGACACAGAAATAGCAATGGTAATTTGTCTGTTTGTGTTCCTATAACCCCAGCATATGGTGGCTCACCCTCCTCACAATGTTCTCCTCCCTCAATCTGATTAAAATTGACTAAGAAGAGCTATGATTTTTTTTTTTTGTTAGCATCACATATTAAAAGGTGACAGCTCTATCATATCATAGCACAAACCTTTGCCTGATGCCTGAGTCACACATTTCTCCAGGCTGACAGAATTGTTATTATTCTTACACTTTTGGACACATGTGACCACATTGTAGAGCACATTGATGCTCCAATATGCTTAGGAATTTGAACTACCTGCAGTTTTTTATGTCATTTTGGACATATTTCCATGCTGAGCGTAGACCCATTTAAATTGTTCCTATTAATGACTACCAGTCGTTTTCAGACACTTGAATGCAAGAGTATTTGCTTTTTTTCAATTATTTTTTAGAAATAAGCAAAGAAACAAAGCTTTTTGGTTTTTTTTTAGTTGTGGTTTTTTTTAATGTTTTTTGTTTGTTTGTTTGTTTGTTTGGGTTTTTTGTTGTTGTTGTTCAAATATGACCAAAATCACAATCACAATCACAGATTTGTTTGGGCTGGGAGGGACCTTAAATACCATATAGTCTCTCTCCCTGCTATGGGCCAGGACCCTTTTTACTAGGAATTCCACATTTTAAATAATATTTAAAGCTTTTTATTTAATTTAAGCTTTAATATTTAAGCTTTTCTTTTTTTTTTTAGGGAAACAGGGTGGAAATGGAGCACATCCCAAATGATGACAGAAATCTGACTGTCGCTCAAAAGTGTTTCAAAACACTCAAGTGCTTTGTGCCTCAGTTTCCTCACTTGCAGAGTAGAAATATTAATGGCAGGGGTTTGGAGACATCCAAGCAAAGGCCAAATTTGTATTTAAGCAGGAGATGAGACTCATGTAACCCCATCTGTGGCTCGATATCCTTTGGAGGTGGGTGAGGAGAGCACAGAGCCTTCCCTCCCCACTCAGGAAGGGCTCAGCACCCTGAGCCAAGCCCACTCCTCCTGCACTGCCAGTTCTGGTTTTGGTTTTACCCAGAAGAAAATTTCTAATTTCTGATTTTACCCAGGAAATTTCTGATTTCCTTTATTAGTGCAGCTGAAATGCAGCTGGGAGCCGCTTCTGCTCCCCTCAAGCCATGACAGCACTGAAATCTCTGCTGGTCAGGTTTTTCCAGCCTCATGGTCCCTGTTGAAATCACCTCTTGACTTCTGGCAGTGACAAGAGCTTTGTAAATCCTTTGTTCCAGGGATCCAAACAGAACACACTTCCCCAAACCTTTATATTTATCACAAAGGTCTTCACATCTCTGCAAAATTTTAGCTCCTTCCACAACAAGCTGCACATTCTAATTCTTCATGAACATCAAGTTTCTGGCCCTGGACTGGAATTGCAGATGTAGAAACAATTGCAGCAACAAAGAAGACTCCAAAATAAAACCAGAAAAAAAGGAAAAAGAAAGACCATTGTCTTTTCCATGCAGGCTTATTAGACATCTACCCATGCTAAATGATTATAGAGTGAGTGAGTCCTTTTAAATCAAGCACAGTTTTTCTCAGGTATTCACTTGTAGGAGATTACAGTAAGAAAATTATGCCATAATTTGACTGTTTGGGCCTGAATGTTGCTTAATGCCTTTGAAATGAAGGAGGTAGTGAAAGAAGGATTTTGAGAGGGAAAAATAAGAAAACAATAGGAAAAACTGATTAATATTGTCATGACAAAATAGCTTCCTTCAGGGGACAACAAACTGGGTTGATGTACTGTCTGTACCAGAAGCTGAAAAGATTTGTGGAGCTTGGGAATTCAATTGCTGCTTTTTCTGGAGTGATTTTCATATCCTTCTTCTCCCCCACCCCTAGTCAGGAAATCAAGTTCATCCAGGGGTTTGGAAACTGAGGTGCTGCCTGCTGAAGCAATTTGTGCTGTAATATTTGTAAAATCCAGGTTGGATGGGGCTTGGAAAAACCTGGGACAGTGGAAAGTGTCCCTGAGCATGGCAGGGGGTGACCTGGATGGCCTTTAAGGTCCCTTCCAACCCAAACCATTCTGCCATTCTATGATTAAATTTTTGATGTGAAGAAGAAAATCTTTCCAAGAACATCTCTGCATATTTCTATTTATCTTAATCTGTTCTTCACAGTCAGTTGACCAAAAATCAGGGGCTTGATTCTGTACAACAGACAAAAAAAAGGAACACTCAATTAGGCAAAGCACTGCAAATGAGGTGGGAAGGACCAAGGGGGAGACTCAGGCAGTGGATTATCGGGTTGTTGTGGGGTAGGATGGTCAGGACGGATGGAGATGAGAGATCTCTGCAGCCAGGTCAGGAACTTGGGGTTCATTGCAAAGGGCCTGGGTGCAGGGCCCTGCTGGGATTTGGGGTTCATTGCAAAGGGCCTGGGTGCAGGGCCCTGCTGGGATTTGGGGTTCATTGCAAAGGGCCTGGGAGCAGGGCCCTGCTGGGAGCTGCAGCCACAGCTCAGAGCAGGCCTGAGAGAAGAGAGACAGTGGGAGAGAGGATGAGAGGGTAAGAGAGTAAAAGAGAGCAAAAGGGGTAAGAGAGTAAGAGGGGCAAGAGCTAAGAGAGTGAGGTTCCCATTACAATACAATAAATCTTCTGTGTTGAATATTCTAATTCTCACTAACCAATCTAGTAAAATATACAAACCCTATAGCATTTACATACAGCCTATAAGAATCACTACATTACCATACAGTGCTACCCTAAAAACTCCTCTTTGGGCCCCTTCTGCCAAGCTGGCAGGGTCTGCTCAGACCCTTGGGCCTGTCTGCAAGCAGAGGGTGTTGTTCCATCAAAAGGGGAACCTTCACTCTGCCACACCATTGTTTTCCAATTGTTCAGTAACTGAGGGATCTCAAAGCTTGCTTTCATTTCAATCTCCCTTGTAGTTTCTATATTCTCATAATCTTTTGCCAAGCAATCATATTTATAAGGCTCTCCTGTTTCATCTTCCCCAACAGTGGATGATCTTGCTTTGGAGACATTTGAACTCCTTTGGGTTCTCCTGGAGAACTTCAGAGGCCTCAGCCTGTAACCTGAAACAGCAAACTGAATTGAGGTGTTAAGGATGGGAGATCATCTTGAGGTTCTTTGACTTTTTGGTTTGTTGTCTCTTTGCTGAGGGGTTCAGGCAATATCAGACCAGACTTCTTCCTCTGCAATGACAAAAGTCATAGAAGTGTAGAATGAAAATTTTTTCTGCTTGTGCTTTGTTTTTATATCTCTTTTTTGTTTTTCCCTCTAAAAGAAGAATAAAGGTTTGAAAGGAAAATATCTCCCTCCAAGTCAGGACACTGTAGAAGCTGATATATACCCTTAAGTAGATTGAAGAACCCTTGGGTCAAATTTTAAACCTTCCCTGAAGGTGGTGACCCTTTCCTGAGCCTCCACCTTGCAGCCTCATCCTTTTACAGCCAGCTCTTCCCCCTTGAACCTGAAATTTTTATTTCAAACCTTTCCCCATTAAAGATAAAAAATGAAAAGGCAAAATCAAAGTGAGTGATTCTTGTGAAATGACAAATGTGATTAGTGTTGTTGTAAAGAAGAGGTGGTGGAGCTGCAGTTTTGATCTCTCCCTACTCTGGGAGCCACAGACATATTGAACAGCAGACTTTAAAATCTCATGCTCTTGGGCAATGGGCTTTGCCTTTTGAAGTGCTACTTTTTTTCCCCCTCTTTTCCCTCTTCTCTCTCTCTTTTTTTTTTTTTGTTTGTTTATTTTGTTTTTGGGGTTTTTTGGGGTTTTTTTTTGTGTTTTTTTTTCCTTGTTTGGGCAGGAAAACCAGAGAAAACCAAACTTAGGATTTTTCACAGTCTCTAACTCATCTCTGAGCTGGGATGGTCCCCACAGTTTGCAATGTGACCACCAGGATCAGGATTTGTGTTTTGAGCTGTAGGTTATGTTGAGCATGGTGATAATTCTCCTCCCCAAGTCCCAAGGTGCTTTATGGATATAAAAGGGCAAGCCCTGTCTCACAGCTGGCATGTCTGAGGTGCAGGGAGGTTAAGAAATGTAAGAAACTTAATTTAGGGCAGTAAGTAATGGAGCTAGGAATGAATACTCACCAAGTCTCCCATGCACTTATTTTAGAAATGAAGTAAAAAAGAAAAAATATAAAATGCACGAGAAAACAATAGAATCATAAACTATCCCAGCCACCACCACCAGCTCCATCTGCCAGCCCTGCTCGGTGCAGAATAAAACCACTTTTTTTTCTTATTGCTCCCTGGAGCGCTGTTTGTCATCAGCCTTGCTGAACTTTTCTCCTGTTTTTCTCAGTGTTAATCACAATGGTGGTGGTTCTAAACTGTATTTGAGGGGCTAAAATCTGTGCTTTGCCAGGAGGTTTGTGCTCACAGCATTTGCTTGAACTCTGCGTGAAATTCTCTCAAAGAAAGCTGATCAATGCAAGTGGTTATTAACTAATTAGTAAAGACTTCAGTTCTTATCAAGAAATCTGCCTGAATCAAGATCAGTGCAGGATGGAGTCACAGCATCAGGTCCTGTTCTTGTGGGGAGAGGAAATGAGAGGAGCTCTTCTGATTTGAGGTGTTTACAGGGCTCTGACTTAATTCTAGAGCATCCCTTAAGAGAGGAAGAAATGCTCCTACAATAAATCACTCATCTCACCACCCTCAGACACCTAAAATCCACACTGTGATTGTCTGTATTGTGAATTCCTGTCAGAGCCATTCAAATTGCCAACTCACACGTGGGCATTGGCACTACCTAAACTCAAAATTTAGAAGGAAAGTGAATTCCAAATGAAATTATTTTATCTGCACAGCTGGATGTGGCAATCAGTGCTGTGGTTTAGTTGTTATGGTGGTGTTTGATCAAAGGTTCGAGTCGATGCTCTTGGAGATCTTTTCCAACCTTAAGGGTTCTGTGATTCTCTGATTTATTTCTTGGTTTGTTAAAAATATTTTCTTTTCCCCGAGTTTATGTGATTTCTATACAAGTCTTTACATTTGGATGGAGGAACAATGACAAGAAATAAAGGCTGAGGAGAGAAAAGGGTTGGATGGAATATAAAAAGATCATCTAGTCCAAGTCCTGGCCCTGCACAGGACAGTCCCAAAAATCAGATAAAATCTCAGACCTTGGTGTATTTCAAATTTCAGTTTGGTGCAGAGGGTCCAAAGCATATAAAATGGAAATCATTAAGGCATCACTGCACAGGAGTGCAAACGATGATGATGATGGCAAAATCCTGTAATTACTGACTCTCAAGGAAAGAAAAAACCTGATTAACTTAGTCATTACCAATTATCTGCATGCATAGTTATCTCCTAGAGATCCTGCACTGGACTCACAGGGCAGGCCCTGTCCATATTGATAAAAACAAGGTCTGTACCTTGAAAACCTTATTCAGTCTGATACCGGAATGAGAACTGGCTGAAGAAACCAGGTTTTCAGCACAACACAGGCAGCTTTGTGGCCTTTTTGCTGTTTATTGCTGTGAATGAGGGTCCTCTCTTGAAGGTAGGAGCTTGGTGGTTTGTGTTTCCCTCTGCATGTCTTATTTTGCTAACGTGGTTTTCTCCTTGATTCCAACAAAGTGGAACAGATCAAACCCACAGTTTTATAGGGACAAATTCTCAGCAGAATTTCAGCAGTGGGATACAAGTTAAGTACACCTTCCAGAGCCTCTCTTTAGACTAAAAGTTAAAAATAAGGCAGCAAAAATACTGGTATCCAGAGCTCTCTGTTTCCACCATCAACCTCCCTGTTTTATAGGATTTATAAATCAGCTTTGAAAAGTTTCTCCAGGCTAAATTTTGGCAGAGAAGGTCACAGGCAAGACTTGGTTTACTAAAACTCATTAAAAATGGTTTGATGTTTTAAATTACACTGAAGCGAGAGAGGAAAAATTCTATTTCTGTGGCTTTCAGCATTTCCTCCCCCAGCATCCCATCCAATTTGAATTAAAATGTGTCTGAGTAACTATGCTATGGTACCACTTTCTTTTCTTGTGGTGTTGCCATCAAGTCTTTCTGTGGGTAAAACAGTTCTTTTCTAATCTCCAGAATGTGCAGCTCAGCTGCTGAACACAGTTGGAAAACATTTCCATTTCAGAAGTGGGTTTTTTTTGCTTTGAAAACTTTGTAAAATCTGTGGCAGCTTAATTCATCTGAGACCAGCTGAACACCCATCTATTTCTCTCTGCTGACCTCAGTGGACAGAGGGAGAAGAAGTGTAAAAAACAAAAGTAACTCCTTTTTTTTGTTTTTCATTGCAGTTTTGATATGGATGGCTGGAAATGGGAAGGGCAGATGGAATTTTGCTAAACACAAAGGGACCCAAGTGGAAAGAATCCACCATGAATATCCATTCCCAGTGAAAGGCTCTACATTAATTATTGCCACTCAGAGCAGGGATTTGGAGACCTTGCAGGGGCAGTAATTAGGAAGTGCTGGAACCAGAAGGGGTCTTAGGGATCATTAGGATGGGAATAAAGATCCAAACCACCACCACAACCCTGTTTAAATCCTCGTCTCTTGTGCCTCCTGAGACTTATGTCATCTCAGAATGGATAATACACCTCAAAAAGAAGGGGAAAGCCACACAAAGGTGGCAAAGATGGCCAGAGGTGTGTAACAGCTTCTGCAATAAGGAAAAATCCAATAAAATTGTTCCTTTAGCTTAGAAACAACCAGGATGGACATGATCAGACACACAGGAAACAATGAGAGACATTGAAAAAGTGAGCAGGGAATCATTACTCTTCCTTTCTTGAAATACAGAGAATAGGGGACATCCAATTCAATTATCAGGCAAGCAGCTCAAAACAAACAAAGTGAAACAGCATTTCATATGGAGCCTAATTAAATTACCCCAGAAAGCTGTGGAAATTTAAATGATTGGGCTCAAAACCTGACAAGACTTTTGCAAGGAGTACATATAAGTTTGGAACCATTAACTGCAGTGGCAAGTCCTTATGCCACTGTCTGCCTGAAGGATTTAATAGGGAAAAGATTTCCCTATAAATGTCTTAGTTATCCACCTTCCCTGAAGATCTGCCACTGGACAGTATCAGAGGTAAGGAATTAGCTTTGATGAATTTTCTATATCACTCTACACAGTTGTTTATAGATTCTGTTCTCACTTTATTTTTGGGTTTATAAATTCCAGCCCTGGAAAAAATGTGTTTGATTAATTAAGTTTTATAGCCTGTGGGAGGGGAAGTCTGTTCTGAAAAGCTTAAGAAAGAACATAAATCTACAAAAGAATGCCCAGCTGAGAGGGAGGCTGTGGAGATGGGGAGGGTCAATTTTCAGCAACAATTGTGGCTGGATGCATCCAGTTATTGATCCACTTCACCCTCATCCTGCATCTTTTCAGGGAGATTCTACATCCACCCCTAAATGTGCAACTGTCCTTGCTGCTGTATGGGATAATGAATGTGAGCAGCTGGGGCATTCCTGAAATAAAATAAAACAAAACAACACATCCCTTTATGTTGGCTTTGGGAGCAGGATGGAGCCCAGGGTCACACATTTCATAACCATTATTGCTGCTGGAAAACAGAAGCAGTTTATTCATCAGGTGTGACAGGGCACTGAATTGTCACCCTGATTTTTTAAGTTTTTCTAAGCCTTTTGATGTTTACATTCTTGTAATGAACTTTCTCACACACTTTCTGTAAATGACATTGTTTTGCATTCTTTTATGAAGGAGGAGGAGAAATTTGATGGACTCTTGGTTTGTCCAGTGTCATTGGAGAGGTGGCACTGTCATCCTGCAATCCACTGTCACTCTTCGAAAACTGTAAATGTTGGAGTCAGAAAATAAAAAGCCCCTTTTTACCTTGGAAAGAGCAGTGAGTCCTCCTTGTGTTGTTTTGTGTCCTATAGTGACATTGAATTTATTTTCAGGGATGAGCATTGGTAATGCCACAGCTCCAGGATTCTTGTGATCATCGAGGAATCGCCGTTTTCACTCGGGAAAAAGAAATTTAAGGATGAGATTCAACCTGCTGAACAGATGGAAATCCTGATATCACAGGATCACAGGATGGTTTGGGTTGGAAGGGACCTTCGAGACCATCCAGTTCCACCCCTTGCCATGGGCAGGGACAGTTTGCACCATCCCAGGTTGCTCCAAGCCTCTCCAACCTGGCCTTGGACACCTCCAGGGATGGGGCAGCCACAGCTTTTCCTTATCCCAAGTCCCTCTCCAGCTCTCCTGGAGCTCCTTTAGGCCTTGGCAAGGTCTCTGAGCTCTCCCTGGGGCCTTGTCTTCTCCAGGTGAACATTCCCAACTCTCCCAGCCTGGCTCCAGCCCTCAGAGCAGCTCCAAGGTCTCCTCTGGTCTCACTCCAGCAGCTCCGTGTCATGGGATGCTCAATCTGGGATTCCTCACAGTCAATGAAATCATGAAATCAGTGAGTCCTTACATATTATACCTCCTGAGGCTGCTGGAGCAGTTTTCTCTCTAGGAAATGACTAAGCCAGATCTCAGCTAGACCTCGAAATCCCAGAGAGATGGAGATAGCAGAAATAAAACCTACTTTAAAATATATTTATTTCCAATAAAAGGCAGGTAAAAAATAGCCAGGAAGATAAAACACAATTTAAATAACCAGGTAAGATAACAAGACATAGAACTAATCATAAATCTCTTGAGTTTTTTGAAATTTTGAAGCCATTTTGAAGCTTTGTCCAACACACCTGACTACCTCTGGGATGGCATATCAGGAAAAAGAAAGTCTCTATAAAAAGAGAAGCTCAGAAGTGCTGGGAATTAATTGTTTGTGGCAGTTTGCCTGTTTCTCACACTGTGTTAACAAGAGACTCTTGTTCCAGAGCACAGGTACCTTGGGAGTTTCTTTATTGGTTCAAAAGGTTTACTGAGACCAAGTTATGAGTTGTTCTTTGAGTCCCACCCCAGGTTATTGCTTTTTCTTAGAACACCAAATTGTGTAACATAACGAAGTTTTTGAAATAATCTCTGCTTCCACCTAGGAAGGAACTGCTGTTCTCATAGTAACTGGAGAGAAGCCTGAAGAAATAAGCTGGCAATTACATCAATTCTCAGACATACATAGAAGGAATATCAAATTTATCTGTTCTAGAAACTTCCTGCAGTAGGGGCCAAGCTTTGGGCCGGTAATACCTTCAGAAAGTGTTTATCTTTTTAAACATTCCTCAGACATTCTTTTAAAATATATTTCAATCGGTAGATCCATAACAACAATTTCTGAAGGCTTGGATTAAGTGTGGAGGCAAATAAGAGAACATCCAAATCCCTGCTGTGATTCAGCAGCTTTGGCTTTGTTAAAATGCCCCTGTCCAATCTTGTAGAGGACCAAGGTAGATGCACTTTATCAACACAAGACTTTATCTGTGAGATGTTATCACCTGCTTAACTCAATGCATTGAAAGTAGTCAGGTTCATGAATTTAATCTTCAGAGATAGTGAGTTTTCCTTCTGAAAATCCTGCTTTTACATAAAATCAAGAGTAGTCTTAAAGAACATCAATTCCCTGTTAAGGTTTGAAGCTTGTTTTACTGTTGGGGTTTTTAAAAAATTATTTCCCCATGAGAAGAAATTGCCACCAAACCTGCTTTAAGATCCTCACTGACATGTACCATATTTTGAAACTGGTTACCGTAATCAAGATCAGCATTTGAATACAATCTTGAGAGACAAAAGGAGCTGTTCAACCCACCTGAAATGCCTTGTTCTTCTGAGCAATTAAATTTTACTTCAGAGGCTTATTTTTTTTCTCTAAGAAACAGCCAGATAGCACACATAAAACTCAAGCAACTTTTTTTTTTTTCAACAGAAATTCTCATTAGAAAAATTGGTTTAGACCAGTTCTACAAAACATTCTTCTAAAAATGAACATTTGAACATGTTTCTTGATGTGGATTTGGCTTCTTATTTAAGAGTACAAACTTAAATTGCTTTCAAAAAAAAAAAAAAAAAGAGCCCTTCAACACATCAGAATTTCAAACCATTTTGTGAGAGTTTTGGGTGGACACTGTCAGGGACTTTGCTGGTTGCATTTAGAGCAAAGAGCTTTAACATGGTGTTGACAACACTGGCTTAAGCCTGTTTGCTTTTGTTCTAAATACTACTGGGCTTTTTTGCCCTAAACCATTGCAAAGTCAAAGTAATGAGTGGGTAGACATGACCATTTTATGGCCTTTTGTTTTTGCAGAGAGAGAGAAGAGTATTATCTGCCTGTATTGTGTGCAATAGTTGCTGTGCACCCAAGCAATAATTATTAAAAGATGCAGCCAAATATCAATATGACCTGAAATGCTTCACTGCATCCTGATGCAGCTCATGGCCTGTAAACAACATTTATGAAGAAGATTGAAGAATCCAAGTGGTGCTTTGTGGGTGTTCCCCGTGGAAAGTTCATTCCTGGCTGAAACTCCTCACCATGGAGGTGTTTGACACCTCAGAATTACCCAGGGGATGGCTCTGAGGAGAGTGGGACATGGAACAGGGAACTAAAACATCTCCACAGCCCCAAAATGACTGCACAGCACCCCACTTGTCTGTGGGATGTGCAAACAGCAATCTGAGCTGTGGCAAAGTTAATGCCTGGCACAGGAATTAACAATTTTCATCTTTACCTCATTGGTGGACAACTCAATGTCCCTCAGGTGGAATTGTGGATCCTGTAAGGTTAATGCACATCTGGTGACTCTGTGCTGGCCAAGAGGCCCCTGGAAGCTCCCTGAGGACCACCCAGTGCCCGTAGATCATGGGCTGGAAACCACAGGCAGTCACCCAAACCTGGGGAATAATCCAGGATGGAAATCAAAATGAAGTTTCCAAATTCAAGAAGTCCATGGCAGTGTGTCCAAGAGAAGAAATGGCACAGATCCTACTTGGCTTCAAAGCTTCACTGATTTATGAATGAGATGGTAAAAGCCCTAAGAATTTAATTTTAGGACTACTTTACATACTTCTTGTATGTATCCTTGGAAAAAAAAAATTTGGTCAGCATGGGAAGCCATTTAAAATTTAGCTGTAATTTTTGATCATTTAACAGTCCTAAAATTATTTTTCAAGCTGCTGGTCATTTGTATGGGGAAAATATTAGATAAAACCAGAGACTTTGTGCGTGGTCCCACTTTTGGAGCTGCTTCATAGTTAAAATTGGTGGATATATGGCAGCAAGCTGGAGCTCCTGGATTTCCATACTGAGCATATGGGCACATGAAATAATTCTGACGATGTTAGAAAGTGTTGGTCACTGCACTGATTCTGTTCATAAGTTCCCCAGTTTTTTCCATAGAAGTCTTCAATGTATCCAATATCCCAATTATAATTTCTAGGGTGTATTTACCAGTTTTTTACCTTGAGATATTTGAATACAGTCCACAATATTTCTGGCTGAAATTACAAACTGCTGACTTTAACAAAATCAAGATATGTTGGAAGATTATGTGAAGGATTGAAAGCAACAGACCTAACGTTCATTGAGAAATCCCCACCTATTCTCTGAGACAGAGTGGCTGAACATGGTTTGATCTTAGTGTCACTATATTTTGAGGTAAAACCAGATTATCTGAAATAATTTTGAGTGTGATTTACCTGACCCATTCAATTGCACATGTAAAGTGACTTGATAATGGCATGGCCAGGGTCACACTCCCTGTGAAGGTCCAACTTCCTTTAGATCTATCAAGAAAAAATGTGAATTTGTCCATGAAATCATAGAACCAAGGAATTATAGAATATCCTGAGCTGGAAGGGACCCACAGGGATCCTTGAGCCCAAGTCCTGTAGCTTTGCAATTTCTTTTCAACATATTAATTGTTGAAACAATTGTTTAAAGTCAATTTAGTTAAGCAAGCCCATTTTCAACATATGTAATGCATTATTTTCAGGCCATGCTTCTGCTGGCTTGAGCCCTGCTGCAGTTTTAAATTCAAACAGCCTGGAAAGAGGCTTTTTGCCTGAATCCTTCTTCTGTTGAAGGCAATGGCAGAAATCCACTCACTTCAAGGGGAATAAGATCTGGCACTAGTGAAGATGTTTGGCTAAAGTTCCTTGGCCTGAACATCACTTTCTTGGGATGTGATCCCCGTTTTGCAGAGAGTTTGGATCTCTACTTAAGGATATGTTCCTTCTTAGGTACAATGTGCAAATTTTATGCTTCCATTGTGTGCCTAAATTGTTGCTGATGACAGCCAAGCCCAGCTCTGCTTCACAGAACTAACTTCTCTTACTTTTTACTGACTAAACTGGAGCTGAGGCACACAGAGGTGCCACACAAGGCCTGGAAAACCTATATTACCTTTGATTGATGCAATGCAATGCAACACTTTTAATTTTGAGCCAGAAAGGGCAATTCCCATTCTCTCTAAATATCAAATATTCCTATTTAGCCTTTAGGACACACTTCTGATTCACCAGAGGCAAGTGCTTTTCCTTCCCTTCTTCTACCTGTGCTAAGCAGCAGGAAAAAAAAGTCTTTCTTCAAAGATACTCCCTTTATCCTCTTGGCATGAACACAAGCAGGAAGCAGGAAATTGCTTCCTTGCAAAATATCTGATAAACTGGCACTTAGAGCCTGACAGTGGAAAGATACAGCTTTTTATTTCCTTGGACTGAAGTGGAAATTAAAGTTATGTTAGCTGTCTCCTGGGGTATTGATCACAGCCCCGCTGCCTTTGGAAGGCTGCTGATGTGCACTTCTTACACAGATGACCTCAGTGAGAGGTGTCCTCAAGCAGAGCCCCCGTGCAGCCAGCAAGGGTTGCTGGATTCCTGTGGAGGGAGCTGTGGATTGCAGCCTGCAGGCTGGGTCTTGGGTTTCTGTGGTTGAAATGGCTCCTGAGATATTAGAAAGTCTTTTTTTCCCAGCCCTGTGACCAAAGAAGAAGTCAGGATTCCTCGGTTCTGCTTTTCAAGGTCGTTTATTTTCTCTTATCTATTCCATTCTTTCTCTGACCTGCCGAGGTCTGTCCAGCAGGTTGGCTTGAAGCACAGTCCCTGCCCTTGGGGTGGTGTTATCTTTTTATACTAGAAACCATGTGTACTTTATTTACAATAATTTTCCAATACCTATCACCTATGTTAGACAGTTTGTCTCTACTCTGAACCAATCCAAAAGTGCCACCATCACAGCAGAAGATGGAGAACAAGAAGAAGAAGGACAGGACACACCCAGATTCCTCCATCTTGCCTCTTGAACCCCCATTCTAAAAACCCCAAAATTCTGCTTTTCCACCCTGTGACAAATTCACTAACATTCTACTCAAACCCTCGTGGCTTGTAACTCTTCACACAAAGTTGGTAACTTTTCCCATGGGCTAAAATCAAAGGCACAGGTGTTTGTGACTCCATGCCAAGGTCTCTGAGCCCCTGCCAGGGTCTGGAGTCCTCCAGGGCAGCCAGAGAAATGTCCTGGGTTCCAACAGCTGGGATGTTTAGAAAGGGGTAAAGAAGGCAGGTTGATTTTCTTTCTGCTTTTCCTCTCTGTTTCTTTAACCTAATAATTATCTTTGTCAAAAGTTCTGGAGAAAATCATTAATTAAGTGACTGGAATGGTTTGCTGGTCTTTAGGTCTATGATAAGGCAGCCCATGGAGGTTTGTCCTCAGCCATGGAAGAGACAGATCGAAATGCAGACAAAATACTCACCTGGCTGTAGGATGTCACAGGAACACATGAAAAGAGTGGGATTGATGGAAGGGGTCTCCACGGGAGGGCTTGTTGTTCTTTCCCCAGACAAGGACAATTATTTCTGTACCATTTAAGACAGATTAAATCTCCTTCACTCTACAAAAGTAGCCTGCAGTGGTGTTTTCACTCTATCCCTCAATGCTGGTGTCCTACAGACACTCTTGTGTGGTGTTTGTGAGACCCCCAGGACAAGGTGACAGATGAGGAATCTGACTCCTTGTTCTCAGAAGGCTGATATATATTATATATTTTATATGTTATATTATATTATATTATATTATATTATATTATATTATATTATATTATATTATATTATATTATATTATATTATATTATATTATATTATATTATATTATATTATATTATATTATATTATATTATATTATAACATTGTATTGCATTACATTACAAGAGAAGGATACAGACAGAAGGCTTAACAAGAATAAATAATAAAAACTCATGACTGACTCCTCAGAGTCCGACACAGCTGATGGGGATTGGTCATTAAGTTAAAACAATTCATGTGAAACCAATCAAACATGCACCTGTTGATAAACAATCTCCAAACCATATCACAAAGCAGCTATACACAGGAGAAGCAAATCAGATAATTATTATTTACATTTTTCTCTGAGGCTTCTCAACTTGCCAGGAGAAGAATTCCTGGTGAAGGGATTTTTCCAGAAAATATCATGGTGACACTCTTGGTCTCAGCCTCCACTTCCTTCAGCTCCACAGCTCACTCACTCAGCAATTTGATCACTCTCCCTCCTCCTTTCTGGATTCCTTCCAACTGGACCATATTTTCTTTCAGCTGTGGTGTCCATGACTGGACACAGTGTTCAGTGGAGCTGCAAGTCCAGTTTTTGCCTCCCTGAGGGTTTTTGTCTCTGCAAGAGCCTTTCTCATCTCCAAGTCCTTCACTAATCCCAGGGTTCTAGCCAAGAGCTGAAGTGTTTGCTTAGAGAGCAGCAGAATGCAAATGTTTAAACAGCTTCGATCTGGATGAAGGGAAATCTGGGGTTTTTTGGGTTTTTTTAAGTTTTGGGTCACTAGGACACTAAATAGAGGGGTCACTTAAGCTGGCATCAATCAGATCAGAATCCCCCACTCACTCAGGTGCAAACCTGGCTCCATCTCTGCCCACTCCCTTCTGGGAGGCACAGGGATATATTCCCTGCCTTGGTGTGGGGATCTGCAACCTGCTGAGGTATGAAATGAGGGGCTGCTCTCAGAGATGGGCTCACCATGTTGAGTATAATAATGTCAAACGTGTGCTGAACACTTCAGGATCTGTCAGAGGGTTTGGTTTGGAACAGCTCCTTGAGGCTGGTCAAGACAGACCTCAGAGGCAGGTAGAGATTTATTAATGCTTCCCTATCTGTCGGATCTCAAGATCTCAGTCCTGAGGTGCCGAGCCACCGAGACCACCTTGGGGGTCTCGGGAGTCCTGGAATGTTGCCAGAAGTGTCTGGAGCTGGACTTTGACCCTACACAGGAGACGACAAGGATGAGGGCTTCACCAGGGTGAATGGTGAAGGGATTAGTTAATTAGAGAGTGAGACACAGGGTTTAGGATTTCTGTACAGGGGGGTTTAGAGGAGTAAGATGGAGGAATTGGGGCGTGTCCTGTCCTTCTTCTTCTTCCTCTTCTCCTCCATCTTCTTTGGCCACGGTGGCACCTTTGGATTGGTTATTACTGAGAGTGCACCGAGTTATAAGAATAGATGGTATTGGGGAAAAATGATAAATATTGTACACGTAACAATGGGTATAAAGATAGGTGGCTGCCCGGGAGGGCAGACAGTGTGCCCATGGCTGACTGCTGAGCAGAGCTCTGTTCAGCTGAAAGAACATCTTTTAGATAAACAATTAATAAACATAAAAACCGAAAGAAGAACTGAAGCCTCTTCTCGTCCTTCGATACGCGGGCTGCCCCAAGGCCACCCCGGGCCTTTCCAGGCCCCTCAAACAGCCGAGAAAACCGGACACCTATCCAGCTTCAGCCTTTTGTTTTTCATTTGTTTTTTGGTGTATTTGTCATTTAAAACAAAGTTTTGTCAAAATCAAAAGCACTGACCAGGTTTCAGTCTTACTTGCTAAAAGCTTTACTGTATCTAGTCATAATTTTTCAGGCTAATGTATAAATAGAAAAAAACAAATAAATTGAAAGGGACAAAAAGAACCCAAAAAAACCCAAAACAGGGAGACTTTAGAGAGGAAATAACAGAATTTTGTGGGATTTTCTTTGCATTTTACTGCACTATTTGAACTGTCTCCATGTGACTGACACTCACCTTGCATCTCCAGTGTGTATGGCAGGCTGCAGGCTCGAAGCTGAATCCTGCCTAATAGTTCCAATTTCTGTGTGCTCAGGACCGATGGAATCAGACTTCAGAGGAGGCAAATGCTTGTTCAAAGATAAAATTTCCCCACTTCCCATAACTGAGAATTTCTAATCTGAGCATTTTTATTTAAGCCGTTATGTGCAAATATTCAAGGAGATGATTTCAAGAGCAACGACTCTGTGGGGGCTGTTTCTCTAAAAATGCCCTACAAACCCCTCACTCACAAGCTGCTGATTTATGGGCAGTTAATATCAGATTAATCAATAAATTCTCTGCAATTCTATTCCTTGTTTGAAAACCAGGGCTGATTTGACTCACACCTAAATTTAAACCTATGTTTGACAATAATAATAATAATAATAATATCTATATCAGTCATACACATGTCCAGATCAGCTGCCCATGTCATGGAAAGGACAATGTCTTGTCAAGGGAAGAATTTAAAAGCTCCAGATCAGTTTATGAATTTGTAAAACACTTTGGGAAGCGTGCCAGAGCTGTAATGCAAGCCTGGCCTTTTATGAAGCCCACTGAATTGTGTTATTAACCTTGGAGTAAAAGAAGAGAGGACCATTTTCAAATGTTATTTTGATAATTATCATACACAGGCAATAGAAAGCAAACAGCAACCTTCCCCTGGACACCTACTCCTCATTTGCACATTCTAATTACTTACATTTGCATACACATATGAAAACACGGTGCTTTCCCCATTAGTGCTGATCACATTCTGACCACATTCCTCATTAAGTTAAGTAAATACCCCCAAAATACCAACACAGTTGTAGCTGAATTTGACATTACTTTACACAGACTAAAAGCCAGTGCATTCTTCTGGTTTTTGGTTATCTTGGATAGTAATTTTAAAGAAAGAAACAACTACAAGGTTTGACACTGGAAATAAATGAAACTGTGTGTCTTGGTTTGAAAAGAGAGGTGTGTGCTAAGGAAGGCAGGAGCCTTCCTTAAAATGGAAAATGTAAACCCCTTCTCTCTGAATTATTATAATTTTGAAATTAAGGGACTCTCAGGCAAAGAAATGGAAGTAGGAATAACAGTTCTTTATTAAGAAAAATAAAAATAAAATTAAAATAAAAGTTCAGTAATACAAAACCCCACTGCCAGAGTCAGAGCAGTCCCTGTCCCCTGTGTGTCAGGGGGTGTCCCAGCCCCATCCCATGGGGGCTCAGCCCTCCTGCAGTGCCAGCTGTGGCTCTGCTGCAGCAGGGATCCTGCACAAAGGGGGAGTTTTCCTCTGCAGCTCCAGGGCTGCTGCAGATGGGCCTGGGCTCCCTCTGGCCATGCAGGGCAGCAGAAAGCTGCTCCTCTGGCAATGCAGGGGGCAAAGGCTGCTGGGGTGTCCCAAAGCTCAGATTGGATCCAGGTAGGAATGCTTGGCTCCTCCCCTGGGCGGAGCATCTCCCCATGGGATGGTGGAATTTGATCAGCCCTGCAGGGACACTCACTGGCCATGGACAGAAGATAATTAATAATTAATGGCCCATGAAGAGCAGAGATCTCCTGGAGGGAGGATTGGTTGTGGGAGAGATAAAGAAAACTGCCCAATGAACAGAAGGTAACTGCCCCACCTCTGACAGATGGGAATAGAACACACACCCCTGGCCACACCTTGCATTTGCAACCTAAGACCCTGTGAATCCTGAATCCAGCTCTGGGCAGCCCTTGAATCACTGCAGCACCACCACGGGCTCAGCAGAGCCCTCTGCTCCAAACACAGAGAGAGTTTGGAGGGGAGGGTGGGAATAAACACATTACATTCCTGCCTGGAAGTTAGGATGGGTGTTGCATAATTGTAGGTGTTATTTTGTGGGTGGGATTTTGGTGGACCTGGTTAGGGAGTGTGGACATTCGTTTTTAAATAGTGCTGTGAAATTGTCCAGGCCACCACTGGAGACTCTTGCTGGCATAAAACTTCAGCTCAGAATATTAGGGATAAATTGGTCATGACACCAGGATGAATATTTAGCTTAAATCCAAGTTTTCATTACAACAGTAATACCTAAATTGCAGAAGTGTAGTTTAGCTTGGGTTGTAAGAGATCTTAAAAACCACCTAATTCCAACCCCCAAATGCGCTGCATGCTGTGACATAGCTCAGTGCTGGGCTGGTTTGGAGTCTCAAAGACATGAGCTCTACAGCAATCCCACTGTTCTCCTGCCCTGCCTTGAGCTTCCATCTGCTCTGCATCAGCAGAGCAAAGCCAGGCAGGCACAGAATGCTGATTCCTGCTCTGGGAGCACATTCCTGCTTCCAGGTGTGCTGCTGCAAGTAGAGGAGTGCTGGCATAAAGATGTCAATTTGCTGAAACCCTTCGGTGTTTCAGGGAAGAGAGGGATAAGCTCATTTTTCCTCAAGGAAAAGCTGTCAGTGGGAGAGCTGAGAGGTGCCCTCCAAACTTGGTGGTGTTTAAAGGATGCTTTAATAATCTACAAGAGACAGAGAGCAGGGGAAAAGGGGAATTTGCAGGTAACTCCTGTGGTTTCCAAGGCAGGAGAAATTCTGACAAAAGGAGCCTTCCAAGCTGTATGAACAACAGAGGAAATTCAATGTTGAGATGCAAAAATAATGCATAGTATCTTGAAATACTCAAATGTTAATTTTATACAGCTGGCTATGGAAATTCTACATTGTTTCAGCTCTAGTAGATCTGTGAGTCATTATAAATAACTTAATGAAAGTGTTTACTGTGGAGGCAAGGTCAGTGGAACAGAATTGTAAGTGTGCAATGAAAACCACAATGGGGAATAATAAAGAAAATGATACAAACCTGTGTAAATCAAAATGCTTTTTCACCTTGAATGCCATGTGCAATTCCAGGCATCTAAACTCAAAAATGGACACAGGAGAAATGGAATTGATTCTGTGATTTGTAGCAACAACTATTCAAAAATGAGATCATTCATCTTAGAGAGAAAAAAATGATCCACACCATTATAAGTGGATAAACAAATGAGCTATAGAAATGATGTAGCTGCAGAGCTCTGTTTAGCACTTTCTTAATTTTTTAGAACAAATACTATTTCCTGAAATAGAAAGGCAATTTTTTTTTTTTTCTTAACAGGAAAGAGGAGTAATTCTTGCAGTAAAATCATAATTAGCCTTTGGACTGCTTTGCTACATGGTATTGTGGTGATCATAAAAGCTTAAAGATGCTGTTAAATAGCAGGTAAAAACCTGGGATTCCTGGGGTTTGTGTCCTCTTTCCTGTCCTCATTGCCACCTCTCCCACCTGCTGGGCTAAGGAGGTGGCCTGTGTCCCAGGCAGGACACACACACGGATGAGTTAATAGTATTTCTTTGAGGAATGAGATTAACATGTTAAAACCTTCCCTCTTTCTTCTTTCTTCCTAAAGGCTGGTGGAGCTTGACAGCTCAGAGACTTCTCAGGTTGAAACTGAGAAAGATGTTCAAAAGGGAAAGAGATAGAAAGGTTATCAGATCAAAAGAAATGAGGATAAAAGAGCCCTGCTTGTCCCTAGAGAAATGTAATTTGCTCTGGGCTGCAGTTCAGTTTTCATCCTGGAGCAGCTTCTAAGGAGCCTGATCCCAGAATGCCACCAGGCCTGGGGAATTGCAAAGGATGCTGTGAGTGTTCCCAGGGTTGGCTGAGCACTGAGGTTGGGCAATGTTGGAGCCAGGAATGTGCCACTGCTGAGGGTGGCTCTTCCCTTCCTCCTGCCCAGCTCCAGAGGCAGCAGCAGGGCCAGGATGGGGCTGGGGAGAGGCAGGGCTGGATGCAGAGGAGCAGGAGCTGTGCTGGGGGAGAGCCAGGGCTGAAACCCAAATTTGACACAGCAGAACTTGAAAAAGTTGCAGAGCAGCTTGATCAGGAAACTTTGCCAATCTATTTCTGTTTGCTGGAAAGGTCGTGCGTCAAGCAAGGCTTTTTACTTCCTCCCTAGCTGCAAGAGCTACATTCCCTAGTAATTGTGGATATTTACTTTATACTCAGATAAGCCTTTTATTTTCTCTGACATTTTCCCTGAGAAATAAGGATGTCTTGTTTCTGATACTCCTTTTTCAGCTTGAAGCACTAAAAGAGCAGATGCTGCTTCAAGAGAGTGAAGAGTGAGTACTTCCAACCCAACATCACCTACCTGGCATCAAACAAAACTGCGTGCAGGAGTAAAAGGTCTCCAAGAGACATTTTGTTGTCCCTACACATCTCTTCTGTACAAACACAGTTTTGAAAATAAAATGCCTTCTGCCATCACATGCAGCTAGAGATTCTTCAAAGTCAGGAAGTGCAATAAAAAGCAGAATTTTTTGAGCAGCATCCTGTGCAAATGGCCCACATTTTATCTGTACCCTGCTGTTGCTGCTGCCAGAGAGCAGTGGTGGAAATATTCAGTGGTGCATTTTGATCTCTGCATCCTCTGCTTTGCCTCAAACACTTTTCCATTAGTGCTCCTGAAGCCTGCAGTGAAACAAACTCAGGAGACGACTCTGCAAGGCCACGTTGTAACTTCTTGATCTGCCTTCTCTTTTGGGAGCCAGCAAAAGATTAGGTGCTCAGGTTTTTAGAAGGAGATACTCTGGGGCTCCAGAAAGAACAGATTCCATGAAAAATCCCACTTGTTACCACTGGGATAAATTTAGAGGTGTCTCTGCTCTTCCTGAGCAATATCTGTAAACTCACTGAGACATTCCTTTTGTGGGATGTACATGAAAAACCCCATAGAGATGAATGAGGTTTCTAAGAGGTCAGGCCTATTTGCTCCTCATTCAAGGGAGACAAAGTAGCAAAACTTTCAAGTGGGAGGTGAAGAAATGCATCCTCAAAATTCTATATTTTTTTTTTTTGTAGTTTTAGGAAATGTATGTGTGTGCCAAAGTATCTCCTTGTTCTTCTGATGTTTTTATCAGATCCATGCAAAATGCAGTTGGTTCCAGCCTTGAAATGCAAATTTGTCTTACACTGCTCTTGCTGCCAGTAGGAAGACTAAAAATACATATGTAATGATGTTCCTGGAACATTTTCAAATGCCTTTAGATGATGATTCCATTTTTTTTTTCCTCTGCTATCCAAAATAGTGTTAATTTTGCAGGCTCATTTTGGCCAAAATGTATGGACTTGTACTAAAAATCAAAATTCCTCTGAGGATAAAATAACTCAGCTATTAGAAGAACTTTGCCAAGGAGGTAAGTTACCAAAAAGGAGCCTGAAACAAAAAAAAACCAAAATTAGGTTTTGCCAATTTATAATACATACATCTGGTTTTGTGATTTTCTTGTTACTTTCAACATTCTTTGCAATATTAGAATCCCAAAGCAGCCCACAAGCCTGGTAATTCAGGAAGGCTTATAATTGAGGCAGGTCTGTTTAATTTTGTTAACAGAGAAAAATGAGAGAAGCAACAAAAAAGAAGCATAATCATCATAACCAAAGGCAGTTGTTACAAAGGCTTCTGACTAATGCCAACAGCAATTTTTGAAAGTGGGGACATTTTAAGGCTGATGCCTAAAAATATGGGTTTAGGAAAGCATACATAAGTGACTATTTAAAGTGTCAGAGTCCGGGAAATATTCCTGCTAAAACCATATTTTAAAACTGTCCTGAGTGGAGGCAGAATTAGATTGATTTTAACATAAAATTCTTTAAAGAGACTCCATGCTCCTGTGTGTTTTTTGAATGGGAACCAGGAGCACTCAGACCTCCTGAAAACCAGGAATTTTAGAGATTCTGATAATGTAAATCTAGAAGGACATTTTGAAGATGGGACATTTTGAGTTGGCTTCAATGTCAAGTCTTTAAACACAGATGTTCTTGTGGGATCCATCTTGTTGAACTCCAACCATCCAGTGGGGATATTTCTGTTGGATTTCATTGTCCACTTTGCCTCCAGGCAATGGAGAGAAGAAGCAGAGATGAATCATCTCATCCTGGAGCAGTTTTCTAAACCTGGTCACATGAATCTTCCCCTCCAAGGGCACATTCCTCTCCCAGGAGTGTGGGATGGGTGTTGGCACCACAGATGTCTGAAATTTGACGTTACATCTTGTCCTGGATGCTAAAATCCAGGCACCATCCTGTGAACATTTTGCTTCAGTCTTTCTCCTTCCCTTCACCACCTTTAACGTATGATACAGCAATGTCCCTTTAATGATTTCTTTTCCACAGGGCTCAGAGGTGGAAGAGATTTATGCTGCTTGGTAAATTTAACTTCATACTCGGCGCAATAAAGAATCTGAAGGTGCACTTAAGAGTTATAAAAAAATCTTGGCTCTCAAACCATAAAATTTCCACAGTGTGGGTATTTCAGGTGTCTTATTGCTGAATGTGCTCAAAGTAGCCCGAATGGGCATTGATGATGGGAAATCAGTATCAGGAAGGTGGTAAATCAATGTGTTGTCTGGATAGCAGGGTGAGGTTAAATATCACAAGCAATGATATCAGAAAGTGTTTTGAGAGATAACCACGTAGGAAATGCTGGAGAAAGAGGCCTTAAGGTAAAGCTAATAAAAGATAACGCGGCTAAGCTGGAGTGATTCAAGGTGAAATTCAATTCCCAGAAAATTCTTGGTGCTTTGACGAGAGCACATTTTGCTATCATATCTCCAGCTCCTGAACAGGCATGGAAGTATCAATCAGACTTAGAATGAAATATAGCTTGATAATTAGCTGCAGAAAAGGATTTGAAATGATACAGAGCATCAAGAAAGAAAGTAAATAACTGAAATGCTTGGCAAAATTACGTGTGCTTAATGAGAATCAGCTTCATTTAAAATTGCTGTAGAGACTTAAGGTCATTTCAGTCATCAGACAGTGATGATTTATTCCCTAGAAACTAACAGGCACACTCCAAACCTAAATAGAAATGAAGGATTTGCAGCATATTACAATATTCTATATTGGCACTGAGCTAGAAGCCTTCCTGAATGAAAGCAAATGACTTTTTGTAGCTGTAGCATGGTAATTGCTTGAAGAACAGCAACAAAAATCCCAACAAAAAAAACCCCAGCAAGCTATTTCTGAAATACAATGCAGCGACAAAATAAGAAATGGAATTGAATGAGAAAAATATATCTGCTGAGGACAAAATCAGACAGCAGGGAGAATTTATAGCCCTGTGCTAATTTCCTACTATCAGACACTGAGCTGGATGGGAAAATGACAGAGAAGAACCTTATCTAATAGATGTGGCAGAAGTGATGGGTTTGAAAGATGACAATCTTCATCTGACCTGATAACAAAGATTCATATTCATAGAGCCAAATGTTAAACTTTCTCATGAAAATGAAGTGTTTGCACCTAATATATTTAGAAATTAGAATCAGGAAGACTTTCTCTTCCCATCTTATCCCCGATAGCTTTTTGGAATAAACTAAATGGCTTTACTGTGCTCGGGAAATCAGGTAAGTGCCTGCTGAGCCTGTTTGCTCATTTACTCCCATCACCAGCTAAAAGACTTGTAAATGTGTTTGTAAACAGTGAGTTATGGGGTTCTGAGTTTGCTGTGCTGCAGGATAATGCAGGTCACGTAGTCCTGTACATTTACTGCTGCAGGTTTTCAAACCAAACACGAGCAGGGTTTGTGAGGGGAAGGGGAGGCTGCACAGAGATGGGGTCAGTGCTTCACTGCCTGACAGTCTGCCCTTTAAAATACAGAGTAGCAGGGAATGAAGCAGCTTTACCAGGATTTAAACCTCAGCCTTTTGCTTAACTGCATAAATCTAATTTGGTCTGGTTTGCTTAAGCGCCTGAAAAGCTCAGGAGCACCAAGGGGATGCCTGAGCTGCAGCTTTGGGGTCTCTTGGACTCTGTGTTGCATTAGGGTCAGCCTAGGAATCATCTTCAATATTTCCTACCTTGATCTGTGGCAGTGTGCACCTGAAAGTTCCTAGCAGACCTAAAATCAGGGCAGTCAAAACTGAATTTTTATTCCTTTCCCCACCAAAATCCACTCACTTTAGTTCTTCAGACACAGGCAACTTGTGTGCTCTTCTCTGTCTCTCTGCTGGGTGGGTTTGGCTTGACTCTGACTCATCTCTGAGCACTCCTGGCGCAGCCAGATCTAAGCTATATTTAATTTTGGGTGATGCAATGACTTCAGCATTGAGGAACTCTCTTGGTCAGGTCATTCTCATCTCACACCCTCATTTGCTCTTTCCCCTGACAGCCTCTTCTTCATCCATGTAAATCCTTTTCAAATAGAGCTGAAATGACTGTTCCTGTAGTTCATCATTTAAGGGAATAGGGCACTTTTCCCTTTTTTTTTTGCATTCCTTCATTGGAAATCTGCACAGAATTCAGCACAAAACACTTGTGCACTTTCACAGGCCCCCACAGCCTTGACCAACCCTTCTGATGGACTCCTGGTTTCCTTGTGCTTCCCCGTCTAAGAATCTGTGTGTATTGCAGAAATGTCATGGTTTAATCATCAAATATTGATGGCCAAAGCTGCAGGAGAAACATATCCACTGCTTGTCTAAGGGATGGATGTCTGAAGTGTTTGGTAAGACCATTTAACACTGAAATATTTACAGTGTAAAAGGAAAGCCCTGCTAGCAATGTTGTGATGAGAGAATTGAATGCTAACACATTACTTTATATAGTAAAGAATTATAAATGCAGCCATGAAAAACAAAATCAGATACTGGCCTGGAGTCTGGGCCTGATGCAACCTTATTTGGGTTGTTATTAAATCCCATCACCATGTCTATTAGGGCACAAAGAACTGCAGCTCAGGACTGAGCTGAACTCACCTGCCTGCTGCCTTTCACATAAATATAGATGATGAAATCAATTATACAAGAACCAGACTCCTTGCTGGCTCATTGCTCTCCTAGCAAGGAATCACTGAAGTTTCCAGAAGTTCAGTTCTTCCTAAACTCTTCAGAAGCTGGGACAACAGATTACCTAAAGGAGATTGCAGACCTCCAGCATGTCTGGAACCATGAAAAATATAATATAATATAATATAATATAATATAATATAATATAATATAATATAATATAATATAATATGAATAGAATAGAATCACTCACCTGGGATGTGTGATTACTTCTGCACTGACATATTGCTTGAAGCAACCTCCTGTCTTAATTACAGATGAGGATATCACACATTTATTTTGCAATGTGAATATCACTATATATATTTTTTTCCCAATTTGTGAGGAAAAAATTCCAGCCAAGTGTAGCTTGCTTCTGGTTAGCTGGTGTCATAATGGTGAGAAAAGGTAGGAAAGGGAGGGAAAAAAGTGGTTTCAGGTAAGATGAAGGCTGAGATTGGTGTGATATATTTGGCCATGAACTGGTTAAAAGACAGGAGTGCAGAGCCTCCAGGCAAGGCAGTGAAACAGATGGACAACTTTGCCCAAACTCTTGCTCAAAGAGGGAAGTGCTGGAGAATCTGTGATGAGAGAGATATAAATGAATATTCCAGGAAACCGGTAGGATTTGGGCTGAATCTTTAGCTGGTGCAAAGTGGAGTTCATGGAGCACTGAACTGAGGGTTGGACCTGTTGAACTTTTCCTATCTCTCCACTAAATGAAGTGGTGGAGACAAAAAAAGCAGTGTTGCTCCTGCCCAGGTGTGTGAACAGCAAAGTGTCTGCAGAGATAAGGGGAGAGCAGAGAGAAGATATTCCATATGGAGGATATGCAGCAAGACAAACCAGGACACCACAGAATGCTTTGCAAATGTATTCCCTGCCTTAAATAAAACATTTTTCTCCTAAAAGAAACATTTCAAGAAGATAACCCAAAGCCAGACTGGCTGCAAATCACTGAGGTAACCACAGGGCAGCCTGTTAGAAATGTTGAGGACACCTTCAGCCCTCCTTGGGCAAGGTAAGGCAGCTCTTTCTCACCCCTAGACTGGATGTGCAGCTGGCAGCCAGTTTTTGTGCTTCCACTGCATTCAAGGCATGCAGAAACATTCCCTCCCATGCCATACAGTCTTTTATTGCTGCTGGGCTGCTAAAGGATTATCCTTAATTCAGGTGATTTGCAGAGCATTCCAGTAACACTCTCTCACTGAGCCCTGTGCAAGAGATAACGATGAAAATGTATTTCAGACTGGAAAAAAGCTTCCTATCTCTTCCCCAGTCAAAAGTAATTCCACAGCAGCAAGGTACTGTACTCTGAGATGGATTTTAATCTGCCTTACACCAGTTGAAATTAGAGAAACTTCAGGTGGAATCAGTACAGTTGTGGTAACATAAATCAAATCCTTTTTCAGCTCTGCATGAAGGGAGAGATTTTTATTTTTTTTTTCCCAAATAAAGGAGGATTGAAAGGCAGAATTCTCTTTCCCTACACATCCCTTCCCTGAATGTACTGATGAATTTCAGGTAGAATGAGTTAAGACAGGGCTGTGCACAAAGGGGATCAAGTAATGTTGACAAGAAGTAGCTGGTGACAACAGCAGTTAATACCAAGGAGGCTGAGAGAGGATTTAGTGGTTATGGCACTATTACACAGGCTGCTGGAGATAAGGCAGCAAGGAGGCAGCAGGAACAGAGTCAGCAAAAGACAAAAGGAATGAAAGGAGCAGCTTAGCCATTAGGAGAGCAAAACCACTTGGAGGTGTTTGTGCCCTTCACCTGTGGGCTTGGCTGTGGTGGCACGACAGGAAAATGGAGCCCTGCAGGTGGGAAAAGTATTTATTTATAATGTTCTATACAGCCAGGCAGATACATGGCCCCCTCACCAGCATTTTGCCCAGTTTGCTTGGCACTCTCACCATACCAGTGCATTCACTGGTGAAGGATTTGTTTCCTGTCCCCATGGTGGTGCCCACAGGGAGCAGCCCTGTGACTCTGCCACTCTCTTTCCACTCCTGATATCACACAGAGGCTTTGTGCTGTAATTTACTCCTCCAGCCTGTGTCAGGAGATTGCTTTTCCTAAGGTCAGTGGCATTTTCAAAGAGCAAAGCAACAGATTTTTTGCAGGATGCAGCTGCCATGTCCTGAGCAGGTGCCCAGATGCCATCGCCAGCCAGGCAACAAGGTGACAGGAACATTGATGTACTGACATGGAGCAGGAAAAAAAAGAATTTCTAAGTGCTTTTGAACTGCTTGGAACTCTCCTTTAGCCAACAGATTCAAAGAACTGGAGACAACAAGCACAAAACTGTGCTGAATAGGGATGAAAGAAGCATGGATTCAATGCTTTCACCCAGCTGAGTGCATCAAGCTGCAGCTCTGTGACAACCCCCTGGTCCTGGCACTTGGGAACTGCAGACAAAAAGCCCTGGCCCTGCTGACCAGCTCACACTCACAGAGGGGACAGGCTGCCAGCCCCAGGCATGTGTTCTGCCCAGAGGATTGATAATTTTCATCTCTCTTTTTAACCACCTAGAGGCCAAGACTTCCCTGGAGTTCAGTATTTATCTGCACTAAAGAGTAAAGTTTTACTTTTTAATAAGGAAAAGCAGGTGGAGGCTTCAAAGCTGTGGCTTTTATCAACAGAACATCTTTTTTCCTATTTACTTGTTTGTTTAAGTGTGAGTATTTAGGGACTACCAAGAAAGAGGTGCTCATCCAGCTGTCTTTTGGACACAGAACAATTTGGAAGATTTTACCTTGCGAGAACAAATACTCACCTCTTGTAACTGAGTAAGAGTATTCTTTACCTTCATTACAAATAACTGTTCAGCATGGAGATTTCAAATGTACAACACCAAGAGCAACACTGAACGAGGTTTAAAAGAGGGGACAATATCCCACTTTCTTTTTGTCTCCCTGTTTTTAACATGTGCCAACTACCCCAAAACCTGTTCTGGCAGCTGGGGACCAGCAAGCCAAATCTGGGCACGTGGATTTCCACCAAAAACCTTTGATCCTCATGCCTTGTGCTGGTCAGGGTGTAGCCATCACTGTGGCCATGCAGGTTTTTAGGATTGTGGCCACAGTGACCCTGGGGCTGTTCCTGCTGGCAGCAAGCTGCAGAGCAGCCCCAGCAGAGCTGAGGATGAGGCTCCTGGATGTGGTCATGCAATGGTTTACATTTGGCACGAGTTCCCCTCAGCTCTGAGCAAAGCTGTGCCAGCAGAGCGGTGGGAGCTGCACTGCATTTAAATGAGAGCCTGAAAAGAGCTCGGAGCTGCTCAGATGGCAAAGACATCTGCATCAACATCCTCAGCCCAAGGATATGAAAGGCACACATCTCCAAGTGCCAGGGCACAGTGTTAAGTTCACCAATGGCATGCAAAAATCAAGACAATACAGTCTTGGCTACTGATCTGTTGAATCTGTTAGCAAAAAGAACCTTAAAATAAAAACCACCCCAAGAAACCATTGAGCACAGATGACTTCAATGAGACTCTCCCCATCTCCTGCAGCAAGTTCATTTCCCACAGAGAATAATTGACAGAGAATGGCAGTTGCAACCCTTGTGTGTGTGTGTGAGAGAGAGAGACTGTCTCTGTATCTCAAAGCATATTTTTATGAGGTTCTGGAAAGAAGCTGGTCTGGGATAATTGTTGCTGGAGACACTGAGAGGCACTGAAAGCACCAGCAGGCATTTTTTGACTAAACCCAAGAAATTCGTAAAATGTAAGACACAGTGTGAAAGGAGGGGGGAAAAAAAGAGAAGAAAAGAAAAAAGAAAGCCCACTAACCTCCCCCAAACCCAAACTCTGCAGTTGCGAAGCCAAAGGAGCCCTCTGAAGACAGACAGTAAAGTCGACTCCCTGCAACGGAGAGTTCTTGCAATAAGAGAACACACAAGTGAGAATTTTTTTTCTTTCCTCATGACCTGGAAAAAAAGTCTTTGATATTCTGAAGGGAATTAGGGAAAAAAAAATTGAAAGTGAGTGAACTTCACTAACAGCCTTCTCCCCATCCCTGCCCCTTGGCAAAAGGATATTTTCTGACAGAATACTCTCCTGTTTGAAAATGCTTTTTGCCTGCTATTAATTATTTTTCTGGAAGTTTTCTATCTCCTTTCTGAAGGCTTATCTGTCTGATTTATTCATATTTCTTAATGTCTGGAGTTTTACCTTATAGACAAGAGCAAAATTAATTGTGTGTCTGGGAAAGGGGCGTGGAAATGTGTGGTGCTTGGGAAGGCCAGCACAGGCAGAAGATCTCTAGTAATGTGTTAAATCTATAATACTTTACAATACAATATTTTAAAAGTAACAACTTGAATCAGTAATGCATTTTGCTTAATTGCTTCTGGTAGGTTATTACTTAGCTGGAAAATTCAGGAGTAACTAACAGGAGTTCTCTTAGCAAGGAGAGAGAAACCTCAGCCCTTAGATATTTTTCTCTGCCTCCAAAAGCTACCAAAAAGGAGATATATCCATATCCACAAAAACCTTTGCCTTAGCTTATGAAATAGAGGTAGATTTAAAATCTTTCCTCTGCAGCACTTAGCAAGTGAGCCTTATATGCAATATGGGGAGCTGAGCAGCACTTGTCCTACATGGATTAGCACACAGGAAATTTTCTTTTTAATTATTCTTCCCACATATAATTATGTTTGAGGTCCCCTTTCATGCTGTGAGTGGGTAGAGGACACCCTGAGAGTGGGAATGCCTCACTCCACAGATTGTGAGTGATTCCTCAGCAGTGCTGCCTCACAGCAGATTTTGGATAACACATGGAAACAATTCAAACTGGCATCAGCTGCTAAAGTGGCTACAGCTGCCCATTAAAAAGTAATTGCTTTTCACTGCCATTAAAAAAAATTCATTTGATTTTTCATCTTTGCTCTACAGTTGAGACTCTTTTATGCACCTGTCAGTATCATGATGTTGCCTGAAGAATGAAATTTCCTCCAAGCATCTGTTTCAGCTGATTGAATATTCTCTTACTGTATAAGATGAGTCCATTGTCTGATGAATGCATGGGATTTAATTTCTGTAAAACATGTCAGGGACTCCTAAGCTTGTGTATGCAAATTCTTTACCTCTGTGAAAGAGCCATCATCTTTGCATGTTGATGGATCACTTTCAAGGGACAAGGCAGATAATTAATTTATTACATATATATTTGGTTGAAAATATAAAAGGGAGATTTAACAGAGAGAACAATTAAGAAGATGTGAAAAGTTTACAGAATTAGGAGTGCTGGCAGTGCAGATTGGGTTTCCTCACAAAGAGCCTTTGTCAGGGACACATTGATATTCTAGGTAAGTCCAGACACTTCTAGGGTTTTTTTTTTGTTGTTGTGACTTTTTATTCGTGGTTTACTTTAGATTATCTTTTCTCCTTTTTTCTTTTTTTTTTTTTTTTTGGTTGTCTGAGGTTTTACAGTAGCTGCTCTGAGATGTACAAATTACAGAGCTAAACACAAAATGAAGTGGAAATGGGAAATTAGTTTACTGTGCAGTACACTCTGGCTGATGGATGGCTACAGTTCACTTTCAGCTTGCTTTGAAAACAATTCTGCTTTAAAAGTAATCTTTGTGAGCTGACTTTCCTTTTCACTCTCCCAGAAAAGAAAGAACAAAAAACCACAATAAGGCTTGTTCTTAACTTGAATTGACTCGACATCATTACTTTGAGATAAAACCCGGGCTCAGACAAGGCAGTTTGGCACTTTAGCCCAGGTTGCCACTGTAAATTAGAGCTTTCCTGAGGAGACAGCCCCAGGCTGGTGTAAATCAGGAGCAGCAGCCCAGGGGCTGGGAGAGCACCTCTGATCCAAACAAACCCAGGGAATAGCACAGCAAAGGAGGTTGCTGTGGCTACAGAGGGAAAAAACCCAAACACCCCAACTTTTCCAGGAGTTTTCCCACAAATCAACAATGTCCAGTCCTGGTGGGTTTAGCAAACCTGCTTCAAGCTGGCATTTAAATGTGAATGGCTGGGCAGGAGATCTGACATCACACAGCCCCACCAGGCTCAGATTATTTTTGTTGCAGCCTCTTTGCCTGCCCACCCAGTACCAGAAACTTTGGGTAATATGGCCCCAAAATGGCCTGAGCCAAAGCAGCTCCATCCTGGCTGAGCAATCCAAGGATTAATGCACTGCTTAGTGCTACAGAAAATGTTCTGTATTAATGCCAAGCTGCTGCCTGCCCTGCCCTCACAACTGGATAAGCAATTCTGTCTCTCAAGGCTGTTTGATAAAGCTTTAGACCCATCCTGCATGTCCAGGAGGTGATACAGCTGCAGGGATATGAAAAAATACTCTGGCTGCAGTAAAAGCAGCTAAGAACAGTTCCTTGGGGCTCTCCAAAACCAGATTTATTTTTTTAAAATCACCACAAGTATCAGCATTCCAACATCAACCTCGTGCATTGCAGAATAATGCAAAAATTTCCTTTTGAGATTTAAGTGCTGTGGGCAGGTTATGGATCTGGTTTTTATTAAAACAATAGGGATTTTTCTTCATATGCTGATTCATTCAGTTTTCTTTCTGGTTTCATAGAAGAGAAAGTGCCGGAGACAATTACAGGCCAGTTGCCTGGAGGGCTCAAGGCAGGCTGTGGTTGTTGTGGGGAGTGCAAGGGGTTCTTTAGCCACATGGTGAATAATCCTGTATAAAATTGGAATAATAGACTGATTTTAGTTGGAAGGAACCTTAAAGAACATCTCATTCCAAACATCTCATGTGGTCAGAGACACCTCCCCCTAGACTAGGTTATTACTGAATGCCTATTTCCTCTATTTGATGCTTAAAACAACATTTTTAGGTGATTGCTTAACAGTCTTACCACTGATAACAAGAGTGACAGCAGCACAAACTCCTACACCAAAAACTTCATACCTGCTCACTGATTTTTATCCAAATCCTTTGCCATAACCACATGATCCACCCTCCTCCTCAAAAAAATCCCCAAGCTGAAAAGGATGCTCAGGTCCTCACTGCCAAATTGTTCCTCCTAGAAATAAATGCTGCTCTGGGAGGCTACAACAGAGCTCCTGGTAAATGAAAGTGGGAAAATCAGGGAATGGCAGCAGATTGTTCCCAACCAGGGGCAGTTTATCACTGGGTTTGACAAGGGGACTGCTGGCAGGCAGTGTGTACCCACAGGGGAGGTGAGGTAATGCAGGCAGGAGCATTAAGTTTCCATGGGGTCACGTTTTCATAGCTGATGGCACAAAATGCAATTAGAGAGGGAGAAAAATTAGATTTAGTGACTTCTCATCTATAAACACAGGAGCTGGAGCCGCATTTCAAAGCAGTGCACAGTGAGATGCAAATGGCTGAGTGGCTGCTTCGTTTGAGAGACATGCTCCTCGAGTCTTTGGCCAAGATAAGGAATCAAGGGCAGTTATCTCAGTGTGGAGGAGATTGAAGATTAGAGATCTCTTTTAAAATATTCATAGAATGCTTGAAGCATTCCATCAATGGATATCAGCAGTCCCTGGATAAGATTTCATTCTGCAATACAGACTCTGATGATTTTATATTCTTATTGAGGACCAGGAAGGGAAGATGGTTCCTCCTTTGTACCTCCTCCTCCTTTCTCCTCCAACTTCTGTCTGAAATGAATGTTTTTCCTACAAAGTTATTACATCATCCACTTTATTAAATGATGACCTAACCCAGCCTTTTTAATGTCCAACACCTATGTGGCAACTAAATTTATTCTTCAGTTTTAAAAGGAAATAAATTGTTCTGATTTTATCTTGCTCTATGACTTTGAGAAGCTGGTGTCTCCAAGCTGGTAATCTGCAAAACTTTGCTCTAACCTCTGAATTTCTAGGAGCTGCAGCAATGATTCTTAACCTCTGTTTGGATTTCTAGGAGCTACAGCAATGATCCTTTCTGACAATGATGGGAAAAATGTTTATTTTTGTCTAAAATCACGTTCAAGGAAGGAGTAATTTGGTTATATGATGCAATACCTATTTTTATATGGCTCTATTTTCAAAAAATGGTATTCTCATCATGCTTAAATAAAAACAAATATTAAAACATAAATGTCCAAGCCCATTAATGTTTCTTTGTTCTTTAATGGAAGAGGAGAATCTGCCAATCCTTTGTCAATCCTCTGCTTGGCTTCCCTGAGAAATGAGATTATATAAAGTATTTCTATCAGGGTTTAAGTTATGTCTCAAATAATAGTTGTGAGGTTGTGTTATCTGAAAGGGGAGGGAAAATAATTGCTTTAACCTTGAGTAGAAACCATTACATTGGGGATGTTTAATGGGACTTTAACCACATAAGAGTTAAATGTTTGATTCCAGGGCTCTGTCTGTAGGAGCAGGAAATTAAGGAATAGTTTTACAAGGCTATTCATCTTACCTCAAGATAGATAACCAAAGCAGGAGCCTGGATCCTACCTGTATCCAGTGAAAGAGTTTCTTAATGAAGTATGACTTAATTAGTTGGTATTTGACGTCTGGCTGTGGGATAAATCCTACCAAAGTGAACATTTTGAAAAGCCAGGCTGAAACCACATCACAAGGAATATTCACATAGACAGGAAGACATGTATAAATCAGACAACTTTTCCTCCTTTGCAGACATCATCACTCACAAATCATCTTTAATGTGTGTTATAAAAATAATTAATGGCCCAATTATAACTTATTTTTTCCCCACAGTACTTCAAACACCTAATGTGTGTAGGCATGCTCAGAAAATCCCAGGAAGTGCCTGTTTGCATCTGGAGGAGCCTGGAGATCTTTGAAAATCTGCTTCTGAGGGGATTTAAAAATGCTTTTAGCCTTTTTTTTAATATGAACTTTCCTGCTGTTATGTTCATTCCTTACAATAATGAAATGCAGCGTGGTAGAACGAGGGAGAGATTCCCTCCAAATAGGTTTGGAAGCTGCACAGCAGCACTTACAAATTGCTTTTTGACTGGAATGATTCAACATCAGAGAGTTGTTAGCTCCAGTCATAGATGCACAGATCTGGTTTGTTAAAGGCTGGCTTTGCCAAACAAATCAACATCTCGGAGTGTTGCAAGGAAGCTGAAGCTTGGACTTCTTATTCAACAAGAAGAGTCTGCCGGTAAATCCCATAGCATTGCTTTTGTTTTAAAATAAACTGTGGTGTGAATTCAACATAAAAGCAGACATGGAGCATGTTGTCTGATATTTTGGCTTGGGTTCTAATCAACACTGTTTACTCAAGTGAAACGTGGTGATAAATGCTCTGAATCAGAAGCATGTTGTGATGTGCTGCAAAACCCTCAGTGTTAAATTGGCTTTTTCCCCTCCTGACTGAAACTCTTTCATTGTTTGAACAGAGACAACAAAAACCAATTTCGTCAAGGAACCTTGTAAGTCAAACTCTGCATGTATCAAAGCCTATTCAATGAGCCTTAAGCTTCTATAACATAACTTGTAAAAAGCAAATTATTTAAAGAAGATTCAAATTGAAAACCCCAAGTTTGATTTTGGTTTTTTGGATTTTTTACTTATGTCTCCAATAAACTCTAATCCTTTTATTTTTCTTCACAGTTTTTCCTAATTTCATTTATGCAAGTGAGAATTGGGAATGCCAGCACAGAGTCACAGAGAAGTATGAAGGAAAGAAGCCTTTGCATAAGACTTGGTAAGATTTTTTTTTTTTTTTTTATAGTTGTTGTGAATATTTAGAAGACTCATTTCAGCACTGCTGCATTTCATTGTTTGGGCCTCTGGGCAAACCAACCTTCCTTCCTGCCCACTGTCCTTTGTGGCATTTGCATCCCTTCACCCAGGATTTTTCTCCTGGGAAGCTGAGAAACCTCAGAGAAAAGGAAAACAATTCTTATCTCATTTGCTTCTCCTGTGTTGTGCTCATGTGGAATGTGTTTGGAGATTGTTCACCCACAGGTGATTGTTCCATTGGATTCTGCTGGGAGTTGTTTCCACTCTGTGGCCAATCAGGGCCAAGCTGTGTTGGGACTCTGGAGAGAGTCAGGAGTTTTCATTATTGTCTTTTTAGCATTCTGTAAGTATCCTTTCTGTATTCTTTAGTATAGTTTAATATTCTTTAATATAATATAGTATCATAAAATAATGAATTAGCCTTCTGAGAACATGTAGTCCGATGCATCATTCCTGGCTTTGTCAAGGCTTCCCTGCAAATACAATAGTCCTTTCCTCCTGCTTCCCTTCCTCCCCCTTCAGTCCCTTTAAATCCTGTCAATGCATAAGAAACAAACTTCTCCCAGGAAGGCAGCAGAAACACAAATCCTGCAGGACACACTTCTCCAAGCAGGCACAGCCTCCCCAATCAAGCCAGGATCCAAGGAAAGATGAGCCCCTGGTTAAAGCACCAGGGAGGCTGTGGGGCCACTGCTCTGCTCTGTGGGCAGCAAAGCACAAATTCAGAAGTGCTCCATTCTTCCCGTGACATTTATGACCAGGTTTTCCAGCTTAGTTCACTGCCTCGTGCCCAATGTCCCGAGGAAAATCAAAGCCTTTGAAGCCATTTTCCTTGATGATTTTCACTCCAGTCCATATGTTAGAGATCCCTGCAGACCCCAAGCCTGCCCAAAGGATGCATCAGGATGAAGACAAAACCTTAACAAGAGGAATTTGGACTTCTTTCCTACATGGTCATCGAGGTCTTTGGAAAACCTGGTCTTGAATCTCAATTTTCCATCACACAGGTGGAGAATTATCTTTTCCTCTTTTTTTTTGTACATCCTGTTTGCTTAAACTCCTTCAGGATCGTCTTTGGTGAAGCACAATGGGACCTTAATCCTGGTAAAGTTCATGGATTCTTCAATAATTCAGATAGTGCAGAATCACCTCAGTTCCCACAAATGAGTATCGTGCATATGATGTATTGATTTTTTCCCCCACTTAGTGAGCTTTCCCTTTCTTTTCTCCTTTTTCCTCTGATCTTTTTGATAGATAAAGGAGATACAGATTTATGAGGTCAGAGGCCTAAGAGAGAAAGAGCAATTTAACTGTGCAGCAGTGAAAAAAGAAATCTGAGCAAAAAAAAAAAAATATCAATCTGCAAAGGAAGAAAATTCAAAAGATAAATAAGAAGCTGAAGAAAGACCATATTTTAAAGAAAATTCCCCTTTAAAGGAAATGAAAGATGAAAGGCAAATGATCTTTAACATCAAAAAGCACTACCCAAACAGAAGTCCAAGATGATTTTGTTCTAAAGTAGTAAAGAGGAGAAACAATTAGACTTAATATAAAAGATGGAGAGAGAGATTGAGGGAATTTTAACTCAGCAGAAAGCTAAGAAACAGAAATGTAAAGCAAGTGGGAACTAACAGGAAAGGAAGAGCATTTTTAGGCTCAGAAGGCCACACAGCAGAATGTAATTTTCAAGGGACACATCTCTAGTTCCTTGAAGCTTGATGGGAATACCTGGTGTGGAAGTTCCAGGTGTTTTTTGACAGATCTGCTCTGTGATTTTTACTGGCAGCTGTCTTTCCCATCAATGCTTTGTCCTCACTTTCCCTCCTCCATTCATCACCAAAATGATGAAACCTCATGGTCCATTCCTGGCCAAGGAAATCCAGACAGCAGCATCTGTGCAGGAAATGCATTTTCACAGCAGAGCTCATTTCAGTGGTGACCCCACGCAAGCAGCTGCTTGGCAATAGACTGAAATCCATTTAAAAATGCCAGCTTGAAAGAGCAGCTGAAGGAAAGCTGGGCACGTTCTCCTGAAATATAGGCCAGGGGTAGCTGGGTGCATTTTTTCTTTGAATTTAAAGTGAGGAATCCTACTCAGTGACCTTCCCAGCTAAACTTGTGTGTGACAGAACACATAGAAACCCAGAGGTAAAATAAATGCATTGCAGCCCCCCTCTCCACATAGAAAAATATAAGAATTATATAATTCAAAACAATTTTCAAGGCAATTTTCTATCTCTGCTATCATTCACAGTAGGAGTAAATGTCTCAGCAGTGGGTAAATGATAATCCTTACCAATCTTCGGCAAAAAAATAAAGTAAAAACAAAAAACTCCGATTTTCTTTTGTTAACTGTTTGCCAAAAAGCTTGATTTACTATCATGTAGGCATGAAAAGTGAAGGCCAGCCTGTAACCTGTGAAGCGCAGAAAATGAATGTTAAAGAATGCACGATGGGTCCCAGATAGGATGAAATATTAACAATATGGAGTAGGGCTGTGGATATTGCAAGCCTGCTGCCATCTAATTAAGAGTACATTGTCTCCTAGCAGAGTTATAATACAAATGGTTCTCCTGCATATTCCCAAATTCTCTTCTTACCACATACCCAAAGTGCCTGTGAAAATTCAGCATATATTGTTGTTTTGACCTAAAAAAAAAGTCCTTTATTTTTTGTTCCATGGTGAAGATGAGCTCTCACAGGAATTCAAAATAGAACTTTCAGAGTTTCTTTTTTTTGCTCTGCTGCATAAGGTGATTGAAAATAAGTGTTGAAAACAGTGTTGCTTAGAATTTTTTAGAGTTGGTGTCTTTCTAAACATCCTGAAAAGCAGAACCTCTGGATATGTTAAGACCTGGGTTTCTAGCAAATATGTCCCTGGACCTGTGTCTTCCAGGATGCTCTAAATGTTTGGAATTTGGGTAGATGTCTTGTCACATTCAAAACCATCTCAAGTTTCGCTTGACTCACACAAGCACTCCTCTCATTGTTATTTATAACAATTTTAGATCTTTCAGGAATAAATCCTTCCCTGTGAGGGTGATGAGGCCCTGGCACAGGGTGCCCAGAGAAGCTGTGGCTGCCCCTGGATCCCTGGAAATGTCCAAGGCCAGGCTGGATGGGACTTGGAGAACCCTGGGACAGTGGAAGGTGTCCCTGCCCATGGCAGAGGTTGGAACAAGATGAGCTGTCACCTGAAGATGCCCATTTCTCAGAACAGCAGTGTACAGGTGAGAAAATTTTTTTTTTCTGATCTTTTCAATGAGATAAAAAGTTGGAGAGAACTTGGCTGTTCTGCAGGGTAAAGAACTGAAAGCTGTGAGCTAACCTCCAAGTATGGGACTGTGTCTGAAAAGAATTTGTGAAAAGAGAAGGGTCTGAGCGCTTGAAGTCAAAGCTTGGAGGTGTAGAAGAGATTACAAGTGACCTCACCCCTGATCACAAGTCACAGCTGTACTAATTACCAGAGAACAGCCTTGCCCTTAATGGGAGACAGCTGTGACTAATAAAGATAAATGTGATAAGAGGGGTGGGTTGGGCAGTCAGGGAGAGCCCGGAGGAAGGGGATCTAGAGGAGGTGCAGGAGCCCTGAGGAAGAAGGAACAATCCAGGGAGACATAAAGAAGAACAAATCAAGGAAGGGAGCTGCTGCTGTAGAACATCTACTGTGAGATCAGTCTGGATCTGATAGAGTTGGAGCCTGCAGTTCACAGTTGAGCTAGGTAAAAAACCTTCGGTCAGAGGCAGCAAGGAAACACTCCCAGTGATATTCCAGCAGGAATAGTCAGCAGTCAGTCTGACAGAGAAGCCAACAGTAAGAACTTGCTGTAGTCAGAGTCAGGATGGCTGAACTGTAAAGAAGAATAAACCAGGACCCTTTGAGAGCCTGTCTTGGCTCATTTCTACCCCTAACGAGAGGTCTGCTGCAACACCTGAGACTAGGACAGGATATCTGAAGGCAACCAATAAAGAAAGAATGATCTACCTGTCGTGTAGATTATCTGGGCTGCAGCACAAGGGAAAAGGCCCCCTCCTACTTACAAACTGGAGAGGTAATGAATACTCCCTTGCCTGGATCTAGTGGGTTTTGGGCACAAGAGTAATTCATGATATAGTTCTCCTTGAACTGGGATTTGATGGTGATACCTTTAGGTTTTAAGTTTTTCTGTTCTTTGGTGTGCAGCTTTTAGCTTTATATTAAGTGTCACCAGGATCTTTTCACAGGTGAAGACAAAACAGTCCTGCTCCAGCTGGAGACTCAAAGACAAGCTCTTCAAACTTCAGGCCCAAAGCTTAAACAACATGAAAAGAGCAGGATGGGCAAGCAAGGAGGATGAAACTTCATAATTTGAAGCTATTAATTGGAGGGCTAACTCTTATATGCAAATGGACTAAAACTTGTAAATGTGAGAGCTTGTGATGAAGCTATCTTTTGCTTCCACCTTGGAGCCATCCAGGCAGAGCCACAAGTGTGGCTCTGGTACTGCCAGGGTGTGGCCTTTGGAGGCCCTTCAATAAATATTAATAAATATCCACTTTATTGCTCTTAACTCCGTCTAGCCTCTGTTCCAGCTCCTTAGGGCATCAATGGGATAATGATCTGCCACCTTGATCATCTTTTTGAGAGCATCATAAGTGAAGATGAAGCTGATTAGGGAGGAAAATCCTTCTTTGGTGAAGCAGGTGAAGTACTTGACCAGGTAGCTGGCATTGAATGAGACACTGGAGGGCTGACCAGAGGCAGAGCTCCAGGTGGTCAAAATCATTATCCCTGCAACAAAAGATCACACTTTTAATATTGACAACAAATGGTGTTTAAAAGCCATGAGCAAGTCTCAAAGATACAGCAAAGCTGGCTGATAAATAATGCCTTAAAACTGGACATTTACTTTCCTGCCCTGAAGCTGTATTTGGGTTGCATTTGCAAATTGTCCTTCTCATCAGAGATTTTTCTCCTTTCCTCAATGCCACATTTACCATGCCTTGGTTTCACCTGCTGGTATCAAGTGTCAGCACCTCAGCAGTGTGATCCTACACAGGGCATGGTGTGACCCAGGAGGAGCCATTTTATCACTGTAAAATCATAATTACTGCAGTCAAAGCTTCCTGCACATCTGTCAGTGCAGACCTTGCATCAGAATTTTTTTCAGAAGGTCATTTTCCTGTCATCACCTCACCTGAGTGTTTCACACAGTGCTGCCTTCTCCTTCACAAGGTACAGCAGGGAATGTTTCAGGCCTTGCCAGATGGCAACTTCAGGACTGGGAATACTTAGGTGATAGTTTCTCAGTTAATTCCATGTTTCTGTTGTGTGTTTCCAACCACCCCTGTCAGACAATCACTTTTTCCCTCTTTAAAAGGAGCATTCAATTAATTTAAAACAAGAAACCAGACTGCAGCTTCACTACAAAGTCTGAATGTATGCAATAATAAATCACAAGCATATTTTTGTTTGCATCTTCCATCTAAGGATGCAAAGAGTTTCACAAAAAATCTTGTGTTTGAAGCAATGCTCATGAAAGTGTTAACTTGAAAAGGCAGCTCTGAAAAAGAAACTGCTGGGGATTTGCCTATGATGAATGTAGGGCAAGATCAGCCAGGGAGATTTCACAGTATTTCTCCCATGATCTATTAAATGTGGTTGTCATGTCCCATCTGACACAATCTCATTTCCAACTGACTTTGTTGGGGATGGTCAGGGCTTCTCATGGAATTGAAGGCAGACTCAGCCCCTGGCACTGACTGCACCTTCCAGGAAAGCACCAGGCTTTGACTGAAGGCCTGACATGGATCACAGCCTACTCTCACCAGTGCTGAATTGTGTCAGGTGAATGAACAAGAATTTCCTCTTAAGAAATTCTTAAGAGGAACAAGAACAAGAATTTCCTCTTAAGAAAGATTATTAGGCTAAAATTGTTTTGGTAAGAAACAAAATAATTGCAGATGATCAGCTGAGGTGTGTGGCACAAAGAAATCCAAACGCAGATCTTGCCCAAAGTGTCCCAAAACTTTTTGCACTTACAGGAAAACACTCAAATATCTGGATTTCAGTTTTGTTTTCTCATGGTCAGGGACTCTCTGATTCCTATAGTGACAAGTAACAGCTCACTTGTTATCCTTGCTATCCATGGGAACACTTTACAGCAAAAAGTGTGGCTTTGTTCATTAGCATCCCAGTCATGAGTCATCCTTATCCTCTTTGTCATCCTAATAAGGGTATTTGAACAGGTGTCTTCTCCAGAAGGACATGACAAATCTCCATCCCTTACAGATACAAAATTCATTAGACATTTCTTTTTCTTTCAGAAATCCATTTACCTTTTGTCACAGACCAGCAGTTTTTAATTCTTGGTTTCCTACAGCTCTTTATCTTCTCTCAGACTGGAGAGGAGTACATGCCTGTCTGATCCAGCAGAAGCTGCTCTCTCCAGCGAACTGGAAGAAATATGGCTAAATCAGAATTCAGCTGAAAAACAGGACTTCCTGTAGCTACTGCAACACTGATTTTTGTATTGTTGGGAAGACCTAAGATGCTGTTTTGTTTTGGTGCTGCATTGTTTCGTGTAAGATGAACCAGACAACTGTTTCTTTGCTACCTCTGCTCAGACTTTTCTTACCTCTTCCTACAAGGTGCCAAATTAACTCACAATTAACAAAAATTGTGAATTTTCAGATATAAGCTGCTTCAGGTGATGGCCTATTTTTGGCAGAAATCCTTCTTTTTTCTTGACTAGGTGATGAAGTTCCTAATATCGTCACTTCAGCAAATGCCCTCAGTCAAATAGTCTGGGGGTTGTGGGGGAACCCCTTTTTTACTTTGGGATATTTTAGCTGTTTATGTGAAGTGTAGTCCAGAATACCAAAAATCAGAGCCCAAGTTCCCATATGTAGAGACCATGGTGTAGGGATTGGGCAATCATGCATTCTGTAGGGCTGAGTTACTGATGATGAAGAACAACCAAAGCAGTTTGAAGGACACAGCAGTGGGTGCAGGAGCTAATCTGAAGTACCTGATCTCACTGACCAGCCCTGCTCCCTTTCAAGACACTGTTCCTCCCCAAAAAGCAGAGTTTGGAGTAAAGTTGAGTGTGAGAAGAAGGGAGGGTTGGAGGGAAGGTGTTTTAAGATTTGGCTTTCCATCTTATTATCCCCACTCTGGTCTGAGAGGCAGTAAATCAAACCTCTTTCCCCTGTCAGATTTTCTCTCCCTGTCCAGCTGAGGAAAGAAGTGACACAGTGGCTTTGGTGGGCGCCTGACATCCAACCAGGGTCAACCTGTCACAGACAAAACACTGGAAAAAGAAATCTCAGGCTCCAGAATCACTCATGAGTCTTTTCCCAGTCTCCTTGACTGTCCTGTGTGTGTTTATCCACTTAACCCCAGGATTTTGGTTTTTAATTTCCTTTTTCAAAATTTGTGATTTTACTTAAGAGTATGATAAAATTAGCCTCTTTCCAGTGTTACCAAGATGGAAGAAGTTAGAGCTCAAGCACATAGTTTATGATGGGAAAAAAATTAAAAAAAAGCTGAATTTGCTAAGCCATGTGGGAGAAATGGGCTTTAATAAGGGCATAGACCCAAGCCTGCCAATTCCCTGCTTGAATTTCTCTCCATGTCAGCAAAGCACATTTGTGTTGAACTTTCTCAATTGCCTCGAGTTCAGCCCAGGATTAGCCTTTGCACTAATCTTCAAAATTGGGAATGGCCTTAACATTTCCTGCAAGGTGAGCTCAGACACAAATACGGGAATCATTTGAATGCCATAAATTACCTCCACTCTCCTCTGTGTGTGTGTGTGCATGTATAAGTGAATAAACAAGTCCTTATGTTTTGTCCTTCTAAAGAGCCTGTGGAAGGTTTCTTCAGTGCTAGGCTGACAAATTTAGTGTTTAATTTCCTAGAGATGCAATCAAATTCTGCCTGCTTCTAAATCCCCCTCCTCCTCTTCAGCTTCCTCTCCCTCACTTCACATTGTCTCTGAGTGAACAACACATTTCTGTCCTCTGCATCCAATTATGTGTATGGTGAATTTTGAAGCAGGAGAATATAAAATATATGACCTATGAGCAAAGAATTCAGTAAGGTTTTCCATGGCCTAAAGTAAACCAACCAGTTTGTTACTGCATCCAAGCTTTGACCTCACATGAACAAACAAACTGATTCTTCAAAAATGGGAATCTATTAATGCACAAAAACCTCAATAAAAAGTTATGACCCTTATCCTAACCCTCTCAGATCTAGTCCTACAAGGCCTCCCATGCCAGGGCTCTGCAAAAATTTTATTATTAAATTGTAAGCACAACACATTCCTAGCCATTCCTAGTTCTAGAGCAGTTCCCAAAGTGGAAGGAATATATCTGATAAGTCAAATAACCTGACAATCAGTCTCAAATTCCCCTGTGTATATAAAATTATGTTTAATTTCTACTTCTGCCAAAAAGCATTTAATCATGTGCTTAACTCTGAGTCCCATCAAAGGCAATTACTGTCAGGAGGACACAATTTGGTATTTTTGTACGCAGCCCATCTATAGATTCAATATTGAGGTAAGTGCTTGCTTAACATTTTCAGGAGCACTCAAATACCAACAAATTCTGGATTCAAATATATTTGATGGACACAGACTTGGTTTTCTGAGTTGCAAGCTAGTTAAACAAAACAATCTCTGTGAACTTGTATTAAAATATGTTCAATATATATTAAAGTCATCATAGATAACTGCAATAATTTATAAATGTCAGGTTAGTCAAGGCAAGCACTAAATCAGATGTGGGCAACAACCTATAAGGACTATGGTGGAACAAGTGACTTTGAAGCTAAGCCTATCTATATTCAATTTTAAAATATAGTTTTTAAACTGTTACAGCAAAATAACCTGTTCATCTCAACTTTAATTAAAAGAAATATTGCAACAGTTGTTTCTTATAGTGAAAATTACAAACCACTGATAGTCCAAAGAGAACTACAAGAGAATTAGGAGTGAATAATGAGCTGGATTCATCTTGGCTGTGTGATGAGCTCAATGGCTTTCCAAGGAAAGTTTCTTACATGGAATTGCATATGCTTGATCCTCCTGCCATACCCAACACATTTACCTGTTCAGAGATGGGCTGGAAAGAGTCTGCAGTAAAAGTCTGGTGAGAAGCAGCTGAGGGAGCTCAGCCTGGAGAAAAAGTGGCTGAAGGGAGATATTATCAATTTCTACAATTCCCTCACAGGAACAAGTGAGGGTCAGGCTCTGATCCCAGGCAACAAGGGACAGGACAAGGGGAAATGGCCTCAAGTTGTGCCAGAAAAGGTTTAGAGTGGATACTGGGCACAATTTCTTCACCCAAAGGTCATCCATCCATGGCACAGGTTGTCCAAGGCAGTGGTGGTGTCCCCATCCCTGAGGGAATTTAGGAGCTGTGTGGATGTGACACCTGGGGACACAGGTTAGTGGTGGCCTTGGCAGTGCTGGGGGAATGGTTGGGCTTGATTGTGAAGGTATTTTTCAATATAAATGATTCTATTCTTCTAATTTCTTACTATTTGGCTTAGCACCATGAAGCTGCAGTGCCAGAAGATGATTATCCTGTGTTGGATAATCACACTGAAAAGAGAAGATCTTCCCTGAAGAATTTAAATGTAAAAAGAGATGAAAAACAAATGAACACAATTACCCTGGGAAATAGAGGAAAAGAAAGGGATAGAACTGTTCAGTATCACAGGACACAGCCTCAGGAGGAGTTTTGAATTTTCAGAGAACAGAAACACATCTGGGAACACATGTACCTGTCACAGTTACATTTGCCCTGACAGCATCGTGCCTTCCTGTCTGTCTAAAGGGTAGGAAAACATAACCTGTGGATCATCCCTATTCCTCTTTTCCAGCTGCTCTGCTTTTTAGCTAAAACCAGATGCCGGGCATGTCTAAACACACCTAAGACAGCAAAAGCTAGGAAAGGTGAGTCCCAAGTGATGGGAATTTGAATGAGAGTTTTGCCTCAAAGTCAAGCAGAAAAGGCTGGTATTTTGCTTGTTTTTATTTTAAGGTATGCTAAGAAAACTTTTCCCTGCCCTCAACCATGATCCCTTGCCTGAAGGATGACACAGGCTGTCTGAATTTGTGGATGAGCACAAGAATGGCTAAAGAGAATGAAGATAGCCCAGAGGGATCACAGGGAAGGATTATAAACTCAGTTCTGACCTTGCTGAGCTTGAATTGGTACATAATCACACAGAAGATGATGTGAGTTTGCCTGGAGGGAGACTGGAGTAGAGAGATCAATCTCTGAGCTTCCTGCTTAGAAAGGATGAACATTTTTCCTGAGATTTACCTACTGGTGATTGACAGATCAAGATCAAAAAAGACCAGGAAAATGGCCTTATAAAACACAGAAAATATTTACCAGATGAGAGGAGGAGGAGGAGGTAGGGTGGAAACAAGAGTCTGAATTCATTATTTGATTTTGGGCTTGCTTGATGACACCATGGCTACAGCTAAACTTGCTCTGGTGTAATCTCTTCTTGTCATTGCAGAGGGGTTCAGAGGGGCTCTGATGCAGCTCCAGCAGGAAGAAATTGGGAAGTCTTTCTGGAAATCCAGGTGGTTTCCAAGTGTTATAATGCTTGCTCTTTGAAAGCAGAAGGTGCTCAGACTAAAAACACATTCATCTGTTGAGTGAAGTGTTTGCTTTCATTCTTGGAGGCTGTTTCTCTACTGCGAAATTAAAAGGAGAGGGGAAAAATTTCTGCAGACCTGAACTGCCTTTTTGAGGTTTGATATGAGGTAATCTAAGTGTATTTTGGAACACAAAGCCTGCTGAGGCAGATTTGGGGATCTGTGCAAGGTGGAAAGCAAGTTCACACATTCTCCATACAATGTCCCAAGAGCAGCCCCTTCCCCAGACCACTCCTAAACAACCAGTAATGATAAAAGAGCACCATGGACATGTCAGTGATTAAACAGCTTGGGCAGCCCTGGATTAGCACTTTAACCAAATTCCCTGCTGCATTTGACGTCAAACAGCTCCAGAAGCTGGAGGGGCACTCCCTGGCATTGGTCTGCTCTTATCATTTATTCCCTGAGGAGCAAAATCCTCTCACATAGAAAATTTAAAAGAAAAAATCTACAATCCAGAATTCGTGTGAATCAAATTCTTCAGTGAGAGTCACATCTTTCTTCTGATCCATCCCACTTACTTAAAGGCATTTAAGCGAGAGGACTATATTAAGACTTAAGTGATCTTAGGTTTTCTCCATAGTCAAAAGAAGGAAGCAAAAGAAATTAATTGTTTAGAAAGTTTAAATTCACCCTTCAAGAAGCATTTTTTCTATACAATACTTGTTTATTTGTTCAGTATTTAGTCAAACTGTAATACAATATATAATTACAAAATAATTACATTTCTGCCTATTCCACCAGTGATTACTGTTCTCCAGCTATCAATCAACACCAGTTATAAAACACTGATTGCTAAATAACTTGAATATTGGGATAAAAAACTACCAACCCATGAGGCAAAACTTTCTGTCTGTCAGAAGTAGGGAATAGAAGTTGGTTTTCATTTTCACAAGCCCTGCTAACCTAAGAACAAGCAAAGAAAAGAAGATCATCGTTATATAGGAGGTGTTGGATAAATGCTAGAAAAGGGAAAAACCATCCAATGCAGAGAGGAAAAAAATGTTAATTTAGTTCTAGGTCATGGGATAGGGATGAAAACTTAAGTAAAGGCAATAACAGCACAACTAATGCATGTATAATAAAAGATAAAACAACATTAGCAGAGGTTGTCTGCAGAGAAGCTAGATTTTACATTCGAAAACTTTAGAAAGGGGAAAATGAAATCCCAGCAAATACAGAGAAAAAAGAGGAACACAAATGGATGAGGAAAAGGTTCTACCTGGTCAGGTGGTCCCACTGCTGATTTCCTCTTGAGGGAACCACTGGCACTGTAGGCAGGAGGAGGTGATTTGTATTCAGCTGTGCAGAGGTGAAGGCATCTTCTCCACCCGGCAGCAAGGGCAGGGTCTCTGCTACTTCACAAAAGTAGATCAGAGCAGCAGCATCTCCCAGTTTCCACTGAACCAGCTGTAAGTTTGTGTTTTTGCAGTTTACAGCCACATAACCCAGCCCTGAGCTGCCCCAGCCCTGCAGGAGCTGCAGCCTCCTCACCATCCCTTTTTGTACTCGCCCCAGACCTTGCCCTTACACCTCATCAGGACACACAGCTGCTGGCCCCACTTGTGTCCATCCCAGGGATGGTGGAAGGAGCTGGGAATCTGTGCCAGGGGCAGTGTTAATCACTGACTGATTAATTAATGCCTGGAGGTGTTTACCCAACACCACCTCCAGGGAGATCAGGGTTAATAACAGATCTGTCACCTTGCAGCTCCTGTAAAAGCCTCTCAATGGCATTTTTCATATTTTTAGTATGGCTTTTTAATACTCCCAGTCTTATCAGTCTAGGAATGCTTGATCTATGGATTTTTATTTGTGTGTACTTAGAAATAAACATCCACAAACACACACCCATGTATGCAGGAGAGAGGCATTGGGCACTTTAGGTCACTGGAAATTTTATTTGCTGCCATCAATCCCATCCTTTTCCATGTGGTCTCATTTCCTGGCTTGTTTTATCAATACAGAACAATCACAGGGAATAGAATAGAATAGAATAGAATAGAATAGAATAGAATAGAATAGAATAGAATAGAATAGAATAGAATAGAATAGAATAGAATATCCTGGGTTGGAAAAGGACCCACAGGGACCAGCAATCCAGCTCCTGGCCCTGCACAGGAAACCCCAACAATCCCACCCTGTGCCTGTCCAAGCATTTCCTGAGCTCTGCCTCTCTGGGGTGCCTGTTCAGTGCCCAATCACACTCTGGGGGAAGAACCTTTTCCTAATATCCATCCTAAATCTTCTTTTTGTGCCATTTTTCTGAGTCCTGTCACTGTTCCCAGAGAGCAGAGATTGGTGTTGCCCCTCATGAGGATGTTGAAGACCACAATGAGTCTCCCCTCAGTTTCCTTTTTCTCCAGTTTGAACAAACCTCCTATGGGTTCTCCTCTAGACCCTTCACCATTTTTGTGGCCTTCCTTTGGGTTTTATAGCTTTATATCATTAATTCTGATCATATCCTTATGACATGGCTCAGGAAAATGGACTGGCCAAAATCTAGATGATGGTCAAAATCTGCCTGGTTTCTAACTGCATCAGCATCCTGAGCTATGTCTCTACATGATATTGCATAAAAATATCAATGTTTCTGACAAACCTGGCAGTGCCCGTTGGAAATAAGGACAGGAATATGAGGCTGGGGGTGAAGGAGACAGAGTGGCTGCAGAAACTCTGGTTTGGCTGAGCTAAAACCCCGTGGGACTGTGTCACATTCACATTCTCTGATAAAATCCCTTCACCCAGGGTTTTTCTCCTGGGAAGCTGAGAAGCCTCAGAGAAAAGGAAAACAATTCTTATCTCATTTGCTTCTCCTGTGTTGTGCTCATGTGCAATGTGTTTGGAGATTGTTTACCCACAGGTGATTGTTCCATTGGATTCTGCTGGGAGTTGTTTGCACTCTTTGGCCAACCAGGGCCAAGCTGTGTCAGGACTCTGGAAAGAGTCAGGAGTTTTGATTTTTTTTTTTTTTTTAATATTTAGTAAGTATCCTTTCTGTATTCTTTATTATAGTATAGTATTCTTTAATATAATATAGTATAATAAAATAATAAATCAGCCTTCTGAGAACATGGAGTCAGATTCATCATTCCTCCCTGCCCTGAGGGTACCTGCAAATACAATAGGACTGCACCCTTAGAGTGCATTTAGGGTTGTACAGTGATTTTCAGGCATCCTCACACACACACAACACATGGCCAAAAGCACGCATGGAAACAAATGTGGCAGAAAACCTTGCACAGACAGAGAAAGTCCTGTTTATAAAATCTTCAGGGAACAACTGTACCTTGTCTGTCTGTAAAGTTTCTAGCACACAATGGCAGCCAAAGGAAAAAAAGAAATAAATTAAAAGATTAGCAGGCCTCCGGAACAGAGGAGGTTGGCAAGGGAAACGTTCCCAACGTGAAAAATTTCGCATGTGGAAATGAGGTGTGAGCCCTGCCATCAATTTGAGCCGTGGCTGATGGAACACAGCGAACGTGCTGGGGTGAAGGCAGCACAGACAGCAGCAGATGATTCACAGCCACATGGTTCTCATCCTATTAAATGGAAATGAGGCATCCACAGCCCAGGCTGCAGCTCAGGGGAGGATTGTGGCTGTGGCCATGAAATAGCAACGGGTGAGGGATTTTCCAATTATTCAAACAGCAGTGAGTGAGAAGGGCTGCCCTCCAGCTCAGAAATGCCACGAGTGCTGTGGCCACAGTCACACTTCCAGGGGAGTTATTTACCAAGTTTTATAAGCTGCCTCACTTCAGCACACATTTAACCCTTAACTTTAGGGCTATGGGATACAGGGACTCATCTAGATCCATGAAAACCTCTCCCCTCCCCAGGAAAAATGTTATACTGTAAACCCACACTGTGTGTCTTCTGGTTGAGGTCCAGTCTTCCAGAACCAGTGAAAAGTTCATCAAAATCAAGGGCAGTGCTTCTAGTCTTCCATCATCTTTGGATCAGGCTCCTAATGAAACCATCTGTTCCAATGCATCTTCAGGTGGTGGTGTTTGAGGGTCCCCAGGATGAGGGGAGAGACGAGGATCTGACTCCATGGTTCAGAAGGCTGATTTACTATTTTATGATATATATTATATTAAAAGAAAATGCTATACTAAAACTACACTAAAGAAAGAGAAAGGAGACATCAGAAAGCTAAACAAGAATGAATAATAAAATCTTGTTACTGACCAGAGAGTCTGACACAGCTGGACTGGGATTGGTCATTAATTAAAAACAATTCACATGAGACCAATCAAAGATGCACCTGTTGGTGAGCAACCTCCAGACCACATTCCAAGCAATCAGATAATTATTGTTTACATCTATTTTCTGAGGCTTCTCAGCTTTTCAGGAGAAAAACCCTGGCGAAAGCATTTTCATAAAATATCACAGTGACATCTTCACAATGGGAAAAACAGCTCCAGAGGAATTTTGAAACCATTGCTCTTCTTTGCCTTTTGTTTTTCATCCTTCACCATCTGCCCTGCTTTCTTCAAGTGAGAAATAAGAAGTTTTTAGGCGCCACAGAAAGAGATGACAGGTGAGGCACAGCTCATGAGGTGTGGACATGGATCACTCCCTGTTCCTACCAGCATGAGTAAACCTGTGATGGCACTGGAGCAATGAGTGTGGCCTGAAGCTATTCCTGAGGTGATAAATTCTCAGCAGAAATGTGGGTACAAACATACAAAGGTAATTGCAGACATTGCAAACCCACCTTTTCATTTTCCTCATCCTGCCAGGTACTGAGCAGTGCTGAGGCAGTTTTCTGTGAATTTTGCTCTTTCTTCCCTTGGGAAGTTGCTGCCAAAGCACAAGCACTTGAAACTAACAAAAACAAGCATCTTCTACAGAAATAGGAGAGCTACATAAAATCAAATCAAATAGGCTTTAAAAAAATAGAAAGAAAACACCTCCCATGAAGCTTGACCATCCTCAGCTCAAAATTCATATAATCAGGAGAAATACTGAGATTCTCTTTTCACAGCTTGTTCTGTTCATCTGTCTCAAGTGTGGCAAAAGGAATTGCTGAGGATTTGTTGCTGCTCTTTCCTTCTATGTCTGTTCTGCCACCTTCACTGATTGAATCATACATTGGATTTTTTTTTCCCCAAAAGGAAACAGTTCAATTTAGGCTCAAGGCTTGACTCAAAGCCAGCAGAAGTCATTCAGTGGGGGAAAAGATTTTCAGCCTTTTCTTTTATTCCACCTTCACAGACCACATAGGACTGCCCTGCCAGGCCATCAGTGTGTAATCTACACAGGGATGCATAGATACTGAAATACAGGTACTGAAATAGCATTTCTGTAGCTTTTTGTATAACTTTTTGTATCTGCAGTCAATGAGAAAACATCCCACCTATTTGAAATCAATATCTAAGGCTGGGATCAATGGTGCTTCCACAGGTGCCAAAATCCTTTTCCATTGACTGCTGAGAACCCAGACAATGAGCATAGGTCAGGCACTGAGCTTTTAGATGCATCCACATAAATCAGTAGACTTTGCTGTAAATTCTCAAGGCTTTCTGCTGCTTTCAGTAGTCAAAGGAGAGCTTTCCCTTCCTCTGATACTCTCAGCAGGACAGCCTGTGAATCAATCTGCATACTGCTTCACAGACAAAAAATGATATTTTTTTTCCTGCATTCAGCAGGAGGGGCTGTAAATGTTGTCCTCTTTGCTTTTCTTCCCCTTGGGCAGCAATAGGTGAGGCAGTGAGATCTTAGCAGAGAGGAAATGAAGTTCAGGAACACTCAGTAGAATGTCCTGTCATGTCATGTGGGAGGGATGAAAAGTTAAACTCTCCCCCGCGGTGGAGATAAAAATTTGTCAGGTTCTGGTATGGATGAACATCCCTGTTACCAGGGACATCATTTTCAAATACTGTGCTGCTCCAGGTCATTCTTAAACCACACAGGCTGTTGGAATGATTAAGGTGCATAATGTGAACTCAGAGACTCATGGTTATTCTCACAGACAGCAAAAATATGATCTTATTTTTTTTCTGCATTAGTGGTCAAAAAATAAGTTAGGATTGTGATAAGAAAATGTGATTTGTGGGCTGGATTTCACTTCTGGCTCTTTTACACTTACCTGGAGTAGTGCCTAAAATGTCAGTAGAGCTGTAGGATTTCCACAGTTCCCCTGAGTGTGGTTAAAACTCAGATAAAGCATTGCAAGCACATCACAGAAAATAATCTGACTGGGGTCCCACTGCTGTGGGGAACAGGAGTTTTATCCACTGCCTCAGGTGGGTGTGAGGAAGCCCTTGAGCACCTCATTTCACAGGCAATCAGATCCTTTCCAGGCTGCTGAGTGAAAAAGAAAATATTTTTGCAGCCTGGTTGGTTGAAAAAGTGGATGAAAGGTTTTTAAGGTGCTTTTAGTGTATAAACCTGGCTCAGATCTGCACAAGTCACCTCTGAGCCCCTCTGTCCCACCAGTACACTTGTTTTCTGTTTTCTGTGATCCTCTCTTATGTCTGCCAGCCTGCTCTCCACTGCTGTGCATTGAAATAACCTTTATTTAGGGCTGATAATAAAATAAATGTGAGTGTAACAATGCAAAGAACATTGTATTAACCCTCCCCAAATTCTCCTTGTCGACTTTCTGCAGTTAACTTGAAAAGCATAACAAAGTTAATATGCTGTCAACACTCAGCTCTGCAAACCCAGCTGGGATCTGAAGATAACAGATCAAAACCTGTCACTGGAATGGGGGCACAGTGCTGCCGGTGAACAAGCTGTCCTAATATTTACAGGTTGTTTTAAACAATAACAATGTTCTGATTCTCCTGCTGATACAATCCCTTGGCTCTGAGGGTGCATTGCAAATATCCTGGATATTGGCCCAGTGTCTCCATCTGATACAAAGCTGCTGCTGCTGGTGGCTGGCTGCAATATTGGATGATGTATGGCCCTCAACTGCTGGATGTGGCAGGAAGATGCATGAAGCCATGGGAGATAAGAAGGTCACAGGCAGAGCTCACTGGATAAATGCTTCCTCGAGGATCTCTGCTGGCTGATATCAGTCACTGGTCCCAAGGGGAAAAGAGCATTTATGAAAGTCACAGACATCAGTGCCTTGAGAACACATCCCACAGAAAGGCTTTGATATAAAAGTGTTTACATTGAGTGATTGGGGGTTTTAATTTACTGCTCTGGTCAGGCTAAAAATGAGCTGCTGGAAGTTTAAATGCTTGCAAAGTAGTCCTTTACCTTCCCTTAAATAAAATATTTAAACATATTTATTCTGGCTTCTATCTACTCATTTGAGCTCAGCCAGAGATGTTTTAACTGCAACCAGTAACAGATATACAGGTACTGGATTGGGTAAGTGTAGCATTCACATTCTCTGAACACAGAGACATAATTTTTTCCCTCAGGGTTTTTTTTCCTGGAGAAGCACAGAGAGAAGAAAGAGAAAACAATTCTTATCTCTACTTGCTACTCCTGTTGGTTTTGCACATGTGGAATGTGTTAGGAAGATTGTTTACCCGAAGTGATTTGTCAATTAGATTCTTCTAAATATTGTTTTGTTTCCTTGGCCAACCACTGTTCTAGCTGTCTAGGGAGACAGTCACGAGTTTTCTTTAATATTCTTTGTAGTATAGTATTTCTTTAATATAGTATAGTATAATGCAATATAATATAGTTTAATAAAGCAGTTGTTCAGCCTTCTGAATCAATGGAGTGAGATGCAAATAATTTCCTTCATCAGGGGCACCCTGATTTTACTATAGGTAAGTCCCTAAGTTCATTGGAACCTTGAAAAAGTAGAAATGCCTTTAATCTGTTTGTAATTCATGGCTAAGAAATCTGAATAAGATTAAACTCAAAAGGCACAACTGGTAAAATTTTTTTCCTGTGTGTTGAAGCAAAAAATGCCGCAGCAGGACAAGAGGCTGGACATACCCCAGCGATGGGCACTCAAAATCCAGAACCCTCTGGGCTGGTCCCCAGCAGGAAAAGGGGGGATTCTGATCCCCAGCAGTTAAGGAGGGATTCTGATCCTGAGCATGAAAGGGGGGATTCTGATCCCCAGCAGTTAAGGGGGGATTCTGCCCCTCTGACCCCTCAGGTGAGACCCCACCTGCAGAGCTGCCCCAGCCCTGGCACCCAGCACAGGAAGGACCTGGAGATGCTGGAGCAAGTCCAGAGGAGACACCAGGATGATCAGAGGGATGGAGAAGAGAAGGCTCTGGAGTGACCTCATTGTGGCCTCCAGTGCCTGAAGGGAGCCCACAGGAAATTTGGAGAGACACCATCGACAAGGGTCTGGAGTGACTGGACATTGGGGAATGGCCTCACACTGACAGAGAGTAGGTTTAGATGAGATATTAAAAAATAATTCTCCACTTCTGAGTGTGCTGGGGCCCTGGCACAGGGTACCCAGAGCAGCTGTGGCTGCCCCTGGATCCCTGGAAGTGCCCAAGGCCAGGCTGGACAAGTCTTGGAGCAACCTGGGATAGTGGAAGGTGTCCCTGCCCATGGCAGGGGTGGGACTGGATCTTTAAATCCCTTCCAACCCCAAACCATTCCACAGTTCTGTGATTCTCGACAATAAATGTGCTGCATTGTAAGTATCTTGAAAGTCATGGCAGTAGAGAGGGCTTTTGGACTGATTATTCTTTATAAATAAGTGCCTCAGAAGTGCACTCTTTGCAAGAAGGACTGTACTCAAGAGCATTAACCAGGCCTAAGCAGATGTGGATATCACTGTAATTTCCTTTTTTTCAGGTTTAGTATAGTCCAGATGTCAACAGCTGATGAAATGGAAGACCCAAAAGCTCAAAAGTGTTAAGAAATCAAGACATCTTGACAAATGGATACCTGCTTGTCCAATATAACCATGACTCAGTGAAAAAAATTTAATTCATTGCTTAAGTAAGATTGAACATCCTTAGAGGACGTTTTGGGAATGCACTTCAACAATCCATGAAATACATTCAGGAACACAGCTGCAGGGAAGGAATAAAGTGTAGGCAATTATACAGAGGCTTGAAAAAGATACAAACTGGGCAAATTGTATGAATGTAATTGAATAAAAACCTCCATTTTCATCAAATTATTCACTACATACTAGCAAGGTACTTAAAAAATAAAAAGGGATTTTTAAAAAATGAATGTTTGGGTTTGGATTTAGGCAACAGAAATGAGGTACCTTAGTCTGTCTATCTAAACACTGCATGAATTTTCGTTGAAATTAGCATATGGAGATCCCAGAAACAGCACTAGAATTTAAGGGTCTCCAACAGCATGGAAAAAAGGGATCATTTTATCTGCGTGCTAAATACAGGAGTGGTGCCAGGCTTGGTGCATCACTGTTGTAAAGTTTGGCCTCGGGTCATAATTGCTAATGCAAAATGCAATGCAAGATTAAAACCACCCCAAACAATGGGGTTTAATGACAAAGATAAGGAACTGCTTGATCTAAACTCTCAGAGGCTCATCATTCTGAAAATGCACTGGCTTGGACACTTCACTGTGAAAGAAGGTGCAATTAGGTCTGCATGCTTTAAAATCCTTATCTTAATGAATGTAGGAGTTAATATATGACTACAAATGAGAAAAGAGGGCAACAGCTCTCAAGAGTTGAGCAACAGTTTTGTCTCTACGTTTCTGAGTCTAGAAGATGGTGATAAAGCAGGGGCTGGAATGAATGAAAAGAGAAAGTCACAAGAGTTTGTTAAATAGAAACTTTGAAGGCACAGATAGATCTGATTGGTCACCACATGAAACACAGGCTGAAGTGCAGGGCAAAGCTTGCTTTGAAAGACAAAAAAACATACTGAAATGATGTCAAAGTTTGCCCTTAGTGAGTTTTATCTGACATTCAGGATCTGTGCTGCCTCACTCTGCCTTTAAGGTTGCAGTGTCAAATCTCTTTGACTCTGTCACCCTAAGGATTTTCCCCGACTGCAGCCAACAGAGCAGCTGAGTCTTGCAGTAGAAATGGAATAAAAGGAAACCCAGATAAAAAGACAGGTAAGAAAGGATGAAACAAAAAAGCAGAGAAGGACTGACGTGAGGAGTGACCTTTTCCACATTTTCCACATTCCCAGGACTGCACCACTGCAGGGTAGCAGCCAGATCCTCAACTGCTGTTGAGCTGATAGAGGGAGACCCAGATTCAGCTCCCCAGACTTCACAAGGAGTCCCAAATGAAGGATCCCTCTATAACTGGTGGAGACTGAGAGGAATAGCAGATTTGTCTTTACAAATGGTCTGCTGGAAGATAAAACCAGCACTGGGAGGTAGAAGAAACAATGGGAAGGATTCCACTGATTGGTGAATGGAAGAAGATATTTGCTTTTACTAATAAATTTTAGGTTTCCTGAAAAATTAAATTAGACATTGAAAGATGAAAGAAACAATGGGAAAGAAAACTCCTAAATTTGGTATGAATTAAAAGTTAAACGGGAGGGTTATACATTAGAGGGAAATCTTCGGTATCAGTTGATCTGGGAAGTCTGAACCTCTCAAGTACCTCAGAAATGGGGAAAGAGAGAAGGGAAATGCAGAGGGGAAATTAGGATAAAAAGGAGGCTGTGTCCTCCAAAAATTTGAGAGATCCCAGGGGAATCCCCCATGGTCTATCCTTTATTCCAATAAAGTAAAAGGACTCTTCTGTCTCCTTTTTGGACATAAACCTCTGGTGTTTGTGGATTAATTTTCCTAACAAGACCATTCCACAGCCCAAAAGACAGGGAGATACCTGTGAAAGAAGAGGCACCTCTCTTCCTTTGCTGGTTTTCAGAGCAGAAGTTTATTCATGTTTGCAGAATTCAGTGTTGATTTTTGAGGCATGGATCATGGATTTCTGAATATGGGTCGTTGTCAATACCAAGATAACCTGAAAGGGACTCAGAGGCTTTCAAGGCAGGGCTGAGGGCTCTTTTATAATCTCTAATCTGTGTACTAAGGGCTAAAGTACCAAAAGCAGCTATCAGATTATTTTAAAAGGTAGAAAGGAAGACTCAGGAAGCTACAGACCAGCGAGCCTCACCTGTGTGCAGGGAAAATCATGGAGCAGATCCTCATGGATGCAACATTAGGGCATGTGCAAGATAAAGAAGTGATTTGAGACGGCCAGGAAGGCATCCCCAAACTGTGCCTGACCAGACTGGTGCCTTCCAGGAGGGAGTGACTTCAACAGTCAACAAGGAAACACCAATTGGCTTTATCCATCTGTGCATAGAAATCAGCCTGAAAATTAATTTTAGGCTAACAAATCCATGTTTTTTTAATATAAATTCCCAAGTGGATTTCTCTTACTTTTTTCCTGCTGGGAAACGATGACAAATGGTACAAGAAAATTAAGATTAGTATCAGGGGTGAATGCAGGCAGTTTTGTGCCTTTTGAAATTCTGGTGAGATTTCACAGATCTCAGGTCAGGCTTCTTTCAGAGCACTGTGCTCGGGAGAATAAAACCCTACTGTGTGTCTTGAAAGGGTAGAGCAGAGTGCAATTAGGCTTATCTGGAATAAAAGGGATAGGTATTAAAAATGTCAGAGATATTGTGTTGCACTGCATTATTTGGTGATTGAGTGGTTAATTCTATGGGAGGACTATAATTCTGATGTCAGCATGAGAATTATATGGATCCAGCCTGCTGGAACAGATCACAGATATGTGAGAGATATTTTGGTTTTGACTGTAAAATGAATGGTTTAAAGGGAAAGGGAACACACTCAAATACCTTTCAAGTGATCAGTGACATTTCAGCTTTCATTTTAACCAAAATTCTCTATGTTTGGATGCTGTAAATATTACTGTTCAGTAGAATAAATGCTTAAAACAAAACATATAATGCAGTCTTTTAGGAATGATATTTCAGTCCTGGTCCCCATAAAACCCACCCCAAACAACAGCAGTCCAATAAATAAACAAAACCCAAACCACTGATAAAATAAATACATCCATGGGAATTTAAAATTCTTTCCTCGTCAAAGAGCACAAGGAATGCCAAGATTTCTGGAAGCCACTAATTATATTCAGAGCATAGCATGTCCTGAAATTCAGCCGTCTTCAAGGTGTCTCTAGCTGAGCACCTGAAGCACCTGCAATAATTAATTGCTTTTCCAAAACCTGGAGGAGGACCCAGATTCCAGGAATTGCTCCGGGTCAGAAGAGCAATATTTGGTCCATTGATGAGATTTCTTTCTCGTGTCACACTCTTCTGAGGTGCATGAGAGGGAGGAAATGCACAATTTTCAGAGTGAGAGTGGAGCTTATGCTGAGCTTGGAAAGCTTCCAGCAGTGTTTTAGATGCTGCTGCAGTACAGAGAAGCCCAGCAGTAACAAACCTTGTTTGCCATTAGATGTATTTTCTAAAATAAATGTGGAGGTAAAATTGTCAGCAAATTGGACCATCTGAGGCTTTTTACTTTCCTCCTGATTTATAGCTATAACACCCCTGCAAATTTTAAGCTAGTATCAAATCCCTGCAGAATCTTTATCCTTCTTAAGCCAAATAATTGTCTTCTGCAGGAATACAAATTTTCCTGTGCCTCTAGGCTTGCAGTCTTTGATAGAAATTTCTTTTGGATGCTAATTTATTTGCTTATATTACAGAGAGAAAAATCTGTTTGCTACCAGTTTCTGGTATAAAACTACACCATCAGTGTGTATTCCAGAAACATGATGAAAACTAGGAACAGGAGAAGGAAATTATGGATAAAGGACCCTGCTGAATATATGGGATTCCCCCAAATATTGGGATTATTCACTCTGAGTGGCCAAAGGGGCTACAGACGACAATGAAAATTAAAGGCTTGGTATGGGTCACTCGGGCCAACAGCAGGAGGAGCTGGAGCTGCTGGAGAGAGCCCAGAGGAGACCTTGGAGCTGCTCCAGGGATGGAGCCAGGCTGGGAGAGCTGGGGCTGCTCACCTGGAGAAGAGAAGGCTCCAGGGAAAGCTCAGAGACCTTCCAGAGCCTAAAGGAGCTCCAGGAGAGCTGGAGAGGGAGTGGGGACAAGGGATGGAGGGACAGGACACAGGGAATGGCTCCCACTGCCAGAGGGCAGGGGTGGATGGGATATTGGGAAGGAATTGTTCCCTGTGAGGGTGGGGAGGCCCTGGCACCTGTGGCTGCCCCTGGATCCCTGGAAATGTCCAAGGCCAGGCTGGATGGGGCTTGGAGCACCCTGGGATAGTGGAAAGTGTCCCTGCCCATGGCAGGGGGTGGCACTGGATGGGCTCTAAGATCCCTTCCTCCTCAAACCATCCCATGATTCTGTGGTCCAGACAGAATCTGTGACACAGATTCTGCGTCACATTTTCCTGTGACACATTCTATGACAGTTTTGCATGGCTGACAAGATGCAGATTTATGGAGCGTCCTTACATTGATTAGTTAAAGGGATTTTTAAGCTCAGGTGTTTTCTCACAGATGTAGTCAAATCTGTCTTGAAGCAACCTCAATTCCACTGACACAGGGAGCAGAGCTCTAAAACCCCAAGGACCTCCTGACAAAGGGTAACTTAAACCCTTCAAGTCACCTCTGTGAATTCACACCAAGTCAGTGACATTGACATCCTTGTTCCTGCCTGAGTGAGAACGGAATTTGTCTAAACTGAAAAAGAGGTACTAAAAAAAACCCCAAAACCAAAACAAGCAATCAAACAAAAACCCATACCAAACTAAAGCCAAGCCAAAAACCCTAATTTCTTTTACTGACATTGCTAAACTACTATAAGAAGTAAAATATCTGTATCAGCAGGAACCAAATCCTTAAAACTAACTAGATATCTGACTCATAATGCTCCATTTAGGGATTGTCTCTTGATCCCTTTGGAAAATAAGCTTATATTTTAAAACATGTAATTTCCTCTTTTATTGAAAAAAAAACCAAACCAACCGAAAACCAAACCTCCTTTGGTGTTTATGCACCTTGTTCTGAGTAAATAAGAGAGTTATAGACTTAAAATCTTCATCCTACAGAGCTTTTTGTGTTACTTTTTTTGTTGCTTTTACCCACCTTTGGACTTAATTACCAAGACTTCATTGTTCATGTGCAGAAGTTTTGGAAACAAGTCATTGTTCCTGCAGCTCTGCAGTCTGTGGGAAATCATATTTCTGAAGCTGCATGGGTCTCAACAAAGCAGGATTTCAAAATCTGTATTAACCATAGGTAGCTGCTGCTCCAGTAACCCTATTGAGTTCTCCTTGTCTCTTGCTAAGCAACAAAACAATTAACTTGATCGATGTCTTGGTAAATTTAAGTCAAATTTTCAGCAGTTAGTTACAGAAAAAAGGTAACAACATTACACTTAAGGCTGTGCAGTTTTCACTTCATGAGAAGTGATAAGGTTTCCTCAAAACCAGGATGCTCTGAATTACATCATTAATTTGAAATGGTTATTTTAATCTCTGCAATGATTAAAGTTTCTAGGGCAATTTGAAGGTAAAAGAGAATCCTCAGTGCTGTTAAGGCAGAAAAAAATTATTAAATGAATAGTTGAGGTGACAGAGAGTTAAGGCAGAGAGATTGTGGACCTTATTCTGTGCTGATTCCCTTCCCCAGCAGTCAGGGGAAATTTTCCCACAGTGCCTTCATTTATAGCAACACCTTTTCAGATGCATTATAATCTAACATTTATTGTTCAAATTCCCCAGCACTTTAAAATTAAAAATCATGTGATTCCATAGTTTTCCCCTTTTGTGAATAAGTCACAAAGCAGGATTTTATCTCTGGGATTTTCCTGTCAATGCACACCACACAATGGGGCATTTGCTGCTATTCTGATTTTGCAGCAAGTCTGATTGAAAAATCCTGCTTCATTTCTGAACTGAAAGCAGGAATTAAGGTTTTATCTGTCCCTTTTTTTGTTTAAAACAGGTCTCAGCTGGAAACTAAGATATGTATTCTCACTCTTTTAAAAATTAAACCAATAATGTGGACAGGTGGCATGTTATATAAATCACACATTGCATAGTTAGCTTGCTTTAAACAAATATTAAAAAAAAAAAAATTCCTCTTGGTATGCTGCTGTGCTTACAGACCATCATATCCTGAAAGAATTTCCTGCCATTTTATAGAAATAATCTTGGGGTTATCACTGCTTGGACTGCTACAGCTGCAGTTCATCTCTTCATGTTTGAGTTTGAGTTGGTTTTGGTCCTTCAAAGAACAAAATTGGGTTTTCAAGAAAAATGCAGCTACTCCTGTGTGGCTGTTGCAGTAGAAGCTTCATTTCTTGGGGGTACCCAGGCACTTTCTCACTGCTGCAGCACAAATCTGTAATGTGGGTTTATGCTTTATGCAGCACAGATGCAGGGAACAGAGTTACATCAGTGCAGCAACCTAATGCAGAGGAAAAGCTCTTTACCTCTGCAAGTCATTGCTCCTCAGAAAAAGGGATGTTGTAAAACATGTGTCCTCTGTTAGAATCAGTGCTGGTTAGAGTTTAACTTTTCTTGAAGCATTCTGAAAAAAGAGATGCTGTGGTATTTTTGGGATCCCCAGGATAAAGGAGGAATTGAGAATCTGACTCCATATTCTTAGAAGGCTAATTTATTATTATATTATATTATATTATATTATATTATATTATATTATATTATATTATATTATATTATATTATATTATATTATATTATATTATATTATATTATATTATATTATATTAATGCTATACTAAAGAATAGAGAAAGGATACTTACAGAAGGCTTAACAAGATACTAATTAAAAACTGGTGACTGACTCCTCATAGTCTGACACAGCTTGACTGTGATTGGTCATTAGGTAAAAACAATTCACATGTTGGATAAACAATCTCCAACCACATTCCAAAGCAGCAAAACACAGGAGAAGCAAATGAGACGATATTGTTTTCCTTTTTCTCTGAGGCTTCTCAGCTTCCCAGGAGAGGAAATCCTGGCAAAGGGATTTTTCCAAAAAATATGACAGTGAAAAGGCACCACAAACACAGCTGAAAAAATGTCTGTTTGCTTTCTCTCACACCAACAGGCTTCTCTCTGGTGGCCAGTGAGAGGAGCCCAGGGAACAGCTGGGGCTGGATCAGGGGGATTTATGCTGGATATCAGAAAAATTTCTTCCCCCAGAGGGTGCTGGCACTGCCCAGGTTCCACTGGGAATGGAAACAGCCCTGAGGCTGCCAGAGCTCCAGGAGAGTTTGGACACCACTCCCAGGGATGCCCAGGGTGGGATTGTTGGGGTGTCTGTGCAGGGACAGGAGTTAGATCAATGATCCTGGTGGCTCCAGTCCAGTTTTGGAGTTTCTAATTTTCTGTGACCTTAATGGTGCTGCCCTATTGAGTGTGTTGGATCACAGAGCAGCTCCTGAGAATCCCAAATTCTGTGCCTCCACTTCAGATGAGAGGCTGCCTCCAATTCACACCCCATTTCCCATGTAGGCATTGGGCAATGCTGTCAGACAACACCAAAATTCCCTTTTCTAGAAAGAGCGTTTTATGGAGAGGCTGGTTTTCATTTTGCATAATGACTCACTTTTGTGTCTCCTTCCAACTTTCTCCCTACCTGTTCTATGAGGCTTGCCATTTTGACTTTGGTCTGCCAGCAAAATAGCTTTGCCTCCGTCTGATTACTTTCTGTAATTTATTTGATAATCTCAGTTCTTTCCTCCATCTCAGTGAAGTGCATGTGCTTCTGACAATGCTTCTGCAGGGCTTGTGAAAACAGAAAGTGGGAAGAAAAGCTGGTGTTTCACAGGGGAAGGCAAACCAGGACTGAATTCACAGCAAATATTGAACTCATAAAGGAGGGCTTATAAGAAGCGCTGAAAGTGTGGGGTGGCTGGTTGTGGGTCCTCAAGGTTGGGACTGAAGGCACTTGAGACAGTAGCTCATGTTTGGACTCAGGTATTTATTATTTCTTATCAGTAAAACAGCCTCACAGCCATGAGTTCTGCACCTTTTCATTAGCAAGGCCAACAATCTCTTGTTACAAGGTCTTTTAAGACTAAACTATCCAATTAGGAAATGACACCTGGATTCTTTTCCCTTTTAACCCAATAACTGATCCTACAGAGCCCACAATGCAGACTTTTCTGTCCAATTAAAAAAAATAATCACCCAAACCCATGAAGAAGAAGGAAGAAGAAGGTAAAGAAGAACAACCTGCCTCTGCCATAAAACCTCCATCTTGCTTCATATTTATTTCTACATTCTAAATCCCCAAACTCCAACTTTTCCACCCTGTGATATTACACACTTCTAACCAACTACACACTCGTAATCCCAGTGCTATTAATCAATTTTGGAAGTCTTCTCCACAGCCTCAGGTCAATGCAGTGTTCTCTTGTGGGTCTGTGCTTTCCAGCACAGAAAGTTTAAAATTCTCAGCATCCAGGGTTCCAACAGCTGGTGCCAGTGTAGAGCTCCCAAAAATACATAAAACTAAATACCTAAGGCTTAAAACTAGGACAATCAATTCCCAAATACTTATGTAGAAAGAAAATAAAACAGATTTTAAATATCTATCTGTGGGCTTTTTGATCTGTAGTTCAGCAAGGATTCCCTCTTTCTTTATTGTACTGAGACATAAATATAAATCTAATACAGGAAGCGTCAGGAGCTGACCCTGGCTGAGGATCAGTCCCAAATCCCTTGCTTGAGAATACAAATGAATATAATAGAGATGGGCTTTATTTCTTTGTGTGATTTTTTTTCCCCTAGAGTTTAATGAATGAAGATAAACATTCTCCCATTAACTGGGAGAACGGGAATGACTTCTTCAGTCATGTTTGCATTCATTATTAGCTTCAAAAAAAGACACAGCTACATGATCTTATGTCTACAAACCCAACTCTGCTCCTCCCTCCATCCTCTCCTGGTTTTTGCAACTCAGTCAATCCCAAAAGTGATTTGAAGGGGAGGAGGTAGGAGCTTCAGAGAGAGAATTCAATATCCACGGGGTGGTGAAGGGAATTAGCACTCTCTGAATTGAAAAGCCAGGAAGAGCTGACATTAGACAATTTATCTGGTGGCAGCTGGCCAGCCTCACAGGCAGTGCCCCACTGGCTGGCAGGCACCTCTGAAACTGGGATAACACACCTTGTTTCTCACCCAGCAAGACACTGAGAGTCTCAGAGGGAGAGCTGGAATTGATGCTGTGAGGGCACAAACCTGTAACAAAGCTGGGTTTTAACCTCCTCTGCTCACAGAATGACTTCCTTCATCCTTGCTTCATTACGCTCCCAGGAGCCACATCCATTTCATTCCACAAAAATTACTGAATTTACTCAAGAGAAACCAGGTGAAATTTGGAAAACTTAAATTAGATGACTCCAGAAAACCCTCTGGCTTTAAATTCTGTGAAGCTGTGAAAAATACACAGATCAAAAAGGATGAATAAAGTGAATTCCTAAGTGGCCTGTGACAGTGGATGGTAGAAATGGACTATTTGGCTGGCCATGTCCATCCAGATGTGAATCAAGGCCATGCAACTTTTAGAGCCAGTGATAAATACACAACTGAGATTACATTTTAATATTCCTGACGAGTGTATGACACCTGACACTGCCCAGAGAAGCTGTGGCAAAATTGGGCTTGATGGGGTTGAGATCAACCTGGTCTAGTGGAACTAAATCAGGTTTGAGGTCTCTCCCAACCCTAATAATTCTATGATTCTATAATCAGATATCAGAAAAGGTGGCTGTTAAATACAGTGAATCCACAGGATAATATCAGTCACCGTGAAATTACTTGCTCTACTCTAATATTTCCTTTCCTTTATGAATGGGATTAACAACAATGGGATTTCAAGTAGAATGAATGAAACTGTTACAAGAGGGAGCACCTGGGAGAAGAAAATAAGACAAAGTTGGCCCAAACACTCTTGTGCTTTAGCTTTTCACCTCTGGAGACTTGACTTCCAAGGTCTTTTAGAGCCCAGCAGGGAAGAAGAGACAGAAGAAAAATGGGAAAATTCAAGGCTGCTGGCCAAGTTTTTGCATAGTATGCATCCCTTGAGTAGTGTTTGCTCCTAAAGAGCAATCCCACCAGAGATCTCTGATTCCAATGTGTCTTCCCAATGACATCGTTACCCTGCTGGTCACTGATGAGGGAGAGAGGAGGATCAGGCTCTCTGTACACAGCCCTTTGTGAGGTGCCCAGGCAGGACAGAGCATATCAAAGAGGATTGTGCCTGACACAGCTCTTTTTTAGAGGGATGTTTGGTTTCCCAGAGAAGTGGGAACCTTGCCTAATCCATAATGACCCAAATCGTTTCGCAATGCATCCTTCTAAGCGAGTTTGGCCACGTAGTTTCTCACTGACAAAATCCCTTGATTTTCTAGGGGTGTAGAAAAAGATTAGTGCACAAAAGACCATCTGTCTCCAGGCTGCTGACAGGCTAAAAGATGGACTTTTCCCTCTCTGTGGAGCAGGTTGAAACCCTCCCAATCTGGAGGCAGCGAGCGTTCGTTATCTCTGAGAAACACCAGCCTGCAACAAGCATTTCCTTCCCTTGATTTGCTGTCCTGGGATAATCCCCTGGCTGCTCCATGGGCTGACCTGTGTGTGAGCTCCTGGAGCTGCCCACACCCGAGGGACACAGGCTCATCCATCAGGTATTGATGGTTTGGCTCCAGGATTGGATATAATCAGGTCTTTCTGCCAGGCACACAAGCCTTCCATCAGGAAAGCTTTCCATCCTGATTACTGATAAACTCTTCTGGGAAAGAAGGGAGACTTTCCCACCTGTCAGAGGTAGCAAAAGAACATTATTTTCTGTGTTGTGGCCAGTGCTGTGCAGTGAGAAGCAAAACACTGAGTCTCATTATTGCTCACACCAGTGTAGCATTTGGGGCCTGGGGCTTTTTCATACTGTCTGCTTTGCAAACTCAAAATAATAACCACTTCCCTTCCTGGAGGATTGCAGCATGAATAGGTGAGACAGACAAATAAAATAAAGACTTTTATTCCCATTTTGGGGATGGAAGACAGGTGAGAAATCTGCCCAGAATACCATGGCGTGCAAGGTCAGAGGTGGGAGATATTCAAGCCTTTCCCAATTTCTTTGCCATTTCTCTGCAACTTTCCAGTTGGGTTTGTTCACATTCTGTCACCCCAGGTATGTGCTGACACACAGAATCGAATCACATTTGATAGTTTTTAGCCTTTTCAGTAGGTACAGGAAGCATAATCCACTGTCATGGATCACTCCATCCTTGCTTTTAGGTGTCTCATAAAAAATATAGTTACTTCCCCATTACACATCACACATGCAGTGGGCTAGTTTAATATCAAGTTAATATTTAATAGTTTCCAAAATGTTATGCTATCCTCAGGGAAAGATGCTTTCTGAATGTAAAATGTAATCTCACATTTGGTGGATTTGAGTTTTGCACATGTCATTGGATCAGCTGCTGCTGTTACCAGATAGGCTTATCTAGATCCTGACAGAGCTAAAAAATTGCATGTGTGTATCTTTGGGTTGTGGTCTGTGTATCCTACCAGCCACATTCAGCTGCTTCATTCTGGGGGTCTTTTATTTATCTTGGAAAGGAGATTTGGTTTCCTGCCTTCTCCCCTCCCTGCATGGCTTTTGGTTATCAGAATTCTCATTTCCCCATCCATAAAGCATGGATAATAAAACAGGGCTGTCTGTAGTGTGAAATTGAAATTCCTGGCAGCAAAACACAAACCATTGTAGCACTGACATTCTTGGTGGGCCATTGAAGGTGAGAGGGGGCTTACAATACCTTCCTTTTGGTCCATGTGTTTTAAGGAAGAGCAAAACATCAGTAATAAAGTGTTTAATGTAAAATTGTTTTAACCAGCAAAAGGAAGGCAAGAACAGGAGAGAAGTGGAAAGCCAGGAGAAATGTTCATGTCCTTTCTAAGTGGACAAAGGACAGAGACTCCAGTGCTGCATTTTGGGTTTTTTTTTTGTTTGGTTATTTTGTCATTGTTGTTGTTTTGTCATTGTTGTTGGTTTTGGTAGGATTTTTATGTTGTTGTTGTGGGGTTTTTGGGTTTTGGGGATTTTTGGTTTGGTTTTTTCTTTTTGTTTGTTTGTTTTTGTTTTTTGTTTTTTGTTTTTTGTTTTTTGTTTTTTGTTTTTTTCTGGGGTTTCACGTAGTTGTCAGAGCTTGTAAGAAAATCTACCTCAAATCCTCTTTCCTGAGAGAAGGTAGCTTTAGCTCTCACGAAAGAACTTCCAGGCTCTCCAAGAGAGAGGTTTAATAATCTTTTCTGTTTCCATCAGCATGTAACACACAATCACAGAATGGTTTGGGTTGAAAGGGACCTTACACATCATTAATTCCAAACCCCAGCAGTGGGCAGGGACACCTTCCAGCACAACACCAATCTCCACACCAGCTGCCCCAGCTCGGGGCTGTGCCATGTCTGTGACGAGCTTGGCAAAGCAGCAGGGTCACAAGGTTTTGCTCTTGGTGCTTTTTCCTACAACTGCTCAAGCTCAAACTTGCCATCGAGGTTTTCCAGCTCTTTGGCCGTTTCTGCCCAGTTTGGCAGTAGCAGGAGGCTGTGAGAATGACTGTGCTGCATCAGATGCAGAGTCCTCCCTGCCCCAGCATCCTTTTTCATACAACAATCAGCTCTGGATGCCTGGGAAGAGCTTGGGAGCAGGTGTGCACATCATCCTGCTTCCTCAGAGGGTTCATTCAGTCTGTGAGCTGGTGGCTTAGAGCTGTGCTAAATGACAGCTGGTGTTCTCACATTTAGCTCGCCTCAACTTTTTCCTATGAATCTCTTAAGGATCACCACCTTTGGAAAGGACCTCCATGACCATTGAGTCCAACTTTTGACAGAACCAGAGCTTTTGACCTTGTTGCCCAGACCAGAGCACTGAGAGAATGTCCAGCCATTCCGTGAGCACCTCCAGTGTCACCCTGGTTTTTTAAGATTTTCTAAGCCATCTGATGTTGACATTCTTGTAGTGAACTTTCTCAGACACTTTCTGTAAATAGCTCATTGTTTTGCATTCCTTTATGGAGGAGGAGAGAGTTGACGGATTGTTGGTTTGTCCAGTGTCATTGGAGAGGTGCCACTGTCACCCTCCAACCCACTGTCACTCTTGGAAAACTATAAATGATGGAGTCAGAAAATAAAATTCCCTTTTCCTTCACCTTGAGAACAGCAGAGCGAGCTTGTGTTCTTTCATGTCCTATAGTGAAACCTCCAGGGATGCACCTCCCTGATCAGCCCATTCCCTGACCACCCTTTCAGTGAAAAAATTCTATCTCTTGTTCAACCCAAACCTCTCCTGGTACAGATTGAGGCCTTTTCTTCTTGTCCTCTCACTGGCTGCCTGGAGAAGAGGCTGATCCTCACCTGGCTTTATTTCAGGGACTTGTAGAGAGTGGTAAAGTCTCTCCTGAGCTTCCTTTTCCCCAGGCTAAACAAACCCAGCTCCCTGAGCTGCTCCTGGTGCTCCAGCCCCTTCTCCATCTCTGTTCCCTCCTCTGGACATGCTCCAGTTCCTCAATTTCTTTCTTGTCCTGAGGGGCCAAAAACTGGACAAAGCACTCAAAGTGTGACCTCAGCAGTGCCCAGCACAGGGGATGGGCACTGCCCTGGTCCTGGGGCTGCACCACTGCTGGCACAGGCCAGGTGATGTGGCATTCACATTCTCTGAATGTGACAAATCTGACAAATCCCTTCACCCAGGGTTTTTCTCCTGGGAAGCTGAGAAACCTCAGAGAAAAGGAAAACAATTCTTATCTCATTTGCTTCTCCTGTGTTGTGCTCATGTGGAATGTGTTTGGAGATTGTTCACCCACAGGTGATTGTTCCATTGGATTCTGCTGTGAGTTGTTTTCACTCTTTGGCCAACAGGGCCAAGCTGTGTCAGGACTCTGGAGAGAGTCAGGAGTTTTCATTATTATCTTTTTAACATCCTGTAAGTATCCTTTCTGTATTCTTTAGTATAGTTTAGTACAGCATTCTTTACTATAATGTAATATCATAAAATAATAAATTAGCCTTCTGAGAACATGGAGTCAGATTCATCATTCCTTCCTTCATCCAGGAACCCCACAAATACAATAAGGTGCCATTGGCCACCAGGCACAGCTGGTGCATGTTGAGCCACTTTCAACCAGCCCACCATGTCCTTTTCTTCCAGGCCATTTTCCACGCACTCTGCCCCAAGGGTTTGGTTTTTATCTGCACTGATGTAAATTAGGGTTGGCCCATTATGTCCTGTGCTCCCTCAGGCTGGGTACTTCACAAGAACTTTTTAAATGTTTATTTAAACACGTGTAGAGATTTTCTGCTGTGCAGGGGATATAGATTTGTTAAAAAAGGCTTTGTTTCATCCTGAGAAAGACATGCTACTTTACAGAGAAGCAAATCCAGACTCCTGCAGTCTGGAAGCTGAGATGGTAAGTTTTGAATGCTAGCTGAAAAGAGTGTGAATGGAGTAGATTTCATTTCTCATACTTGGATTGTTTGCCTGCTTCATAACCTCTTTGCTAGGGGCAGTTCAAACTCACTCCAGACACTTTTGCTGCCCACTGTATTTCTGCAAGGTTTTTGCACTGCCACGTTCCCCAAGGGTTGTGCTTCCACCACTCTTATTTGAAATGGTAAATTTTGTGATTGCTGTGGATCTGGCAGAAGCAGGGTGAGATATGTGCAGACTTGTGTCTCTCATCCACCCAAGATGGGCAGCTGCAGCTCTAACGTGGTCCTGCCTTCCTTGCCAGCAGATTAGGAAAGGATTGTGAAAGAGAAGGACACCAAGGGGATCATCATTCCATGTCTGTACTGCAGCAATCCTCCAGCTGGCATCAGCCTCCATTTGCTCTGTGCTTTACATGTGGGATCAACAAGGGAGATGCACAGAGAGAATCCAGGAAAGCCTGGAAGTAGAAAGCAAATTTTCTGGCACTTTTCATTCTTTTATATTCAGTGTAGTGTGAGCCTGCAAGACAACTGCAGTACACATGGGAAGGTTGGATTGAGGATTTGGGCACTGCCCAGCTTTTGTGTTTCTGCTCCACCACAGACTCCCCATGGCCTTGGGCAAGGCATTAATGGCTAGTCTGGAGCAGAAAGGTCAACCTTGTGGAGGCTGACCTAGAACAGAGACTAGATGGTATTAAAGAATAAAGCAGGGATTTATTAAAAGGCTTCAATGGATGCACCTTGGGCAGCACAAGAGCCCAGCCAGGGCTACACCCAAGATGAACCAAAATGGTCACAAGATGAACCCAAAATGAACCGAAATGGTCCTAAAATGCACAATCACTCACAGGGTCTCTCATTTTTATAAGTTCTGCTCCATTTGCACATTGGAGTTAATTGTTCAATTATAGTTTTATATTATGAAGTCCCATCCTTCTTGTTTTTCTCTCTCCAGCCCACGGTGTTTGTGCTCTTGGGCCTGAGATTTGGATCATTTGTCCTTGGTCCCCAGCTGGAGCAGGAATTGTTTTGTCTCCCTGCTCTGTGCACAGAGCTCATCATCCCCTCATATAAAGCCCAGACCCACACACTAAAACAGCACAGAACCTGAAAAATATAAAAGCCAAAACCTGAGGCATCAGGTGTGAACACACCAAGCACAGAAGCTCAGTGAGAGGGACCATCAGGTGAGTTTTGGTGTCTCCACAGACACTACAATCCAATACAGAGACAACTTGTGACTGGGCAGGGTGAAAGCTGGTGTGGACTTCTCAAAGTTGGCTACTTTAAGTTAACATGGCATAAATATGGATATTTCCACATCAGACTCCCTTGCAAGGCACAAGACAGAGCAGAGGATGGAAAACAGGTTCCTAGATCATAAGTTACGATCATGAAAATTAGTTCTACAGCCCAGCCCTGTGCAGAATGGAGCAGTCACAATGGAGCAGTCACACATTCCATGGCCCAGATCTGATGCCACCCAGTCCCCAGTGTCCCACATATGCAGCCAGTGTCCTCACCACTAGGATCTTCCAGCCCACCTCTGGAAACTGTGTCAGCATCCAGGCAGAAATTCAATATCCACGGGGATGGAGGGAAAGTTTTTTTGACTAAACATGCTGTAAAATATAAAATCTTTGGAATTGTGGGGTTATTGTCTTGAAGGTTAGCACAGATATCAGAAAAACCCCCACTAATGTCCCTGAATTCTCTTTTTTTTTTTTTTTTTCTGGAGTTCCTTTCCAAAGAATTCGGGTCTTTGTGGAAAGTGAAGCTGTTGTGTCAGGTGACAGCAAGCGGCACATTTTAAACCCACTGCACTGAACACGTTAAAGTCATGGAGTTTGTCTGGGGGTTAGAGTGAAAAGGTATTTGCCCTGGGTATGTACTTCCTGGGAAAAATCTTCAGGATATGAGACAATGAATCACCTCCTAGAGCAAAGGAGAAATGCAAAGCATGCAACTCTTAAAGCTCTTCAGAGAGCAGGGCACCTGCACCAGGCAAGGCATTACACAAATGGACATGAGATGAGCTAAAAGGTCATTTTTATCCTCCCTTTTAAACATGGATCCAGAAGGAAACATGCTAACAGCAAGGCCACCTCCTGCTACCAATTATTCAGAAAGGTAAGAGTCCAGATTGTGCCACAGAGAACCACTTAGACTTCTCATCAAAATGAGACTGTGGCAAAGTGAATGCTCCAGGAGGTCAAATGCATTTCCACTCAGGGCAGGATCACTTCCAAGAGCCCGAATGAAGGATTAACAAAGATGACTTGACATTTACCTGGATTCATGTGCAGCTAATAGGGCTGATAAAAGTGCTCCATGAATAATGCATATTGGGTAATTCACAGATGGAAAGATTCATCTTCTTCCATGAGCAGAAGGGATGGGGGAGGGTGGAACATCAGACAGAAAAGATTGGTCTTTAGATCCATAATATCTTTATCAGTGGAAAGAGAGGTCAAGGTTTCCTGGTTTAGTATCTTAAGTGCTTCCATTAAGGAAGCAATTTTAATTACTTAGAAGGTCACAGACCCTCTTTTTGTTCTGAGGGGGTTTTTTTAGGGGGAGGAGGAAGATGGGATTTAGAGTAATTAGCAAATTAGCAAAGTGCAGCTGATTTCTTTGAGGGTGGTACATGGAGGGGCTGAGCACAGTGTCACAAAGGCACAGAACAGCTGAGCTCAGAAGGAACCTCTGGAGATTCTCTGCTCTAAACACCATGACCACAGAAACACCAAATACAGCAAAATCTCCAGGCAAGCATCCAGGAAAGCTGGGTTTGAAAATCTCTAAGGATGAAAACTCCACAGTTCAATCACCCTGACAGAAAAAATGGGGATTTTTGGTGGTGTTCACAGGGGTCCCAGGACGAGGGAAGAGATGAGAATCTTGACTCCATGTTTCAGAAGGCTGATTTATTATTTTATGATATATATTAAATTAAAAAAAAAAAGATATAATAAAACTATACTAAAAGAATAGAAGAAAGGATTTCATTAGAAGGCTAGCAAGGAATAGAAAGGAATGGAATGATAATAAAATCTTGTGACTGACCAGAGTCTGAAACAGCTGGGCTGTGATTGGCCATTAATTAGAAACAACCACATGAGACCAATCACAGATGCACCTGTTGCATTCCACAGCAGCAGATAATCATTGTTTACATTTAGTTTCTGAGGCCTCACAGCTTCTCAGGAGAAAAATCCTAGCAAAATGAATTTTCATAGAATATGTCCATGACAGTTTTTTACCTTGTATTTAAATTGTTTCTTGTATTTCCATTTACGAGCATTGTCTTTTGTCCTGTTACTAGACATCACCTGGTCCTTCTCCTTTACTCAGCCCTCAGGTATTTAAACACCTTGAAAAGACCCCTCACAAAGATAAATCAAATCAAATCAGTCTCAAGTCTCTCAGCCTTTCTTCACTGAGAGAAACTCCAATCCTCATCCACCTTTGAGGCCCCTGAGCCAATGTTACTGTGACCCATTGTGGCAGTATTTTCACTATGGATGCAGCGATTCCTTGTGTTCCCAGGGAAAGGTGAATGCTTGGGGGAATGTTTTCATGTCCCAGACTGCAGCTGACAGGAACAACCACCCACTCTGTCCTGCAGTTCATGGAAGGGGTGACACAATGATTACCTGTCACTGTTCATCTGGTGTTCTTCAAAATCCAGCCTGTGAAATCTCTTGGAAGAGAAGCTTAGAGAAAAGATGTCCTGCCTGGAGCCAGGATTAATGAGGTTGAATCCTACTGGTGGCCACAGAACTGATTCAGTTTGGAAAGTGCTGCTGTGGGGTTTTGTTCATTACTGTGATGGGACCACAAATCAAGCACAACTTTCCCAAGGATGTGCCTGGATAATTCAGTAATATCCCCTTGAAGACCACAGTGCCCTTTAAATTCAAAACTCTGGGTTTTACACAGTGTAGAACAATTACATTTTTAATTAGGACAACTCAAAGCAATTTGGTGAAGCAGAGGAAGAAAGAGAAGACACTGTGTCCTTGCTTCTCCTTTTGATTTCAATCAGCTCAGTGGTTTTCTGGGTTTCAGCAAGTTCTAAAAAGCTGCCTTGCTCTCTCCAGCAGTCTCCCAGTCTTGGCCTGTGGTTTTCCAGATCCTTGCTAAGCTCTGTGCCTGTGTCCTCCTGTGCCTGCCCTATCCTTCAGCCCTGAAGCCTCCTTGAGAGGAAGCTGAGACCAATTAAGACCAAGACAAATTAAGACTGAGACCAATTAAGCCTGGAACAGCTTCCCAGGGCAATGGTGACAGCATCAAGCCAGACACAGCTCAAGAAGTGTTTGGACAATGCTTTCTGGCACAGGGTGGGATTCTTGGGGTGTCCTGTACAGGGCCAGGAGTTGGACTCGATGATCCTGATGGGTCCTTTCCAACTCAGAATATTTCTATGTTTTTATGATTCTTAGTCCCAAAGGAATGACTCCCTGTCCCTCTGCAGATTTCCATCTGTCCCAGTCACTTTCCAAAGGCATGTGGCATATGACACATGTTTAAAAAGCCAGATATCCTTTGCCATAATCAATCAGCTGAAAAGCCTCTATCCTGTTGGTGCAAGAGGGCAGAAGGAAGTTCCCATGGCCATCAAAATTCTCCTTTCCCCACAGTTAAAATTAATCTGTACTTCAATGCAGTGTCCTTGAACCCTGAAGGACATAAGCTTCATTTCCCTCTAAATTAGAGCTGGATTTTAGTCTGAAGTTGCATTTAAATGAAGGGCAAAATTCCTCCTGCTTTCGACAGAAGGAAAATTTCCTCGCTTGAGTTGAATTTTACCCAGTCAAGAGTTCACACTTGTCTTGGTAAATAGGAAAAGACATCCCCAAGCTGGTGAGAGGGAATCTGACCAAACCCCCTGTGGCTGCACAGAAGGGTGAAGTCTTCAGGGACACAAAGCCAGGAGATCTGCCTCCAACTCTGGATCTGCAGGGCCAGGACCTGGGTGTGCCTTGACTTCAGTGGCACAGCGTGCACAGAGCTGCCATCATCACAGCTGTCCTCTGCCACCACCACGGGACCTCAAAGAGCGACACCACTGCCAAGAATGGAGATTTTAGAGCTCCCTAAAGGGGCTCAGCTCAGCCTGGGCTGTGCCCAGAGACTGGTCCTGAGCAGGTGACACCAGTGTCACTGAGAAAGGGAGAAAACCCCAAGGAACAGCAAACACTGACAATCCACATTCTGCACCAAATCGTCTGGATTGTGTGGCTTCTAAAGCAGGATATTTAGTGAGGGGCTGGGCTCCTTGATGTGATGATTTGTAGCACTTCAGTCAGAAGTTTGGGCTCTTTGTACATTCTCACACTGTGTGAGACTGAGTCTGTCTGTGTGTGTGACAGGCACTGGCAGCCACATCTCCTCCGGGACATATTTGTGGAATATCAGCTATTTAGTGCCATCTTGTTCACTCAGTGGGCAAGCCAGAAATGACTGTGGAACAAACCCAAAACAAGCTTTTCCTCCCCTGGAGGAGCTGATGCCAATGCATCTCTTACCTTGCCAGGCATGAGCCAGGTGAAATCACAACCTGAATGCCCTGTGGAGCCTGATCCTTGCTCTCTGTTGGATGTGTAGTATCACAAGTGAGGTTTCCATGCTGCTCTGATACTGCTTCCAAGGCAAGGATTATTGTTTTTCTGTGAATTGTGGCTGGACTTTCACAAGAGGTAACTTCTGGTCTGAGACTGAGCTGCTTCTGAGTACATTGGACTGAATGCAAAAGGATCTGAGATTCAGCCACCAGAGTGGAGAGAGGAATGGCAGAAATAAATAAATGAAATAAATGAGAAATAAATGAGACCACAGGAACCTCACGTCATGCGAAGTGAAAAAAAATCCTTGCTGATTAAAAAAATTTAAATATTTGCAATTCAGAGTACCAGGAGAAAAATAAATAAGAAATAAAGAACCATGCTCCCTAACTGGAGAAAAGGAGGTATTTCATTGTCCCAGCTGCCAAAACACTGACCCTGGGTAGGAGGCACAGGTTTCACCCCTGATTTTGCTTTGGTGTGTAGAAAAGCCAAATCTCCACATCCTTTAATCCTTTTCTTATTGGCTGTAAGGGGCATAATTATTTCTGCTTTTGCTTTTCCAGCTTGCTTGTCCATTCTGGGTGCAGCTGTTTGGGGACAGGAGTCCCCCCTCCTGTGTGTGAGTGCCCCTCCAGGTGCTTGGGTTCAGGGACTATTGAACACAGAATGCGACCCCTCTGCTAAGAGGATTTCAGGGAGAAAATACCACTACAGAACTCACCTGAGGCTGCAATCTCTGAAACAAGCAGCTCATCCATGTAAAGCAAAGGCTCCAGGCTCCAGAAAATACTGACATGGAGGTAGAGACAAGTCTGAGCTGGGCTCACTAAATCTCTGCTTCATTTCACTAAGGCAGGGGAGAAGAATGAGTTTTAGCAAGCAGGACAATTAATAACCAAGCCTCATGTCAGGTGAAAGTGTAATTAGCAATGCCAGATGGAAGTGCATCCACAGGAGGCATGGAAAGCTCCCTCTCCCTTGGAATATGCCACATTGCAGCCACACCAGGTCCTCCTCCAGGAAAGCAGGGGCTGAAATCTCCTCAAGCAGAAGATGGAATTGCATTTAGGTTTATATTCATGGACTAACACCACAAGCCCTGGGCAATTGTTTAGCATGACCTGCTGTGATTATTTTGTAATGCTTATGCTCCTCTCCCCCTCTGTTTTCTATTTATGCTGCAGATATTAGTGAGTTGTCTAAAATCCTGAGTAGTTTTGGGGCAAACCTATATGATGCTATCTGTTGGTAAATTAGCCTCTCACCCTTCCATTTCTTATCCAGTTCTCAAGTTTCTTCCATGGAGGAAACATCCAAGTTATTGTAAAAGTAATTTTATTTTATTTTAAAACAACAATTTAGTAAACAAGCTGCCTCACTGCCGGCTGCTCACCTCTATACTGAGGAGGAGGAACTCACCTAATAATAATTCTAGTACAATGCTTCCCTTGAAACACCCCCAGGAGGCTCTCTTTATCTGGGAAAGGTGTTGGAATATTCACACCTAATCACCAGGACACAGAAATACAGCTCTTTAAAGAGGGAAATCAATTTCCCTTTGCATTTGAAATACTAACAATGTACTTTGCTGGAGCTAAGTGGTTGGATAAGATCGTACATCCAGTGCTGATGATCAGCCTGAAAGGGAGGGGGCAAAAGGTGACAGTGGGGCTTAGTAATAGCAGTACCTAAAGAGAAATTTATTAATAAAAGGGGAAAAAGGAAATTGTTAGATGGTCCTCTCTCCTCAGTTCAGTTCCACACCAGTACAAAACCCCAACAGTGTTGGTCCCTCGTGTTAAAGGTCTGTTTGCCATCCCTTGTGACATTTACAGGGCTTTTTGCTGTTAGCAATATCCACTGGGATCTGTGGCACAGACAAATCCTCAACACTTGGAATTCTGGTCTCTTTTCCCTCTACTGTACCCCTTCCATTACTTGCTTTTCTGAGTTACATTGGTGGCAGCAGTTTTGTCCCCTGAGATCACATTAGGGACTTCCAGAGAAATTAATCTGATGGAAAATTGCATTGTCAACCAAGCTTAATTTTTTTTTCATGAAAAGCATTTCCTTCCTGTAGGGAATTCACAATGTCTGCTTAAAAAAAGTCCAAAAAAACCCCAAACTTAAACACTTTCATCTCGAATCTTTCATTTTATGCCATGAGAAAATCTATAGGGGTGAAGTTCTTTTGTTTGCTTGTTTAAGAAAAAATCCATTACCCTACTCAATGAGCCTTCATGAAGGAAAATACATGTGGATTAGATATTCCTTCCTTCCTTCCTTCCTTCCTTCCTTCCTTCCTTCCTTCCTTCCTTCCTTCCTTCCTTCCTTCCTTCCTTCCTTCCTTCCTTCCTTCCTTCCTTCCTTCCTTCCTTCCTTCCTTCCTTCCTTCCTTCCTTCCTTCCTTCCTTCCTTCCTTCCTTCCTTCCTTCCTTCCTTCCTTCCTTCCTTCCTTCCTTCCGCCACTTCCTTCCGCCACTTCCTTCCTTCCTTCCTTCCGCCACTTCCTTCCGCCACTTCCTTCCGCCACTTCCTTCCGCCACTTCCTTCCGCCACTTCCTTCCTTCCGCCACTTCCTTCCGCCACTTCCTTCCGCCACTTCCTTCCTTCCTTCCGCCCCTTCCTTCCGCCACTTCCTTCCGCCACTTCCTTCCTTCCGCCACTTCCTTCCGCCACTTCTTTCCGCCACTTCCTTCCGCCACTTCCTTCCTTCCTTCCGCCACTTCCTTCCTTCCGCCACTTCCTTCCGCCACTTCCTTCCGCCACTTCCTTCCTTCCTTCCTTCCTTCCTTCCTTCCTTCCTTCCTTCCTTCCTTCCTTCCTTCCTTCCTTCCTTCCTTCCTTCCTTCCTTCCTTCCTTCCTTCCTTCCTTCCTTCCTTCCTTCCTTCCTTCCTTCCTTCCTTCCTTCCGCCACTTCCTTCCGCCACTTCCTTCCGCCACTTCCTTCCGCCACTTCCTTCCGCCACTTCCTTCCGCCACTTCCTTCCGCACTTCCTTCCGCACTTCCTTCCTTCCTTCCTTCCTTCCTTCCTTCCTTCCTTCCTTCCTTCCTTCCTTCCTTCCTTCCTTCCTTCCTTCCTTCCTTCCTTCCTTCCTTCCTTCCTTCCTTCCTTCCTTCCTTCCTTCCTTCCTTTCCTTCCTTCCTTCCTTCCTTCCTTCCTTCCTTCCTTCCTTCCTTCCTTCCTCCCTTCCTTCCTTCCTTCCTTCCTTCCTTCCTTCCTTCCTTCCTTCCTTCCTTCCTTCCTTCCTTCCTCCCTTCCTTCCCCTTTTCTCTGTTCTTTTCTGTTTTGTTCTCTTTTCTTTTCCTTCTTTCTTTCCCTCTGTTTCTTTTTTTTTTCCCTTCATCCCATCTCTTCCCTATTCCAAGGTCAGTGCAAAAAAATCCAGTTCTGGGAAAACATGGAGAAATCTGGCATTCACTGTTTTTGTAACCCCAAACAGAAACCATATTAAAACCTGAAGTTTAGTGAGTCTATGGATGTATGCATGGATAGCTGTGATTTATTGGATGTGTCAGGGGTTCATTTCATCTTTAAATAGGAAAACCATGAGGTGTGACTTGATGACTTATTAAAAAAATGTCACACTACCTAGGAAGAGTGACACCATAAAATACTTACACACACAATTCCTGAGAGGGGCTTGTCAGAAGGATATCCCAGCTTACCATTTAATGGGAAAAAATAATTATTCACGGGTTGTTAGTTTTGCTTTTTACAAACAATGAGTCCAGTTAATTTTGTCATATCACTGGATTGTGTTTGCAAGCTTCAATCACTCCTTTAAACCAGCCCAGCCCTCCCAGGGCACATGGAGTGAAAAGGCATCATTTTAATGGGCTTGTAGCTAATTAAAATGTGTGACATTCAGAATGTGGCTGGAACGTGGCATAAAAAAGAAATGACAGGACAATACATCATGTCACGGACAAGTGGCTAAATGTGAGTTGTGCTGGCAAATACCATGGTGAAAAATCAGCTTGAATCAGGCTCCTCCAAGCATTCAGGAATATCTATTTGTTTGCATGCTTCATCCAGAAGTGGTGGATGGGTTCTCACTAGGGATAAGTTTCGTGACCTGTTTTGCAATTTTCCAAGGTTCTGTCTTTGATGTCCTGGTGTGGATTGACCTCTGTCCTTACAGGGGGGTGGGTGGGTGGCTGCTGTCAGGGACAGTGTGGCAAACAGTGTTTGATTCCCAGGGGCGGCACTGCAGGGAACAACAAAGATTTGTGGGTTTTGCCTGATATTGTGTATTCTGAGCTGCTTGGTCTTCTTCAGTGCACCTGCTAAAGAAATGAACAAATTCCACTAAACCAGGTTGCTCCAAGCCCCATCCAACCTGGCCTTGGACACTTCCAATGATCCAGGGACAGCCACAGCTTCTCTGGGCACCCTTTGCCATGGTCTCCCTGTGGCATTCACATTCTCTGAAAAAATCCCCTTACCCAGGGTTTTTCTCCTGGGAAGCTGAGAAACCTAAAAAAAAGGAAAACAACTCTTATCTCATTTGCTTCTCCTGTGTTGTGCTCATGTGGAATGTGTTTGGAGATTGTTCACCCACAGGTGATTGTTCCATTGGATTCTGCTGGGAGTTGTTTTCACTCTTTGGCCAATCAGGGCCAAGCTGTGTCAGGACTCTGGAAAGAGTCAGGAGTTTTCATTATTATCTTTTTAGCCTTCTGTAATTGTCCTTTCTGTATTCTTTAGTATAGTTTAATATTCTTTAATTAATATAGTATAATAAAGTAATAAATTAGCCTTCTGAGAATGTGGAATCAGATTCACCATTCCTGCCTTCATTGGGGCAGTTTTCCAGCAAATACCTCCCCACCCTCACAGGGAACAATTCCTTCCCAACATGCCATCTAAACATTCTTATTTCAGCTTAGAAGTGTTCCCCTTTGTCATATAATTCCATGCCCTTTCCAAATGTCCCTCTCCAGGTCTCCTGTACCCTTTAGGCACTGAAGGTGCTGGAAGCTCTCCCTGGAGTCTTCTCCAGGCTGAACAATCCCAACTGTCACAGCCTTTCCTTATAGGAGACATACTCCATCCCTCTGGTCCTTAGAAGAGCAGTTTCAAACAGCAGCCTGGCTTTCAGAAGGCAGCTCACCAAAAAATCCCAGCCTGAATCAGAAAGGCTCCAGAAAAAAATTGGGAAATGATGGTTGGGTGGGCCAGTTTGGATTGTGTTTGTACAACCTGTACTAGTGGAAGGTGTCCCTGCCCATAGCATGGGGCTGTAACTAGAAGGTTTTTACGGTCTCTTCCAACTCAAACCATTCTGTTCTATAACTGAGGATCCCAAATAGATGATGAAAGGAAATATTGCTGTATGGGCTGATAAAGTTAAATATTTTTGTGTCCTAGCCTTCTTTCTTTCTGCCTTTCAAAGTATTTCTATTTTTTGCAGATAATTAATTCTTTTTCTTTCTTAGCTATGAGCCTTGGCTCACACTACTAAAGAGCCTAAAAAGGCTCTGTTGCATTTAAAATCTTGTTAGAATTAACCCCAGATTCTTAACTTAGCAGTCAAAATGGACTCCATGCTGAACACAGCAATTCTTTTTAAAAAAGGGAATTAAGAATATCTATTTGTCTGCTTTTCAAGGAGACTAATGTTAGAAAAGGGAAAAAAGGGGATAAAGAAAGGAAACAAAATGTACCAGTACTGTTAGATTTATTGCTTTTATTATAATTTCTTTGGCTTATGTAAATTTAACTGAAATTTTTCAGACCATTAATCCATAACACCAACTATAGCCCTCTTTGTTCTTAATTAAAAACGGATGGATTGATAGAAGAGGGATGAGCTTTTCAGAAGTACTCAATGCTGACCAAACTCTGCTTTGATGAAGTCAGTGCTGAAAATTCCCCCAGAATCTATTGAGAACAGAGCAGAGCTCTGAGCATTTCTGAAACCCCTTCCAGAGTGAAGTGTGGTGAGGGATCATTCTGAGAGCATTGCCAGGGGTTCAGCATTGTGGTTTCCATGAAGTTCAGGGTTTTTTTGGGTTTTTTGGTTTTTCTTGGTCTTAAAACTGGTTTGAACTGTTTAAAATCTACATCCCAAATGGTTTTTGTGGACTCTAACCCTTGAGCTGTTGTGGTTGGGTTCAGAAATTTGGATTGGCTCACAGAAAAGTGCGTTAAAAACACTCATAAGGGATTTGGGAGACACCATAAGTAGCAGTGTTTGAAAGCTGAAATGAGGCAAATAAATGTGGCAGAAATGGATTTTGAAAGTCTCCATGTGTTTATTACTTGCAACTGACTCAAGTCCCAAAGGTCAGTAGTAGTTTTAACACCTCTGTCCTCTGGTGAAAACCAGAAAGCAAAAAAGAACCAAACACAGCTGATGAGTCCTGGTGCAGAGCTGGGAGAGAGGAACCACCCTGCAGCATCAGGAAAGAGAATTCATGGTTTAGAGCACAATGGTTTGGGTTGGAAGAGACCTTCAAATACATCCCATTGCACCCCCTGCCATGGGCAGGGACAGTTTCCACTATCCCAGGTTGTTCCAACCCCTGTCCCCGGTGGGGCAGCCACAGCTTCTCTGGGCACCCTGTGCCACGGCCTCCCTGTGGCACTCACATTTTCTGGAAAAATCCCTTCGCCCAGGATTCTTCTCCTGGGAAGCTGAGAAGCCTCAGAGAAAAGGAAAACAATTCTTATCTCATTTGCTTCTCCTGTGTTGTGCTCATGTGGAATGTGTTTGGAGATTGTTTACCCACAGGTGATTGTTCCATTGGATTCTGCTGGGAGTTGTTTTCACTCTTTGGCCAGTCAGGGCCAAGCTGTGTCAGGACTCTGGAGAGAGTCAGGAGTTTTCATTATTATCTTTTTAGCCTTCTGTCTGTATCCTTTCTGTATTCTTTAGTATAGTATAGTATTCTTTAATATAATATAGTACAATAAAGTAATAAATTAGCCTTCTGAGAGCATGGAGTCAGATTCATCATTCCTGCCTTTGTCAGAGCATTCCCAGCAAATACAATACTTCCCCACCCTCCCAGGAAATAATTTTTTCCTAACATCTACTCTAAATCTAAACAGTTCAACCAAAGTCTTAAAACATCTTAAAATTCCAAAATTACCCGTTATTCAAAACATCAAGGCTGGTGTGGCAAAATTTCAAGCCAAGCTTGAAATTTTTCACTGTTGAGGCCCATTTTGTTTATCCTTGTCAGGTGGAAAGACAAAATGTGCTACAGAGGCTCATTTCTGAAGGGATCAGATGGAGAACAGGACATAAAGTGACAGAACTGGCCTGGTGGCTGTGTCTCCAACTGGCCCAATGCCTGTGAAAACATACGGTCCCTTTGCCACCACAGAGGCTGGAGGAGAGGCAGTTTAATGGGGCTCTGCACACAAGTTTTAGAGCCTTTCATAGCACAGATATAAATGATACATTTCATCTTTATGCCACCCTTCTAAATCACTAAAAAGTAAATTCAGTTAATGCTGAAAGGCAGAAGCCCTGAACTGCTGCTTTGCTTTGCTATTTATAGTGTCAGGACCAGCTCTGGCTTAATCTTCTGGGTGTCATTCAATATATTCCTGACCCAACCAGGTAGAACAGAAGACTTTGGCTGTATTTCCAAGCTCTCAGAGGTTTTAAGACAATCCCACAGCTTTTGCTGCAAGTAGTTTTTGCAGTGTACTGATTAATAATCTCTGGGAGAGTTTAATTGTCCACAGGAAAACATCAGCTGCAGATCAGGAAAGAAAATCCCCCCTAAAATTTAAAAAAACCCTCAAACAACAAAAAGCACCAAAAAAAAAAAAAAAAAAACCAAAAAAAGTTTTAGAAAAGGGACATATTGACTTCATTTTCCCAGCAGATGTCTCTGCTGAAGCCCCTCCCATCCCTGGCTCCATTTGTGCCATGTTAATTGTCATAACTACGCCCTGTAGCTCCTTGGTAGGAGAATTGTCACAATTAGCCTGTGACTTTGCACCAGCTGTCTTGGCATAGACAAGACAACGTGCTTTGGACTCTGAACACCTGCAAACCAATTCCATGGTGGATGTTTGAATGCTCAAACCAAACAGATGTTGCATTTCAGGCTTGTTCTCTTGGGGGGGCTGGGGGGAGAGAGGTGGAAAAATGTCTGTATGCTGGGATGCCATAATTTTCCTGTTTTGAGGTTTATTCTGTGCCTTCTCTTCCAGTGTGCTGATGGAGGGATGGCCCCAGCAGTTATCTGGAGATTACACAATTTGTAGGGTTCCATATATTGGTAGCTCTGAGTAGCTGAACAGAATGGGGGCAGGGGGTGAAAGAGAAAAAAAACCCTCCACATTTATTTTGATTTATTTCTAATTACTCCCTTTCCAGGGCTCTGAAAGGACAGTTTGGTTTGGTTGGTGCACTTCTGGGCGAGTGTGATCTGGGAGCTGGCAGGCAGCACTTTGGCAGTTTTACCCCAGTGAGTTTAATAACCCAACGAGAATTGCCCAGAACAGTGGGATCAGATTCATGGAACGAGCCATGAATGCATTTCTGTTCCCCAGTAACTGCTCAGTGGGATTATTCAAGAGATTTAAATGTGGGTGGCATCAATTTGAAATGCAGATGGTGTATCTTATTAAACACCATTTCAGCTATTTGTAGTGCTCAGAACAGTATTTGCCCTGAATTTAAATAACGATGTACAGTATTTGTTAAAAAACATGCTTGGGCATGTTTTGTTTAATTAGTGGCTTGAAATTTCCTAGCATATGGCTTGTCATTTGCTAAAAAGATATGCAATTATGAAGTTCCTTCAAGTTTTACTATTTAAAAGCAAAATTAACTTGGTGTGTTCAGCAGTTAATGGCAGGCCATTAAATATAGTATTTACTAAACAAAAGACATATAGGAGCAGCTGAGTGTGCCTGTGCCATCTGTACCTCGAGCCCCTCACATCTTTTGGTTCACAGGAGGTAGACTGGACCCACTCTGCTCCCTCAGTTCATTACCAGAGTTTTCTGCACTTCAGTGCAAATGACATCGTGTCTGGTTATTATCTTTAAAGGCCTGGATGCCGCTTTAGAAGCATCAATTTAATTTTTATACTTCAGGAAAGCAAGCAGACCATCTGCTTAGAAATCCCAGCACTTTCTGAAGAGCTGCAGATATTTCTTTTCCCTGTCAGGTTTTGAATGGCCTTTTAAAGTTTTTGGAACTTTTCAGTTGCCTGCCTGTTCATTTTTGATTAGGAAATGGAAATGAGAGTCTGGAAGACTGAAGGATGATACATGTTGTTTTTTTTTTCTCCCCATAACTTACCTGCTCAGCTTCTACTCCTCATCACGACACATGAGTAATTCAGTGTCTGCTTCCCTCCACCAGCTCAGCTCGAGCCAGTTCCTCTGTCCAACACCTCCATCACTCCCCAGTCCCAGCAGAGCTGATGGAAAGACTTGCCTCAGGCATCTCCACCACCCCTCATTGCAGGCAATATTATGCACTCAAATGAGTCACAGATTGGAGGATTCTCATTTTTTTTCTCCTGAGAGCGGCTTATCTCGGGAAGGGAAGCGGAGAGGGAAGCAGTGGAGCCTGATGAAGAAGTGAGAAGGGAATGACCCCCCATCCTGACACATTCCTTTCCTTCACAAGTCTGATTTCATGGCTTTATCACGCGCTGCACTTCTTCAGGCACAGCCAGTAGGATTCATCTCGGTGCATTATAGACATCCACACAAGAGCCAGGCCCTCCCAGGCTGAGAATTTATGCAAGAAATAAGCTTTTTTTAGGGTTTTACCTCTTCTATACATTTCCCTCTTGAAGAGGCAAATGACAGCCCTGAAAGCCCCGTTTCTGGTCATTAACTATGAGGGGAGTGTAGATATCTACACTGAGATACAGACTCACAGTGAAGAGCTCACAAAACTCATGGTTGAAATCTTTGGGAATCACTGAAAAATCACTGTGAATTTCAGGAAATTCAGGGTTTTGCTTTGTTTCCTTTCTTATCACCACTATATCTTTGTTCAGTAAGAACAAGATGTTCAGGTCATCAGAGGGACAATCAAAGTTGTGATCCTTTTCAGGGTGAGCTGTCAAGCAGATGAAAAGAGAAGCAAAACAAACAAGAGGGGAAAAGGTGGGAAATCAGAAGCATTAATCCATACCTCTGTTTCTTTCTGGATGGTACTCATCTTCTCACCTTAGCCAGGGTTGCCAATGCTTTTGCTTATATTTTACCCCTCTTTCATCCCACTAGCCTGACCACAGTATCCCACCATCCCACTGATCTGCCTCACTCCTTCTCACCGTGACTTTTTCAGGATTCTCTCTTGATTTCCAGACAGAACTCCTGCCTTTACCACAGTGCTTCTGTGGAGCTGTTCACAGGGTCCCAGGACCAGGGAAGAGATGAGAATCTTGACTCCATATTTCAGAAGGCTGATTTATTATTTCATGATATATATTATATTAAAAGAAAATTATATACTAAGACTATACTAAAATAAAAGAGAAAGGATTTCATCAGAAGGCTAACAAAGGAAAGGAATGGAATGATAATATAATCTTGTGACTGTTCACTTGTGACAGACACAGGTGGCTGTCATTGGTCATCAAGTAAAAATACGCTGGGTAAACAATTCTCCAAATCACATTCCAAAGCAGCAAAACATGGACAAGCTGAAGCTTCCCAGCTTCTCAGGAGAAAAGATCCTGGCAAAAGGATTTTTCATAAAATATGTCTGTGACAGGCTTCCTCCTGCTCACTCCTCACTCTGCCTGCTCCACTCCTTTCCCAGATCACTGCTGATTTCCTACCCTAGCTCTGTTATTTTTTACATGACTGTCTGATCTCTCTGTCTAATGAACAACTCCCCTGACTCCCAGCTCCCTGCTAATGAAGATGGAGAGAGCTTTACCTCTTCACTCATAGAACCCTGGACAATATCACGTAGCAAAAGGAATTATTATACAAAAATAGGTCCATAATGTGCTCACTCTTTTTTCTTCTGTGACTGAGAGTGACTTCCTTAAGGGGAATGTTTCTTTTGTTATCCACCTTCAGTTCTGATTTCCCTGCACTGTGATCAATTGGTTTTTGTGGGGCAGGGGGCTAATGCTCTGCACAAATGGGAAAGGAAGGAGAAGGGAGAGGGAAAGGGAAAGGGAAAGGGAAATGGGAAAGGGGAAAGGGAAAGGGAAAGGGAAAAAGGAAAGGGGAAAGGGGAAAAAGAAAGGGGAAAGGGAATAAAAGGGGAAAGGGAAAAAAGGGGAAAGGAAAAAATGGGGAAAAGAAAAGAGGAAAGGGGAAAAAAGGGGAAAGGGAAAAAGGGGAAGAGGAAAAAAGGGAAAGGGAAAGGGAAAAGGGAAAAGGAAAGGGAAAGGGAAAGGGAAAGGGAAAGGGAAAGGGAAAAGGGAAAAGGAAAAAAGAAAGGAAAAGGGAAAAGGGATGAACACCTTCTGCCAGACCAAGTTGTTCATCTAATGAATTGTCTTTGGATTGGTGGTTATTTTTGACTTTTTAAGACCTTCAAAGTGCTGCATTTTTGGTCCAGACATGATGAGTTGAAATACTGTTTGATCCCCTGACTGGATGCTCCTTGCTAGACAAAGGGACATTTTTTTTCTGCAAAGAATTGAAAGGGAAGAAATTAAAGAATGCCCAAAGTCATTCATTCTTTTTTTGTCAATAAACTGTCATTCCAGCAGCAAAATAAGTCCACACATATCAAAAGAAACCAATGAGACTTGATAGCAAAGCATTAGAGGCATGATGGAGGGAGGGAATCACACAAACTTTTAAAAACACAAACACATTCTAAATAAATATGAAAATATGACTTTTCATCTCTACCCTCACTTATTCAAATGGGAATCACTGTTGTTCAATTTTGACCTTTTCAGGTGCCCCAAAGTCTAAAACAATGTTTATGACATCCAGTTAAGGGCAACTCCAAAAATACATCGAATATTCAGAAGAAATTACAATAAGGATTCACCACAAGGAGCTCATTCCTCCAGATTGTTGAGAACCAATGCTTGGGGTCTCTGTGTTTGGGGATGTCATTTCCCAAGAAGAAGACGTGAAAGACACCTTGACAAGTTGTCATTAAAGATTTCATGGCAATAGCTGTGAGTGCAGGAATTCCTGCTCTGTTGCCCTGGCAAAATTCACATTCAGATGATTACACATTGCCTGCTTACACTCAGGCTGCATTTTCAATTCCATGTGTCATTGTCCTTGTCTTCTCATCTTAAATTATTGTACAGTGCTGCTGTGCATTATTAAACAGTTGCCACATTTCATCCCAGTGGATCTTGCATTTAAATGATGGATTTACAAAGGTTCTGCTGCTTTGTTAAGCTTGCCTGTACAGCTGGTTGAAGGTTTACCTCAAGAAAAAAAAAGTTTTCCTTCAAAGAAGTCTTGAAAAATCACTGGGTTTCATTAAAAGTTCTCAAAATCTTTTCCCTCTTGCATTTTTTCCCCAAAAGTTTCTGATTTTTTGAATTGAAAATTAAATTAAATAGAGGTATATAAAAGAAACGCTGTTACAAATCAATGCCACTATTAACAAAAAAGCAAATTTTTCCAATTAAACACTGAAAATCATTCCAACAGTATTTTAGCCATCTGCTTTCTGAATATTGCAGTGAAATAAAAAAATAAAAGAAGGAAAGAAAGAAGGAATCTATTTCAAGCAACTGAGAATGAAAACAATGGCTGAGCTGCAAATATCACAGCAGAAATCTTTCAATTGTTTCCAGCAAGTCCTTTTTGTGCATCATCCTTTGAAACTTGAAAATTTCAGAAAGAAAAACTGCCTTTAATTCTGTTTCTTAGTACTTGTATCCATAAAATGAAACCCAAGTGCAATTTGTTTCTTAGATTAGAAGCTCAATGAGACAGGGATCACTGCTCCATGAAATTAAGCACGTTGGGTGTAGGCTGAGGGAACATTCCTGAAAATACAAAGTATTAGGATGTGTCCCAAGGAGGATGCAGGGGCTGTCTAGGGGTTTCAAGAAATGGAGAACTTAGTAACAGGCAATGATATAAGATAAAAATATTAGAGGATGGTTGAAATCTGTCACAGACCTATTTTCTGAAATATCTTTTGCTAGGATTTTTTCTCCTGAGAAACTGAGAAGCCTCAGAGGAAAATAAAAACAATAGTTGTTTGCTGCAGTGGAATAAAACAGATGCATCTTTGATTGGTCCATGTGAGTTGTTTCCACTTGATGACCAATCACAGGTCCAGCTGTGTTGGGACTTTTTCAGTCACAAGATTTTATTATCATTCCTTTCCTTTCTAGCCTTCTGATGAAATATTTTCTTCTATTCTTTTAGTACAGTTTTAATATTTTATTTTAGAAGAATATATATAATAAAATAATGAATCAGCCTTCTGAAACATGGAGTCAAGATTCTCATCTCTTCCCTCGTCCTGGGACCCCTGTGAACACCACCACAGGAATGAGATATAGAGGAGAGGGGTTGCCTGTTGATATTCAAGACCAGGTTGGATGGGCTTGGAGGAACCTGGGATAGTGGAAGGTGTCCCTGCCCATGGCAGGGGGTTGGAGCTCAAAGTTCTTGAAGTTCCCTTCCAATCCAAATTGTCCTGTGAATCTGTGCCATGATTCCATGGCAGCTGTTGTGCTTCAGCTACTGTTCAGTGGCAAATGAAGAACTGAGATTGATGGGCCCAGTCAGGGAAACCATCACAGCGTCTGTGTGCTGTGCTATCTTGGGGATAAAACAATCCCCACATGCAAAATTAGAGCACTCAACACCCTTGGAAGAGAACTCAGGCTATTTTAAGACCTGTGGAAAGATGTCTAAGGATGCAGATTCCCTAGAAAATTTAAAAAGCTCTAAAGCATCTCCATTTATTTATAGACAGTTTCACAAAGTCAGCTGCTATAAGGCAGTGAAATCTGTGTTGTGGAGTTCTTTTAGAAACAATGCATTTCTCAGGATCACAGTTCTGACTGGGTGAGTTCTGAACTCCACACTCAAATGTAAATATTTTTTATGGCTTAAAGCACTGGCTGCAGAGGCAGCCCTAGGCAAACACTGATGTGCAGGTTGAGTAGGTAATTTTGGAAAGCAAGAGCAAGCCAAGATGTGCCAGGCTTTGGAAAGACATTGCCACGTCGTACTCTTAGGAAAAATTTCCCTTTGTGTTGTTGTAAGTCCACAGTCTTCTTGTCTGACCATAAATAATTTCCAGCTCTGAGAACAGGTGGGATTCTGCCTCGTAGATTTTATAGTTTGTTGTGGCTATTAGGAAGATTTCAGGAGATGTGTGTTACTGATATTAAAAAAAAAGATACCTCCCATCACCACCTGTGCTGGATCCAGCCCATGTTTTAAAGGAAAGCTGAGATTGCTATCAAATAATCTGCTTTAATGGGCTGGTACTCCAAGTGGAACATGAACACAATGAAGTTGGAAGAAAGGACCACTATTCTTCATAATTACCACTTTTTTTCCACATTAAACTAGATTAAGGGAAGTTGCCTCACAAATTAAAGACAGCCTGAGAGCTGTTTGTAACTTGTTTGATGCACAAACCAGCAGGTTGGAGTCTTCTGGATGACTTTGAAGGGACTGATCCTTTTTTCATCCAAGTTCAGTAAGCAAGCCAGCATCTACATAAGTGGAATCTTCAAGGATTTTAAAGCGTTTAAGGTGATGTTTATTGTATTTGCAGGGAGGAACAATGAATCTGACTCCATGTTCTCTGAAGGCTAATTTATTATTATTTATGATACTATATTATATTAAAGAATACTGTACTTTACTACACTAAAGAATCCAGAAAGGATACTTACTGAAGGTTAAAAAGATAATAATGAAAACTCCTGACTCTTTCCAGAGTCCCAACACAGCTTGGCCCTGATTGGCCAAAGAGTGAAAACAATTCCCAGCAGAATCCAATGGAACAATCACCTGTGGGTAAACAATCTCCAAACACATTCCACATGAGCACAACACAGGAGAAGCACATGAGATAAGAATTGTTTTCCTTTTTCTCTGAGGCTTCTCAGTTTCCCAGGAGAACAATCCTGGGCAAAGGGATTTTTCTGAGAATGTAAATGTGACAGAGGTTGAATGGGGCTTGGAGCAGCTGGATGCAGTGGAAGTTCTTGGATGGTTTTCCAACCCCAACCATCCTGTTATTCTGGATAAATGGACAAGGGTTTTGTGATAGCCCAGTTTAGAGGTCACTAATATGTGGCTAAATGAGACAGAATTCTTAATGAATAGCAGGAATTGCATGGGTGAATTCCAACTGTGCAGCTCATTTTATTTTCAGACAATTCCATGAGCATCGAGTAATTAATCCTCAAAGAACTTTAAAGCAGACAGCTGGAAAGGACAGTCAGGCAGACATGCCAGTAAATATTTAGTTTCTTCTTCTTCCTTTTGGTTTGGGTTTTGGGTTTTTTTTATGGTCTGTTTTTATGGAGTAATTCCACAGGTGGGCTCATTGGTATCAGCTCGTTAGAAGAGGAAACAACTGTGACATGGTAGATAAGACACATTTTCAAAAAATAATCCTAGAGGTGATGTAACACTGCGAGCAGAAATCACCTCTTTCAGTGGCACATTGCAGAGAACAAGTGAAACAGCAAAATGTGCAGTGACACAGATGCTCAGGGGACTCCTGCGTTATCTCCAACCACAAAGGCAAGATTGTCCCTTCTGTGCCAGAGGAGGGGCTGCCATGGCAGAGAACAGCCACATTAAAGCCTCCCAGCCCTGAGTTCCTCTGCTCCTGTTTCCAGCCACTCACCCCTCAGGCCAGGCTGAGGTGGAAAACCTTGGACCTGGCACTCAGACCCACCAGGGAATTCTTGTCTGGCAATATGAGGCTGGATTTTGGCTCTCTATTGTAAATGCAGGGCTACCAACAAGGGAAGGAATGATGAGGAGTACTCTAACTTAGTAAAAGGTTAATTTATTACTTTAGTATACTAAATTATATTAAATCTTAAGTTTCTGTGGTTGAGATGACCCCCGAGGTATTAGAAAGTCTTTTCTTTCCCAGCCCCACAACCGAAGAAGAAGTTGAGATTCATCAGTTCTGCTTTTCAAGGTTGTTTATTTTTCCTTATCTATCACATTCTTTCTCTGACCTGCTGAGTTCTATCCAGCAGGTTGAGTTGTGACACAGTCCCTGCCCTTGGGGTGGTGTTAGCTTTTTATACTAAAAACTACATGTACTTTATTTACAGGAATTTTCCAATACTTATCACCTATGTTAGACAGTTTGTCTCTACTCTAAACCAATCCAAAAGTGCCACCATCACAGCAGAAGATGAAGGCCAAGAAGAAGGAGAAGAAAGACAGGACATGCCCAGATTCCTCCATCTTGCCTCTTGAACCCCCATTCTAAAAAACCCAAATTCTACTTTTTCACCCTGTGACAAATTCACTATCATTGTACTCAAACCCTTGTGGCTTGTAGCTCTTCACACAAAGTTGGTAACTTTTTCCATGGGCTAAAATCAAAGGCACAGGTGTTTGTGGCTCTGTGCCAAGGTCTCTGAGCCCCTGCCAGAGTCTGGAGTCCTCCAGGGCAGCCAGAGCAATGTCCTGGGTTCTGACAATTAAAGAATACTATACTATACTATACTATACTATACTATACTATACTATACTATACTATACTATACTAAAGAATGCAGAAAGGATACTTAGAGAAGGCTAAAAAGATAATAATGAAAACTCCTGACTCTTTCCAGAATCCCGACACAGCTTGGCCCTGATTGGCCAAAGAGTGAAAACAACTCCCAGCAGAATCCAATGGAACAATCACCTGTGGGTAAACAATCTCCAAGCACATTCCGCATGAGCACAACACAGGAGAAGCAAATGAGATAAGAATTGTTTTCCTTTTCTCTGAGGCCTCTCATAGCCTTCCAGCCTCCCAGGAGAAAAACCTTGGGTGAAAAAATCATGTTCGGAGAATGTGAATGCCACAGCTCTCCTCACCCCTACCTGTGTCAAGGGGCTCAGGCACACTCTATCAGCCTGATAGATTTTCTACCCTGAATTATGCCCTGGCCATCTTCCAGCCAGGCCATTGGGGACTATGATGTTGTTAAATCTGATTCCCTTGCAGGGTCAGGATTGATCAACACAAAGCTTATTTTTGGCAGCACAAAGGAAATGTTTATTGGCCAATTCCTGTACCCGTAGGAGATGTGAGTAAATCTCCCTTTGCCCTCACAAAGGTCAGCTTTTCAAATTACCCTCATCCATGTACTGCACCAGGCCATGAGAAAAGGTGTTGAGCACCCTTGTCACCCTGAGGAGAGGGAGGGCTGTGGTTAACTCAGCACCTTTCAGGAGCCATTCTTCAGGGCCCTCTCATTCCCCTTGAGCCAGGATTCAGTTCATGCTCCAGCTTAAGAAGGAATCCTGCCTATTTCTGCTGGTTTTGCTTCAGCAGAAATGTGAAACCAATCCGCTGGCTGGATTTCAGCTTGGATAATTACATTTTGCTCACATAAATTACTATATTAGTTTCAAAGAGGGGAAATTACTCTCTGCTAGCTCTTCCAAAGCTATTTGGTAGTGTTAGCAGGGAGGATGAAACTGGCCAACCCACCAGAGAGGTGGCTGTGTTTTGATGGGGGATGAAATTCCCCTTGTAGGGAACGTCTTTTGTGCAGGGAACTTCAGTCCATGCCCAGCCTACATGAAAGATGGAGAGCTATTAACTCCTGTCTGAGCCTCACAGCTCTCAGCCTGTGATGTATCTCCCTCAGCCTGACTCTCATGTATTAGACTGGCTCTCTGACAGCTCTTCTGGGATGGCTTAATAAAGCCCTATTAAATCCTCATTTTCCCGTTGTAAGCTGGCTGGATTTTGAATTTCTTTCCTCTATCACCAGTCCCCTTCCTTTAGGATCCACTGGGCATTGTTTCCTGCTGTCACCCAGGTTAGCTGCGAGGCTGCTTGGCTCTGCATCCATCACATCTGGAGGAGCCAGGATTTTCCAGACAAGATAAAAATCTTGTTGGCGACCTAAATACTCAGTTCTGCATCCCAGTGTCACAGCATCCATCCTTGCCTCTGCCTGGCACAAACTGCAGCTCCCAAATGATTCCCTACTGCTTTGAATGATCCTTCTAGAGCCTGCTGTGGGAAATATGCTTTAACTTTTCTTCACCCTTCTATCTTTCTGAGGCAAGCTGGTTTTTCCCCTCTGTACCACATCCAGTATTCTTATATTATTTCTTGGGCATTAAATCCATCACAAGTTTCATCTTTCTTATTCTTTCCCACCCTTCTTAAATTTCTCCAGTGTTCTCATCTATCGCATCACTCATTCCAGCCTTGATGTTTCCATTGTCATCACTTTTGGTGTCACTCTCATGCCTGAAACGTCCTAATTTTTCTCATCTTTTAAGTATGAGACCCAAAATGACATCCTGCCTGAGTCAGGGAATCAGCAGCATTATCTTTATGATTATTCATTAAACAGAAGTTTTAGGACAGCTAATGAATATGCATAAAGTAATTGTTCCCAAAGTCTGATTGTTCAAACACTCGTTCTGTGAATTGTTGCTGCAGGAGGAAATCTCCCCAGTGTTTGAGGAGCACAGCAAAATACAAGCAGGATGAGAAGGTTTTGAAGTGCAATGGGCAAGATTTTCTTGCAAAGCTCATGATATTTGGAGGTGTTGAACTCATTCATTTGGTCACACCTGGTGTTTTACAAAGGTTTAAGCACATCTAATTTGAAGATTGCCAGTGGTCCCACAGATTGGGACGTGCAGGTGGGAAAGGATTGGCCTGAACCATTGCATGGGCTGGACTTTCTTTGGGAAGGAATTTTAGGTAATTCTACTCATCAGCTGTGAACTCATCTCATCTTGGCTGCGGAAAGGATTATTATTATTTTAAATCTAAGCTTGTTCAATTTCTTGAGGTTGCAGCAGTTTTAATGTATTGGGAGTTTCTGACCTTGCACTGTTATTGGAACAGAGATGAAGAGCCCAACACTGCAAAAAAAGGCACAAATACATTCCCTGAATATCCTTATAAAAGATATGAAATAAAAGAAATATTGTATCAAAATTTCCCATTTAAAAAAAATTTGTTGCATTTTTTTTAATGGGAAATTTAATTCATTAACTCAATTTCAAAAGCTGTTGATGTTGAATATTTCAGACAGTGGAAGATCTTCCTCACCAGTCATTTAATCAGCTGCTAATGTACACAGTGCTTGCCATTTTCTTCTTTTGAGTATCCCTCTATGATTATTATTTTTTTCACTAAATAGTTAAATACCTTTTTTTCATCACTTTGTGCATCTGTTCTCCCTCAGTTCTCTCATGGGCAAAGCATATTTATGTAATAATGGGAATGGAACAAACACCAGGATGTAAGAAGAAATGGGTGCTGGACATGAACAGAAATTCAAGATATTTGCCCTAAATTACAGCAAGAATTTGGGCTCCTGTAATCCAAGAGAGCTTTGTTAAGGCCACCTACTTGTTAAGCCTTAGGCAAAAGCCACCTGGAAAGGAAAATTTGAGTTTCATAAATGATACTGAAGTCATGAAAAAATTTAAATTTTGAATCTTGAATGCAAAGTGGATGCATTGCTTTATTTTTTCCTTACTGCATTTTTGTCCTGCAGAACTTAAATATTCCAATTTTTCATTTAAATCCACTGAGATGGTCTGATTACACCAAGGCTACCTGTGTTTCTCCAAAATCAAAATGTGCTTCCCACTGGTCCCCAGGACAAAGGGAATCTGCACATTCTCCTGTGTGGAAAAGAGTTGGACAGGAGCTGGGATCTTGGAACCTGAGCAGCTGTGCTGTCAAATGGGCTGGGAAATTTGGGTTTTAGTCAAAGGACTTGCAGTTCTGATGTGCCTTCCCCATGAAAAGAGGCCAGATGAACTCTCGTGGTGCTGGGAAGCCTGGGAACATCTGATCCTGAAGAATCCACACTCAGAGATTCCTGAAAATCCACCCAGCAGTCAAGGAGCCCAAGTTCATGACTACTTGTAGGCACAGTTTTCTTGGTCTTCATTGAAAATACATCCTCTAACTGAAGTTTCAGCTCTGCAATTACTAATGGAGAAGCATTTTGCTCTGAGAACTCCTAATTTTAGTTAAAGTTCCTCCAGAGCTTCAGGGCTGCTCTCCAAGGCACAGCTTTTCCACTGGGCTGTTGCTTCTTTAACTTTTTTCCTGCTTCTGTTAGGGCTGGGATTGAAAGTGCTTGAGATGGTATTTCATGTTCAAACTCAGATGTTTATTATTTCTTATGTATATTACAGTCTCACAAGGTGTGAGTTTTATAGAATTTTGCTAACAAGTTACAAAATGGCCTCAAATATATCTTTACAAAGTCTTTTAAGGAAAACTATCTAATTAAGAAATGACATTTAAATTATTTTTACTTTTAACTTAATAACTAATTACTCATATCTTACAATGTAGATTTTTCTGTCTAATTACAAAATACTACTTAAACCTATGAAGAAAGTGAAGAAAAACTAACCACTAACTTAAAACTTTTATCTTAGCTTTATAAGTATTACTATATTCTAAAACTTGAAACTCTAAGTTTTCTACTGTGTGGTATTACACATTTCTATTCAAATTACAAATTTATAATCTCAGTTCTATTATTCAATTTTAGGAGCCTTCTCCACAGCCTCAAGTAAAATATAGTGTTCTTCTGGGGGTCAGTGCCTTTCAGCACAGAAAGCCCAAAACTCTCAACATCCAGAATTTCAGCACTGGACTTACAGGGAAAAAAGGGAAATGTTGACTTCTTATTTTTCATTGGGAAATTTCCCCTTTCTACATCACTGAGATACGCCCACAGAGCTGCAGAGAAATGTTTTCCTCTTCAAAAATAAATTACATTAAAATCCCATAGCACGTTACAGGAGCCAATTTTGATATTACCTTTGAAATACTGGGATTCGTATTTTAAGAATTCTTGCTTTGTCACCAGTTCCAACCTGAGGAAATGCCAAATGGACATGAGCTCAGGTGTGCTGGGAAGGAGGGCTGGGGTGTGATAGCTGTGCTGTGTGGAGTGTCAAATCTGAGGAAATGCAGCCAGACAATGTGACAGCAGGGATTAGACTCCATAAAAATTTCAGTGTTGTCCTTGAGAGAGGAGTCCTGGAACAACTGCGTTGCATAACAGCACCATCACTTATTAAGTGTATCTTGTAATTGGTTAGGAAGCCATTAATGACAATTTGCTTCAAACCCAAACAGCTGGCTCTGTGACCCTCTAGGTAACAACAAATACAAGAGCAGGAGGAACAGGAATAATTCAAATCCACAATATATCCAGTTGCCGTTCTAAATCCTAAGGTATTAACTTTTAATGTATGTTTCAATGACAAACCAATCCTGACACTTTAAATATGTAGCCACTGATTCTGGGAAAAAATAAGTGGATTTAGTTATTTGCTTATTTCTTTTATTTTATCAGTGCACCACTAGTTTATTTTGGTGTAATCACTCCCATTTGTGTCTAAAAAACCCCTCAAGGATGCATTGTGTTCTTAAGAGCATCACCATCATAAATCAGGGTAGCTGCACTGGCTTTAGAAATACTGCCATGATTTATTTGATTTGTAGCAGCTGTGGATCCAACCCTCCATTTTTGGGTGCTTGGTACCAGCACAACCCATCATTGAACTTTACTAGAAGGTTTTGATCAATAAAAAAAAAAAAAAAACAAAAAAAAAACCAAAAAAACACTTTTTTTTTTTCCATGACAAGGATTTCTACTTCTCTTTTAAGATTCTAAGCCTGCAAAGTACTCAAACCCAACTTTCCTGCAATTTTCAAGGGCCTCTCATGGAGTTCAGTGGGAAACTGAGGCTCTTGACCCTCTGCAGGACAGGACCAAAGAGTTGGGAGGAAATTACCTGGCATCTTGTACAACCTGCTAATGTGCTTGTGCATTCATGCACAGTAATTGATCTTACAAGCTCCTGAGTGTTCACTGGACTTGCCATTATACCATGAATATTTTATAGCTGCACCACTGTAATAACAGTAATTACATTTGCCCTTTTGCAGAACCTTTTATATAAGGGTTTCAAGGTGGTTTATGGATGGTAATTAAGCCCCATGGTCTTCTTGTGGAGTAAGAATTATTATTACCCTTCTGCAAATGGGGAAGCTGAGGTGTGGAAAATTCTGAACTTGACCTTGCCCAAGGTCATATCTCAAATCGCTGCCAGGACGAGGAGATGAATTCAAGGATTCCTTGTCCAGGGTTGCTGTAGTTATTTATTTGACTTGGATTATGCCTCTGACTGAAGACAAACTTTTAAAGTTGAAACTGTCAATATTTTCCTATTATTTGGAGTATCGCACATTTTTCCTGTTCAGAAGAGTTGCTGTGCCTCCCATCACATCAGAAGGTGCTCAGTGAGAGGATTTTGAGGTGCTGCACCCACAGACCCTCATCCTATACAAAGATGCCCGTGGGGACCTGTCACTAAGGATTAACCCAAGCTTGCAGGTACCAACACAAAACCATTAATGCCATCCACAGCTGTGAGCAAAGCCCGTGCTTGAAAGGTACTTTTCTCTCAATTGCCTTGCTAATAGTGAAACAAAGTCCCAAGGTAGATTGTAAAGTCACTGCCTGTCGTTGAGATGGATGGAAATGACTGGCTGTGATTGCTGCTTTGATAAACTTATTTACTACTGGAGTGCCAGCCTTTGGCTGGGCTGTAAAAAGGGTGTCATTATTTTATAATGATTATATAATGAAAAATACCTATTTAATGAGGGGAAAATGAGCACATTTCCTCAGAGGCACCACATTTCCTAAGTGGGGTGCAGGCTCACAGTCACAGGAAGGCAGGGCAGCATTTGGGGAGGCAAAATTCCAGGGCGAAATTCCCGAGCAGCGAGCCCACAAGCACAGCAGAAGGAAGCTGTGGTATTTTTATCTCAGTGGCAGCTCAGAGGGAACATGAAGTGTCTCCACTTTTCCAGCTTCAGATTTAATGTGACTGGAGCCACATGTGGGATTTCCCTGCAGCTGGGGAGCAGATGGTGCCAGGTTATGCAATGTGGGATGTGGGGACAGACAGCCAATGTCCCGACTGCTGCTCCCCGTGGCACTGAGCTGGTCTGGGAGAGGACAACCCTCAGAAATAGGCACATAAATATAAAATGGTCTCAAAAAACACAGAATCCTGGCTTGACAGAAGTAACTGGGAAATTATCACTTAATTCTGCCTGTTCCGAACGTCCTTCAGGGAGTTCAGAGATACCTTTGGCACTTAGGAAGACACTGTAATTACTGTAAATGATGTAAAATCCTTTAAGCTATGAGAGATTCGACCAGCCTGATCAATACCTTGCAATAACAAGGTTTAGCTTGGTAAGAACTGTTGTGCAGTAATAACATTGTTTATGATTTATTCTGTTTAGCTTCCAAGTTTTTAGTCCAATAAACCTGTGTATTTGAACAAAACAGAGTGCTGGTGGGCTGAGTCTTGTGGATTTTGTCACAAGGAAGCAATGTGCTCCTGGTCTGGCTGGAGGTTGAAAGGGAATGAGGAGGGTGACAGCACATCCAAGATAAGCAGGGATAAAACAAGATCCCCATAACCACAGAGAAAGTGCAGACAACACACCTTGAGAAAGGAGTTATTCCCTTTGCACAATTTTCCCATTCTTTTTTTCTGTGTTTTCACTTTTCTTCCTTGTGGGATCTATGCATGGCTCCTACCCCAAACATCAGTGGGGTTTCCTGTTTCCTCTACAGCTCCTGAAAGGTGCCTGTGCTCAGCTGGGGCTGGGCTCTGTCTGCAGCAGCACTGACACACCCAGAGCACACAGCCTCGAGCTGCACCATGGGAAATTCAGGTTGGATATAAGGAAAAAGTTTTCACAGAAAGGTGATAAAGTTCTGGAATGTTTGCCCGGGGAGGTGGTGGAGTCCCCATCCCTGGGTGTGTTTAACAAAGCCTGGATGTGGCACTGGGTGCCAGGGCTTAGTTGAGGTGTTGGGGCTGGGTTGGACTCAATGATCTTGAAAGTCTCTTCCAGCTTAATGATTCTGTGAATTCTGTGATTCTTTCCTGTTATTCTTTAAAAGAGGATAATTCATGGGAAAAACATCCAAAGGAAACTACTTGCCCTGTCTTTGGCTATAACTATTCATCTGAAATAAAACATTGGACGTGGCAACATCCACTGAGTAATGATCCACAGATTGCAGACAGCAGCTCTCTGCACTGTGTGTTCTGAACAGAACTATATTTTAAGTTCAAGCTCTGATTTGCAAACACCTTAAAATGCCTGGAAATTTCACTGCTGCCTTTTTCTTATTCATTTCAGCTCCTGTGCCTCGGCACCTCTCAGATTTGATGCATTGAGAATCATTAGTAAGTAAAGCACTTTGGATCTATGCTTCTGAGTTTATGTTTCTGAACACAAGCAAAACCTCATACCCATTAGTTATTTACTGAGCTGGAGACTGCTAAAATATATCTTGAGGAAGTTCAGAGATTTTTTTTATTTCAGCTCATCTTTTTGGGGGTTTTGTTAATGGAAGTTTCAGCAGGTGAGGAGCTCTTTTATTTTTACATGCACTATATTGCAGTTTAAATGCCATTTCATTAAAAGCTGTTTATGAACAAAACACTTGAAAGCAAATGTGAATTGCCCAAAGCATTTTTCCCCATTGTCTGTGATTAGGCTGTTCCCTGAAATCAAAGATTTGATGGACTTTTGTATTTTTTGCATCACAGGATTTTATCCCATGCATGTAACAAATGAAAAGCATGAATTGGAGTGGACGTGGCATTTTGAAAACCACAAAGCACTTGATTTATTCAAATTATGTTTACATAGGGATTATTTCACCCACCAGTGAAATGCAGCTGCCTCTGGCTTGGAAAACGTCAGTCTTTAAAAAGAAACATTGCTAAGTGAAAAGAACTTTATCTCATATAAAACTTGAGGAGGAATGTAGGCTTGCAGAATGTAATTACTCATTTGGATCTTAGCCCAGACACCAAAGCTATCATTGCCTCTTTAGCAAGAGGAACTTGGAATCTTAAGTGGTTGCAGATAATGAAAGCCTTGATTCTGCAATCTTTTTGGAAAATAAAATTACTATTAGTAGTACAATGCTTCCCAAATATTTGGATGTAATTGCACTTATGATTTACACCACACTTTGAACAAGAGACCTCCAGAGGCTCTGTAAAAGTAAAGGTGGCTTTGATTTCCAGAACAGCCCTGTTCACTGCTGCTGGATCTCCACGTTTCAGAGCCTGAAAAATGTTGTCACAAGGGAAATAAGTGACTCTGTCCTGGCCCCTGCATCCATGCAGAACTTCTCAGTGTTCCAAAAGGGAAGTTTCCTGCATGGATCCCTGGCAGCTGCAGTCTTGGGACTTCTGCTGCTCAGAGTGACCCCAAGATGTGTTAGAAAATCTGTTTTCCCAGCCTGGCTGTCAAAGAAGGAGTCAGAGCTCTTAATTTCTCAGTCTCAAGGTTGTTTATTGTTTCTTATCTATAAAATTCTTTCTCTGGCCTGCCAAGGTCTGTTCAGCAGGACAGACAGAGGCATTCTGCCTGCCCCAGGGCTGGGTTGGTGTTATGTCTTTATACTAAAAACTACGTGGATAATAGCTACAATAACTTCCCAATACCTATCACCTATGTTAGACAGTGAGCTTCTACTCTAAACCAATCCAAAAGTGCCACCATCACAGCAGAAGATGAGGCCAAGAAGAAGAAGAAGAAGGAGAAAGGCTGGACACGCCCAGATTCCTCCATCTTGCCTCCTGAACCCCCATTCTAAAAACCCCAAAAATCTATTTTTCCCCCCCGATAAAATAATTATTATTCTACTTAGACTTTTGTGACTTGCAGATCCTCATATAAAGTTGTTAATTTTTTTCCAGGGATCATTATCAAAACCACAGGCATCTTGAGCTCTGTGCCAGGGTCTCTGAGCCCCCTGGCAGGGGTTAGAGCCATCCAGGAGAGCCAGAGGGATGTCCTGAATTCTGACACTGCAGTGCAGGGATGTGGCCACCCAGTAATGACTGTGACAGCAGGAGCTGCGCTGAAGGATTGGTTCACCTCCCAGCCTATTGATTGTGGGGTTTGTAACAGCATTTTTAGCACTGGTGTCAAAATCCTGGATGGGTTTGTGATAAAACTTCCGTGATTTTTAAAGGCAGTGAGATTCCAGAGTGGGCACATCCGTTTTCTCTGTGATGTCCAACATCTGTGCAATCATTTCCACCCACAGCAAAATTGGTGAGGGTGTTCCAGCAATAAAGATGTTCTTTTTCCTTCTGTATCCTTGGCATTTTCATCAATTTCCCCAAAGGATTCTCTGTCTTCCCTTCCCAGATTTTGCGCTATTGCCACTGTCATCTGAAGATCTGTGTTATTTTAATGTTGTCTTGGTAAAATATCTGTGCCAAAATTGGAGGAGAGGAGAAACATCATCCAAATGGTACTAAAATCCATATTTTACATACTATGGTACTATGGTCATCTCATAAAACCTATTGGAAAGATAGGAAGAGAGTTATGGAGAAAAGAATGGAAGTTTGTAAAGAATGACACATAAATGAAAAAAAATAAGGGTGTGGATGTTTTCATTTTTTTCTTAAACACAGAGTTTTGGTCTGTCTTAAACTGACAGGACTTTTGGTCAGTGTTACCTTACAAGATGTTAGAGAGTCTGTTATGTAAAATCTCTGTAACAATAATTAAAACCAAAATAATTCCTCGCAGTTTATGACCAGAGAATTATAGAATTAAAGACTAATAGAACTAAATAATCATAAAATTAAAGAGTCGTGGAATGGTTTGTGTTAGAGGGGACCACAAAAACCATCTCATTCCAACCCAGTCATGGACAACTGTCTCTAGGTGACCTTGCCTGAGGAGGGAAGTTGGACAAGACCTCCAGACCTTTCAAAGTCATTTTTTCTGATTCTGTGATGCAGTAATTCTGTGACTCTAAATAACTTTCAGCCTTATGAAACTGAAGATCTTCAAAATAAGATCAGAGATGTAAAAACATCTGGCTTTACAGATTCCCCCCATCTGCCAGAAGTACAAGTTCTTCTAAGACCAGTTGGTCTGAAAATTCCCTTTTCAAAGTTTCAAATGCTTTTTCCACCTGGTTTAAAATATCCTAAACCAAAAGGATTCTAATTACACATTGCCCCAGGGAAGGAAAATTGCAGGTTTTCTGCATCCTACTGTTGGATTTTGTGCTGCCCATCAGAGAGGGGGCAAGAGGTAGAAGCAGGTCAGTGTGTGGTGGAGCAGAGAGCAGCAGGTGAGAAAGGATGATAGAGGAGTCTGAGAAATTGCTGGTAATTGTCGTCCAGCCCTTCAAGAATTCCTATCAAGAGTCAGAACTAGACACAATTTGTTTTTCAGTAGTCTGTGAGCCTCTCATTTAATGAGAGAAGCTTTGGGTTTTTTCCCCTCTGCTCTGTGTGTGTTTGTGGCCACATTGCAGAGGGAGGAAGGAGCTCTTTGTTTCCTTACAAATTGATATTTGAGATCTTCTCCCCTTTTAACAAACTCATTCATCTTCACAGTACCTTTGCTACCAGGCAATTTCTACAAATTAAGCTGAACATTCGATCTGTGTTGTTTTTAATGATCTTTCTTGCCAATATTTATAATGTGCCTTGAAAGCTGAGGCAGACCATGAGCTAGATATTTAATATTAATTAATTTGTCACTCCCCAGAACACGCACATGCTGAGGAAACGAGTAAACATGTTTAATTCTACCAGAGGGGTTGGAGGCACTTGTAAATTGCTAATTCATTTTAAAGGTGTCCCTTCCTCCCTTTCTTTGGAGATTCATTTCTTCGTGCTCTCCCCTCCTTTTTAATTGCTGCAATCTCACTTCTGCAACCTGAATTTCACCTCCCTTTTGCCCACACTCCCATTACTTCTGACTCTTCCCAGTAAGATTAATAAAACTTTTTCTAATTGCTATCAGTGTCTATTCAGTAGCACCCAATGGGGCAGGGAACTTTGTAAAGGAAAGAGAGGGATTTGGGGAAAAGGATCCCAAAAAGCAGAGGACACAAAGGTGACTATAATTTTAAAAATTCATGTTATTTCTATGCTGTTCTAAATGTCATTCAAAAAAGGCCAAGAAATGTTCTGCCATTGTTATATTGTGAGTCAAGACTAAGATAACAGATAGAATATATCAATATTAACAACAGATAAGGCAAAAGAAACCCTATGAGATAGCTTTGGTCTGTGTGATAAGGAAACTATAAAGTATTATGGAGCCAAAGATGATCAGAAAATCAACTTTTCCTTCCCTTTTCTGTAACAGAACTTAAATCTTGCCTTCAGGACAACAGTAGCTTTGGGTCTGCTCTCTGTCCGTGCAGGATTTATTTGTTCTCAGAGCATGTAGGGTTGAGTTGAAGCACGGTGGCTTTTATGCAGAGATGTCAGGTGATAAATTAAATGTCCAGTGCAGTGGTGATTATGCACAGATTTTCTCTGCCTCCTGTGTTTGTTTTTTGTTTCCCTTTTCCAAAGTAAAATGTCCCATTGCTGGAGTTGTGTCTTGGTGGAAATCAAAGAGGTTGAGGGACATTTTGTCCCCTCTCAGCAGCTTTTTGGAGTTGGTGTTGGTTGGATTTGCTGCACCCTTGAATTGTCTCAAGCTCAGTTCTGGTGATTTTCCTATAAGAATGCAAAAAAAAAAAAAAAAGTATATCAGAATTGTTAGTTTTCTGTCAAATGTCATGTAAAAGCCATTAGTCTGAATTAAATTCCTAATTTAGATTGGCTTTGTTTTGCCTTTATCCTTTTCCAGTAGATCACTATACCCATGTAGTCTTAAATATTTCCTAAGCTCTTCCTTAGGCTAAAATATCCCTTTCTATATTTTCCCCTCTCCAGCTGCCTCATGCCTTATGTAATTTCTTCCTTATCATCTCAAGTTAGTACATTTTAAATGTCTAGTTCCCCCTTTCTGGATTAATGTGGGATAAACTAAATCATGGCTGCTGTTGAGAATAGCACAATGCCACTGATGGAATTAATAAGAAAGGAATGAAAATATGCTTTCAAAGTCTGCCCAGCTCTGTCCTAGAAAGTCCTTCGGATGGGCGTGAACTGGGTTTAAGAGATGTTAACAAATCCCAATAAACCCAAGCAGATTTCACTGAGCTCTGCATTTCCTGAACTCCCTGTTACCTCACCTCCAGCCTGTTGGTGACACGCCAGCAGATTGATTTGCAAAATTTCTCTCTTTATGACATTCTATAAACTACTTTATGGGACAAAAGACAGATATATCCCTGTCTTAGCACAGCTTCCAAATTGCAGCTTAATTAAAGTGCTGTGAGACACAAAGGGAAGACAAGGGCACAAGATAAAAATCAGGGGGTTGTATTCTTGCACAATGGATTCCCATTACCCTGAACAGAACCCTACCAGGGGATGGATGTCCCTCAGCACGATATCTTTTATGACACTGTAAATACAGCAAGGAAATGCTCGAGTTTTCATTCTGTTGGGCAGGGAGAAGGGAAGGTCAGTCAGAAAAGGAGAAGGGAGAGCCTTTAGGGAATAAAAGGGTCCTTGGTATAGAGTGAAAAAGAAGGTCCTTGGTACAGGGTGACCCTCATTGGGCAGATTCCTGGCAAAAAGGCAGCAAAGCTGTGTGGTGGGAGCCAGAGTAAGGCAGTGAAAAGGCAAGGTGAAAATCTCTGGGTGTGCCAGCAGAAGGACCAAGTCACCTCCCCAGAGCTGCAGGTTCTGCATCCCCCGGGAGCTCATTCTAGTGGGAAGCTGTGTTGCAGACATCTTTTCATGAAAATCCTTTCCTTAGGATTTCTTCCTCCTGAGAAGTTGAGAGGCCTCAGGAACAAATTGTAAACATTGATTATCTGCTGCTGTGGAATGCAACAGGTGGATTTTTGATTGGCCCACCTTAGATGTTTATAATTAAGGGCCAATCACAGCCCAGCTGGCTCAGACTCTCAGCCCGAGCCACAAACCTTTTTTATTCATTCCTTTCTATTCTTAGCCAGCCTTCTGAGATGAAACCTTTTCTTCTATTCTTTTAGTATAGTTTTAATGTAACATATATAATAAAATAATAAATCAAGCCTTCTGAAACATGGAGTCAGACCCTCGTCTCTTCCCTCAACATAAGACCCCTGTGAACACGGTCACAAAGCTGCTCTTTGTGTTGGTTGGGTCCTGCTCTTTTTATCTTTCTCTAGGTTTTGGAAGTGGTGCAGAACCTCTTACACAACAAGCACAGAGAGAGAAGGGTGATAAGCCCTGTGGTAAAGGCATGTGTATGTCATTAAACTTGGAAAATGTGATGTAATCACAGCCAAACTGAAGGCTCTTGGACACAGCAGCAAAGCACACATTTATTTCAGACTGGCCTTAAACAATTAAGAGAGATAAGAAACACATTTGGGGACATGAAAAAGCAATATTTGGCTACTTTTTAGAGATCGGATGGTGTTTAGGCAAATTAAACTGCCAATAACTATTAAAGCTGTTAAGTTTGTTTATTCAGAATGACAATGAAGGAAGATAAATAATCCTGTCTTAGGAAGAGGTAGAACAAGTCATGCCCAGAAACAAGCCTGAATAATGATTTTAATCATAGAATCATAGTTGGAAGGATCTCACAAAGATCTTGAGTCTGACTCCTGGTCCTGCAAAGGACAACCCCAGCAATCCCACCCTGTGCCTGAGAGCATTGTCCAAATGAACTGCTTGAACTTGGTGCTGTGACCACTGCCATGGGGAGCCTGTTCAGTCTCTCTCAGAATCTCTGCTGCTCAGAGTGACCCCAAGATGTGTTAGAAAGTCTCTTTTCCCAGCCTGGCAGTCAAAGAAGGAGTCAGGATTCTTCTGTTTTCCTTCTCAAGGTTGTTCATTGTTTCTTATCTATAAAATTCTTTCTCTGACCTGCTGAGGTCTGTCCAGCAGGTCGGGTTGAGGCACACTGATTGCCCTCAGAGCAGTGTTATCTTTTTATGCTAAAAACTACATGTACTTTATTTACAATAACTTCCCAATACCTATCACCTATGTTAGACAGTGAGTTTCTACCTTAAACCAGTCCAAAGTGCCACCATCACAGAAGAAGATGGAAGCCCAGAAGAAGAAGGAGAAAGGCTGGACACACCCAGATTCCTCCATCTTGCCTCCTGAACCCCCATTTTAAAAACCCCAAAATTTTACTTTTTCACTCTGTGATAAATTCACTAACATTCTACTTAAACTCTCTTGACTTATAATTTTTCATATAAGGTTGGTAATTTTTTCCATGGGTCAAAACCAAAGTCACAGGTGTCTGGGCTCTGTGTTAAGGTCTCTGAGCCCCCTGGCAGGGGTTTGAGCTACCCAGGACTGCCAGAGGGATGTCCTGAATTCCAACAAGCACCCAACCACCCTCTGGGGGAAGGACCTGATTGAAGTGAAAGGATTGATTAAAAAGAAGGAAAAGATAAACCTTGACTGATGTAAGGCAGGGTGCTTTAGAGAAATTAATTAAATGCAGATAGCTCCTCCCTGTGAGGGTGGGCAGGCCCTGGCACAGGGTGCCCAGAGCAGCTGTGGCTGCCCCTGGATCCCTGGAAGTGCCCAAGGCCAGGCTGGACAGGGCTTGGAACACCCTGGGATAGTGGAAATTATGAATTGGAACTTTGGGTGGAAAGTTTGTGTCGGGTTTTCTCTGCTGTTTGAAGGGCCTAGAAAGGCCCGAGGTGGCCTTGGGGCAGCCCGCGTATCAAAGGACGAGAAGAGGCTTCAGTTCTTCTTTCGGTTTTTATGTTTATTAATTGTTTATCTAAAAGATGTTCTTTCAGCCCGACAGAGGTCTGCTCAGCAGCCAGCCATGAGCACACTGTGCTGCCCTCCGGACAGTCACCTATCTTTATACCCATGGTTACGTGTACAATATTTATCATTTTTCCCCAATACCATTTATTCTTATTGCTGGGTGCACTTTCAGTAATAACCAATCCAAAAATGCCACCATCACCAAAGAAGATGGAGGAGAAGAAGAAGAAGAAGAAGGACAGGACACACCCCAATTCCTCCATCTTACTTCTCTAAACCCCCCTGTACAGAAATCCTAAACCCTGTGTCTCACCCTCTAATTAGCTAATCTTTTCGCCATTCACCCCGGTGAAGTCCTCTTATCCTCATACAGGTGTCGTCTCCCGTGTAGGGTCAAAGTCCAGCCACCAGACACTTCTGGCAACATTCCAGGACTCCCGGGCCCCCCAAGGGTGGTCTCGGTGGCTCGGCACCTCAGGACTGAGATCCTGAGATCCCACAAGTTTGGGGCACTGATTGGATTCAACAGCGAGGATTTGACACCATGAAATATTAGAGAAATGAAGCAATCCAGTCTTTTCAGAGGGATGTATCCTACAAAGTCATCCTGAACAAGCATAACATGCTGGTTTAATTCCCAGCCCCTTATGAATAGCTGGAATATTTCTAGCCAAACAAAATTATGCAGCAAAGCCACCCCAAAAGCTGTTCAAACCAGTGTGTTTTATTGTTCAACTGAGATGGACTGAGAGCCCAACTGGTGGCTGTCAGGGAGCTGCCAGTGAGTGATAATTCAGTGCTTTTAGTCACATCCACATTCACATTACTTGGAAAATAACAGAGGGAAAAACAATACGAAAAAAGCCAGAGGGGTTTTTGCTGAATTTTATTGAACTAAAAAATGGAACTATGAAAAGAAGTTGGTCAGGCAATAAGATGTATGCACAGGAAATTTTCAGCTTCAATAGGAGGATAATTGAAAACTGCCAAAGTTTAACATTAGCCTATTAGTAGTGGTTGAGCCTTAATATTAGAGCTCCAGATGGGGAAAAAAAAATGAAAGGATTTCCTCCTCCTTGTGGTATGTGTTGCACTGCAAGGAAAGAAAGTACCTAGAGCAACACATAATTACCTAATACCAGAAAATGGTCCTTTTTAAAAATCAGCAGCTTGTGTTGAGATCCCTAAGTGGCTGTCTCCTGGGCATTGTTCTTTAAGCACTATTAATTGCAGCTAATGGTATTAATTGCATTTTGCATTTGTCTGTCAAACGTGGAAAGTGCTATACATTGCAAATTCTGTCTCTTCCTGATTGTCTTTCTGAGAAATAAGGTTGGGGAAGACTGAGGAGAAGAGGTTCAGAGATATCCCAGCCCTGTGTGAGGAAAAATCTCACAAATCTCCCCAAGGAGAGTTGTAGCATTTGTGCTCAGACTTTGTAATAATAACAGGGTTTGGTTTAATATTTTATGGAGGGATCTTTTAAATTGGATCAGAATTCTGCCTTAAGTCTTCATTAAAAAGACATCTACCCCCCACCATGCCTAATTCTTCCCATGGAGCTGCAGATTCTGCTGATTTTGTCTTAGGGATAACAAAGCATCAGATCTGCTCACGGACAGCTCTCATTTCACAGGGATCCAAACCCTGGCATGTGCTGCAGTGTGAGTGATGCAGACCCTGCCCCACACAGCAGCTGGGAGGGGAGCACAAGTTCCCCTGATGTATCTGCATGTGACCATCTACAGCCTCGTGCTGGGAGCCTTGCCCGCAGAACAAGGTCTGTCACAGGGCTGTGTCTCCGAAATATCTGTTATTATAGCTCAGGAGCATATAAATGCCATAGACACAAACCATTTCCCATTATCTTTTTGCAGCTGGGGCAAGAAAACCACCATGATTTATTGTATTTTCAGGAACCCCTGTGGCAGGGAGGAATGATGCATCTGACTCCATGTTCTCAGAAAATGATTATATTATATTAATTATATTATATTATATTATATTATATTATATTATATTATATTATATTATATTATATTATATTATATTATATTATATTATATTATATTATATTATATTATATTATATTATATTATATTATATTATATTATATTATGCTATACTAAAGAATACAGTAAAGATACTTACTGAATGCTAAAAAGATAATAAGGAAAACTTGTGACTCTCTCCAGAGTCCTGACACAGCCTGGCCCTGATTGGCCAAAGAGTGAAAACAACTCACAGCAGAATCCAGTGGAACAATCACCTGTGGGTGAACAATCTCCAAACACATTCCACATGAGCACAACACAGGAGAAGCAAATGAGATAAGAATTGTTTTCCTTTTTCTCTGAGGCTTCTCAGCTTCCCAGGAGAAAAATCCTGGGTGAAGGGACTTTTTCAGAGAATGTGAATGCTACAATGATTTATCTGGGTTCTATAAACACTGAGCCTGACAAAGATCTGCTGCAGAGGTTCTGCTTCCAGTTGCTCCGTCCTGGACTGCACAGGGAACAGGGGGAACATTTTACAACCACAGGAACAAAATTCCACAGGTTGTTCCTCACTGTGCTGTCATTTATAAATAAAAAGATTAATGGGTTTCATGTAGGATTGAATAGGATACCCTACAAAAACCTCAATGCTCTCAGGCACAGGGTGGGCTTGTTGGGGTATCCTGTGCAGGGCCAGGAGTTGGACTGGATGAACCTAAAGGATCCCTTCCAACTGCAGATATTCTGTGATTCCATGGTGATGATCAAGCTGCACTGGACCCCACAAGGGGCAGAGGCAGAGTCTGATCTTCTAAACCATATTTTACTGCCATTTGTCCATGTGGGAGTTGGTCCATGCACACATACAGGCACCAAGAGAGCAGACAGCAAATCTTCGGTGTATCAAGATTATTGTCTCCCTTCACTTGTATGTGCACTGGACTTTCAAGTTAAAATTTCAAAATGTAGATGTTTAAACATTTTAAAATGTTCAAATGTTACAAATTTAGCAAGTTTAGATCAAACTATATATTTCCTTTAAGTCATGCTACTGTATCAGGGTGTTTGATGCCAAATTTGGAGCAGCAATCAGTGATTTCCAAGACATAATTGGAACAGCTCAATTGGCAAAAATAGGCATTTGAGCACCTACCTTACAGAATTTATGTCAGCTTAGAAATGAAGAATATAGAAATCCTCAGTGACTGCTGAAAAATGTGGTCAAACATAACTCTATAGTCAGGGGATTTACTTTCTGAAAAGTTTAGGCCTTACTACAATGTAATGCAACATTTAAAAAGCCACTGTGCTCTCTTGAATCCATGTTTGTACTTGCTTTTCGGATTGTTGGTAACATTCCTGCGGGACTCAAAACCCCCAGGGAGAAACTGGTTTCTGTGTGACCATTTCAGTGCAAGGTTTCAGGTGAACCTGCCACAATGGGAGCGCACAAAGTCAGAGCAGCTTGTTCTCAGATCAGAGAGGAACTGAGACAGTGGAAACTCAAGCTGTGCTGATACAGATCTTTATCCAACCTGGAAATTAAAAATCTGCTCTCATTTGTAGCAGTACTGATCCAGTAAGTGCTTCCTGCACAAGGCCTGACATGAAAAATTATTTTAATAAGTACTAGAGATGTGTTTTGAGATTTTCTAAGGGAAAGTGTAAGCCATGATAAGTCTGGTACAGAGAAAGAAAGAAAGAGAGAGAGGGAAGGGAAGGGAAGGGAAGGGAAGGGAAGGGAAGGGAAGGGAAGGGAAGGGAAGGGAAGGGAAGGGAAGGGAAGGGAAGGGAAGGGAAGGGAAGGGAAGGGAAGGGAAGGGAAGGGAAGGGAAGGGAAGGGAAGGGAAGGGAAGGGAAGGGAAGGGAAGGGAAGGGAAGGAGAAAAGGGAGAGAGGGAGAGAAAAAGAAGGAAAAAAAGAAGGAGGGAAAGAAGGAGAGAAAGAAAGAAAGAGAGAAAGAAGGTAAGAAAGAAGGAGAGAAGGAAGGAGAGAAGGAGAGAAAGAGAGAAGGAGAGGAGGAAAGAGAGAGAAGGAAGGGAGAAGAAGGAAGGAAGGAAGGGGAAGGAAGGGAGGAAGGGAAGGAGGAAGGAAGGGAAAGGAGGAAGGAGGAAGGAAGGAAGGAAGGAAGGAAGGAAGGAAGGAAGAGGAAGGAAGGAAGGAAGGAAGGAAGAGGAAGGAAGGAAGGAAGGAAGGAAGGAAGGAAGGAAGGAAGGGAAGGAAGGAAGGAAGGAAGGAAGGAAGAAGGAAGGAAGGAAGGAAGGAAGGAAGGAAGGAAGGAAGGAAGGAAGGAAGGAAGGAAGGGAAGGAGGAAGGAAGGAAGGAAGAAGAAGGAAGAAGGAAGGAAGGAAGGAAGGAAGGAAGGAAGGAAGGAAGGAAGGAAGGAAGATAAATCAGAGGTGGATTTTTAAACTCATTTAGCAGCCAAGCACTCCTAAGCCAGCAGCTCTCTGTTATCAATGAGAGCTGTGCTCCAGGCAGAATTTCCTTGGCGCATTATTGACCTTTAAAATTACATCCTACTCCCAAATATTGCTCCTTGCTGCTATCTTTTATTATACTTGGCTTTCTTACAGCATTTGTTTATCAGTCTGCTCTTCTGTGTTTACCTGCAGCCTTTCAGAAGCAATTACAGAGGATGGACATAACTCAAAAGAGCAGGTGCAGCACAGAGACAAGAGAGGCTAAGGAAAAAAAGGGGATGGGAGTAGGGCTGCAAGAAGGAAATAGTGATAGAAATGATGTAGAGGAATCCTGTCACTTCTCATTAGGATTTGACAGCACTGCAGCATCAAATATGCACAAACTGGCCACCCTTGATCAGAGCAGATGTCAGGTGCACAATCTGGAAAATAACACTGAGAGATGCTGGTTCCACAAGGCCAGAAATGACCCTTTGATGGACTCAGACCTCGGAGTTAACCTCAGCCCCTCTTTTAGCAGGTGAAGTTGGTAAAAGCTCTGTTTAAGTGCAAAGTGGAAGGGCCCAGAGGTGGTGCAAGGGATCATCCTGCTGCAGCCAAGCAGGGATTCTGTGTGATTTCAGGCACCACTGATAAATTGGTAAATCAGTCTTCCTTGCCTTGAATAGTACAGTAAATACAAATAGAATCTAATTTCCTCCTGATGTGGCTTTCTTCAATGGATTTTCTTTCTGGAAGGGTTCCCAGGACATGGCTATCCCAATAAAAGCATCATTGTTCCTGCTCCTGTTAACATTTGACAACAGATTTTTCCTGATCTTCATTCAGAGTGAAAAATAATTAATCTCTCTGTATGAACAGTTCAAGCAATAGATCCATGAGTAACAGCAAGTGGGAGAGAGCACTGTGCTGATTTCCAGGGACTTTGCACTGTCTCATGGAGTAGAAAATGCTGTAAAAAATAAAATAAGATGAAGAAAAATAGAAATATTGCAAAAAAATGTGGAATCATAGAATTTTGTTGGGTAGAAAAGTGTCACAGACATATTTTATGAAAAATCCTTTTGCCAGGATTTTTTTCTCTTGAGAAGCTAGGAAGCTTCAGCTTCTCCATGTATTGCTACTTTGGGATGTGATTTGGAGAACTGTTTACCCAGCATGTGAATTGTTTTTAATTAATGGTCAATCACAGATCCAGCTGTGTCGAGGCTGTGAGCAGTGACAAGATTTTATTATTAATTCCTTTCTTGACTTCTGATGTCTCCTTGCTCTTTCTTTATTATAGTTTAATATATCATTTTCTTTTAATATAATATATATCATAAAATAATAAATCAGCCTTCTGAAACATGGAGTCAAGATTCTCTACCACCACATTTGGTGACCCTGAGTGAGGAACACCCTGCAGGAAAGGACCTCAAAGTTCTTCTGGTTCCCCCCCCCTGCCATGGGAAATGACATATTCCACTAAACTGGATTCCTCCAAGCCACATCCAGCCTGACCTTGAACATTCCAAGGTGGTCAAATTGTCCTTGAGTCTCCTTTGCCTTGATATATCAGCTTTCTGATTTGTCAGGTCTGCTCTTGCTGTCTCAGGGGCTGACACAGGCACTCTGAATTTCTGCAGGCTCCTGTCAGGCAGTGGGGTGATGCTGGGAACATGGCAGAGGGATCTTCCCTTATTCCTTTATTCATAATTAAAATTATGAGCAGCTTCAGATTGACAGCTGAGCAAGCAATGAGCAAAGTCACCCAGGCTAAAGGATGTGTGGTGGTTGCCACAATGTCAAAATCAGTTTTAACTCCAGGAAACTCCCTGGGAATATTTTGAAAGAAGCTGAATTATGTCCTTCATGAGCACTGGTGAGCTCCATGTTGCTCTAATTGTTTTGGTTTGGAAAGACAGGAGTCTGCTAAGGAAGGCAGGAGTCTCCCCTGAAATGGAGAATGTAAAACCTCCCCACCCCTCCGAATTGCTATGAATTTTAAATTAAGGGGCTCTCAGGCAAAAATACGGGAGCAGGAAATAAATAGTTCTTTAATAGGGAAAAGAAAATAATAAAAGGATAAAATAAACAATGCAGTAAACCAAAACAACACTGACAGAGTCAGAACCCAACCTGACACTGTGCAGGTTGGCACATCATGATTGTGGCTCAGCCCTCCTGCAGTGTCAGGGGTGGTTCTGCTGGAGCAGGATCCTGTAGAGAAGGATGGAGTCTTCCTCTGAAGATCCAGTGGAAGGAGAGGCAGCTGCTGTTCCTCTGGGAATCCAGTGGAAAAGCTGTCTCAAAACCTCTGGATTATATCTGGGTAGAATGCTTGGCTCCTCCCTCTAGGGTCACATTTCCCAATGGGATGCTGCAGTTCTTATCAGCCATGCAGTGACATTCAATAGCTGTTATCAGCAATGTCCCCTCCTGAGGGAGGTGTGAATGTGGTCACTCAAAGAGAGAGATAAGGCAAACTGCCCACTTGACAAAGATAATCTGCCATACAGATGGTAATGGAAAACATCTTGCATTGCAATCTTCAACACTAATGAAGACAAAACCCAAGGAAAAAGTTGCAATTGAACAGAAGGGGCATTTAAACCCCCAGATCTCCTACACATTTTCTACTTTGTGTTGTCTCTATCTCATGGTTTAGTCTGCTGGACTTCCACTGCCATGTGCAGGAAAAATTAGGGACAAGTTACAAAAGGATCAGCTGCTGCTTGGCTGAATCCCAGAGCCTTTTCCAGAGCCATCCCTTGATTTGTGGAGCCCTGTTAGCATAAGCCATCCTCTCCACCTGTGAAGATGAATGAAATAGCCCCTCTCTGTCTCACAAAAGTATTATAAACCCATTATAAAGATTACAAGGTGCTTGGAGACCAGGAAGGTGTAAGAATTATTAGCAGATTATTGTGTAGGAGTTGTACTGAGACCCCTGAGCTCATTTTCATGCAGACCTACAGTTATTTGTCAACAGCTAATGATTTTTTACCTTCATCTGCGCAAATTAAATTCAAAGTTGTGGTGTAGAGCACATTTCCCATTATATCTCAGTCAGATCCATTCAAATCCAGGGTTATCCTAGCCTTGGAATCATGTTTTCCAATGCATGTGCTCAAACAGGGCAGATTCAGATATAGCAGGTTGCCTAAGGAAGTTGTGGAATCACTGATGCTGGAAATGTTCAAAAGAAGTGTAAATGTGGCACTTGGGGACATGGTTTAGTGGTGGCCCTGGCAGTGCTGAGGGAATGGTTGGGCTCAATGATCTTCGAGGGCTTTTCCAGCATTAATTATTCTATGATTCTATGAATAAGCTACTTTTGGGAGAAGGAATATTTATTTTTCCTGAACTTGTAATCAGATTTTCCCGTGGATCAGCAGGGAGGCCACAGAGTATAATGGAAACATTTGCATAGACTTTAATAGGCTTTGTGCTGGAGCTATAGCATTGTGGGATAACAGAGTGAATTATTACTTCTTCATCTAAAAATCCCACACAGCAATGGCCTTACACATATCCTGTTGCTTTCCAAGGATAAAAATACCTCCTTGATCAATTCTGCCTCCCTGTTAAATTATTCTGTCAATTATTCAATAATTTTGTTTTTCTTATGCTTACTGACATCACAAACACCATTTCCATTTATTTTCAAATATCTGTGTAGAATTCCTGAAGAATTCAAATCCTCTTTATCACAACAAACCACCATGGAAAATAGGTGTGTGTGTGTGTTTGTGTCTTCGTGTGTCCTATCAGGAATTTGGCTCATTTCCCTCTGATACCATCAATGTGTGTTTGTGTGGTTTAGGACTCAGAGAGCTGCATTTTTCCATGGCTTCATTAACCATGTCAGACCTTCAGCTGAATGTAATTGCAAGTGCCAGTCTGAAGAATTTCATTTTGTGGCCATCATCATTAGGCAGAACTGCTGGGGGTAGAGGAAACCCACAGAGCAAAACACCAGAGTGGGAGCAGCTATTGCTTTCTCATTTGGTAGCAGGAATTACTCATCAGATCATATTTATTTTTCTCCTTTGAGCACATTTTCACGTAGTTCTCCATACAAGGGAATTAAAAATTCAGGGAAAGTGTATCTGAGTAATCCTTCACCCTGCACAAATTTAAGCACAGCACTTTACACTGATGTGAACAGTGAGGAGAGCAGCAAGCTGGAAATTCACTTTAGAGCTGTGGGCAGTGTTTGGCTCATCCCCTGGCCTAAATGGCTCTTGAATAGCCAAGTGCATGGCAGCTGCTTTGGTTGGGGTCCAGGACAGCAGGAGCCTCACTGTGCTCCACAAAAAGTCCTTCGTTCTTCCCACACGGCCCCAGCTCTCCTTTCATCCCACATGGCCCAACTCTCAGCATGCTAAACTCAGATTTGCTGATTTGGCTGTGAAAAGGGGTTTAAAGTTAATGTAGATAAATAAAATGCCCCTTAGGCTTGATGCCCACCCCAAAATAAAGGATCAGGGCAACCTCATCCAACCTGGCCTTGAACACTTCCTGGGATGGGGCATCCCCAACTTCTCTGGGAAACCTGTGCCAGGGATGAATTTCTTCCTATAAACTAATTTAAATCCACCCTTTTTCAGATTAAAACCACTACATCTTGTCCTGCAAGTACCAGATCTGGGTCCTGGACAGGGTCATTGAATCTTTCACTGAACAGTTGTGATATCATAGAATTGTGGCATATTTTCTGTGCTGGGAAACCTCAGAAAAAGCAGCCACTCATTCTTCAAGGCCAGGTTGGATGGGGCTTGGAGCATCCTGGGATAGTGGAAGGTGTCTTCCAACCCAAACCATTCTGGTATCCTATGATTCCTTCTGGATCTTAATTTCTTTTGTGAAATTAGAGGGTTTTTTTGGATCACACTAAACAAAACATTTCAACCCCTCAGGAAAACACACCCTGATAATTTTGGGCTCTTTACTCAGTGAAGGCAAGGCTGAGTGAGAAGAAATACTAACATGTCCTTTCTTACTCAGCTCTGTTTCTCCCCTTACACCCTGGTGGTTTTAGAGTGCTCTCAGAGGTGAAAGTTTGAGTCCCTCCGAGCAGACAATGAAATTGAACCTGGAGAAGTGCTGCAGCAATTCCACCTTGGGTTCAAGGGGGTTGTTTGTAGGGTTCTTTTCTCTGCTCAAGTGCTTTGATCTCCTATTCACACTGCAAACCTGTGGGATTGCTCTCTGCTTTTCCTGCTCCAGGAGAACAACTCCCAGACCTGGATTCAGCTCACACTCCTGGGTGTTTTGTGTAAACCACTCAGGCCCTCAGGCAGAGTCACAAGAAGAATGTTTACAAGTAATTTGGAGATTCGGATGAGAATTAAAAGTGAAACAGGTACTGACAATCATGCTCTTCCCCTCCAGATAAGTAATTTGCTCACAAACATGAACAGAGAATTGGGATATTTAGAAAATTTTCAGACTAAAAAATTCCTAAATGTCTGTGGGTTTGGGGTGTTTGTGACAGCTGAGGAATAGGAATTTTTTTCTACCCCTCACAATTATCCAGCCCTCAATTTAATTTGTCTCCTTGTTTTGTCCTACCCATGGCTGTGTTGCAGACTCCAGAATTTTGTGAAAGTCCCAGAGATGCACTGGAAGGGATTCCTGAATCACAGAGCTCGTTATTTCTCTATCTTTGCCTTAACAAAGAACCACTTTCCACCAGAAGGAATTTACAGGCCAACTTTCAAACTTTGACTGTGACCTTTAATATAAAAAAAAGGTGCAGACAGAGTTTGTCTTTGAAATGGGAACATAAAAAGCGGAGCAAGGGGCAAAAGGGCCTCAGATATTACAAGTGAGCTGCAGCTGAAGATGGAAATGAAAGGGAATGACTCGAAGAAAGCATGAGATGTCTGAAGAGAGCAGAGTCCAATATAAACAGCTTTTCCAAGTGCACTCAATCCTCATTAACATGCTCTGGGGCGTTGTTCCTCCCCTGTGATGGGTTTGAAGAAGGGTTTGAAAATTTACTATTGCTTCTAGCAGGTAGGCTTAATTCCCCATCTAAAGCTCACTAAAGCCAAGGAAAAAAAGGGCTCTTGTTGAGATTGGTGGACCTTGGCTCAGTCTCTCTGACATTTAGCTGAGGTAGCTGAAACTTGTTCCCCTCGAGCCACGCAGAGGTTCTGTGGAACTGAGCTTCCCCTCTCTGTGTGAGGTATAATAGGGCAGAGTTGAGCACATTAATGAAAAGGGAGGTCAGAAATTTGGCTTCCTTGTTAGCTCTGTGTCCTGCTGCTCACACACTCCCTCCCGGCCGTGGGGTGGAGGAGAGAACTGAGAAGAAAAAGAAATTTGTGGGTTGAGATAAATATGGTATAATATGACAGAAAAGGAAGGGAAAATAAAAATAAAAACAAAATAATAATAATAATAACAATAATAATAATAATAATAACAATAATAATAATAATAATAATAATAATAATAGTAGTCACGGACATACTTTCTGAAAAATCCTTTAGTTAGGATTTTTCCTCCTGAGAAGCTGAGATGCCTCAGAAATGAAATTTAAACAATAATTACCTGCTGCTGTGGAATGCAACAGGTGGATCTGTGATTGGTCTCATGTGGTTGTTTTCAACTAATGGCCAATCACAGTTCGGTTGTCTCAGACTCTCTGGTCCATTACAAGATTTTATTATCATTCCATTCCTTTCTATTCCTTTCAAGCCTTCTAATGAAATCCTTTCTTCTATTCTTTAGTATAGTTTTAGTAAATAATTTTCTTTTAATATATTATATATCATAAAATAATAAATCAGCCTACTGAAACATGGAGTCAAGATTCTCATCTCTTCCCATGCTGGGGTTGCCTGCAAATTCCACTAATAATAGAAATAACAACACCAACAACAATAGTAGTAGTAGTAGTAGTAGTAGTAATAATAATAATAATAATAATATCTATACTAGTGATGCACAGTGCATTTCCTCAGACTGATGCTCACCAGTTCCCAATCAGAGGTTTCAGGGCAGCTTTCCCCAGTTTATAAAAGCACCCCATGATGCCATATGGTCTGGAATATCCCTTTGGATCAGCCTGCCCTGGCTGGGTCCCCTCCCTTTTCAGCTTCTTGTGCCCCCAGCCAGCTCTGGCAGGGCTGAGGGAGAAGCTGAAAAATGTTTGACTCAGCGCAAATAGTGCTCAGCAGCAGCTAAAAATCCATATGATATCAACATCATTCTCACACTGAATCCAAAACACAGCACTGTCCCAGCTACTGGGAGGACAATTAACTCTATTCCAGCCAGGGCACACTGAAAAGCCTCAAAATTTGTTAAACACTCTAGAAGACTTAGAGGCAAAATCACAAAATATTGGGGAATATGTATATGGAATATGTATATGTATATGTATATGTATATGTATATGTATATGTATATGCGTACGTATATGTGTATGTGAAAACCAAACAATTGGAAACAATTTACGTTTTTTCTTTGTGGTTAAAAACAAATCAGAAAGAAAGGGAAAAAGGCAAACATTTGGTTCTGTGTTGCTGTAAACATTCTGTTGTAGCAAAATAAGGTGGATGCCGAGCAAGATGCACTGCAGGAGATCAGCACCTGGCCTGGCAGAGCAGCATCCAGGGCTCTGGAAATGGATTCTAAAAAGCAGCATCCTGAGCTAAAACCCATCAGATTCTGCATGCAGGAAAAGGCAGAAAGCAACAGTTTACTTTAATTTTCCCCTATTCCTCAAGGTAGATTTCTTGTAGGGAAATCATTCCTATTTAGGACTGATAAACATTATCTGTTCTCCCAAAAGCAGGAACTTTCTTTGCAGAGCTTGGCACAGGGTTATTCCAGGTTTCCACTGCACAGTAGATTGTTTCCACTTTGTATTTACAAGCCAGCTCTGTTATCAGAGCACCTGCAGGAAACAGAGCAGATCAAGTGCTTCTCTTTTCCCATCACCTGGATTCCAAACCCTGTCCTCAAAGACAGAATCATATTCTGCAAGGTAAAGGAGCAGCTCCTCATTCATTTTGCTGGAAGTTTTCACTGTTCAGACACAAACTGAGTTTAGATTACCCAGAAAAGGTGAAAAGAGGAGATAACTGTGATGTGAAGCCATTAGGATTCTCTTCAAGAAGAGGGTTAGGGTCTGAATTCAGGCTGGGGACAAAGATACTGACCTCCTCTTCAAGGACTAGATCATGGAATAAAAGAATGGATCAGGATTTTTAGCAAACCTAAAGTTCATCCAGTTCTGTTGCTGCGGTGTTTTGAGGGTCTCCAGGAGAAGGTGACAGATGAGAATTGACTCCAAGTTCTCAGAAGGCTGATGCGTTATATTACATTACATTACATTACATTACATTATATTATATTATATTATATTATTATATTATATCACATTACATTATATTGATATACTGAAACTATACTAAAGAAAGAGAAAGGAGCCATAAGAAAAGAACGATAATAAAAACTTGTGACAGACTCAGAGAGTCTGACACAGCTGGACTGTGATTGGTCATTAATTAAAAACAATTCACATGGAACCAATCCAAGATGCACCTGTTGGTGAGCAACCTCCAGACCACATTCCAAGCAATCAGATAATTATTGTTTATATTCATTTTCTGAGGCTTCCCAGCTTCTCAGGAGAAAAATCCTGGTGAAGGGATTTTTCATAAAATATCACAGTGACAAAGTTCCAACCCCTGCCAGGGGCAGGGACATCTTCCATTATCCCAGGGTGCTCCAAGCCCTGTCCAAGCTGGCCTTGGACACTTCCAGGGATCCAGGGGCAGCCACAGCTTCTCTGGGAAAACTGTGCCAGGGCCTCCTCACCCTCACAGTAGATGTATTGTGTAAATGGAAAATGTATAAAGTAAATTTTAAATTAAATATAGATATATATTATAAATAATTTTTCAATTGTATAACATGAAAAACAACTGCCAGAAGAGGGTCACCCACTTTTCACATGATTACATGGACTTTTCACTGATTATTCAGGTGATGTTGACTTTTTCTGTCTCTCTGGTGTCCCCACATCAGTGAAGTAAAAAGGCAATGTTTCCAATATCTTTTCTTCTTTTCTCCTTTTCACACAGGGTCTGTGATTTGGGTTTGAGACCATGCAAGGTGGGACAGGACACTCAACCTCATTCCCCCAGGCCCTTGCTGAGAGCTCCAGAACAGGTAAAGGAGAGGGGAACCCTCCCCCAGGCATGGCAGAAAGGAAAGATTTTCCCTCACAGGAAGGGAAAAACAGAGGAATGCCTGTGTTTTCACGAGGGAATGATTTAAAAGCCCCAAAATAAATCAACAGCACTGATGCAGAAACAAACTCTGCCTTGCAATGGACCTGCAGTTTGGCCTCTGCCTGCACCCACCGCACCCCACAATATTTGCTGTGTTCAGTGCTCTGTTTCAGACATTTCCCACTGAAGTTTTCTGTAGGTTATCTTTCTTAAGAGAGCTAAATATTCATATCCTCAATTGCTTCCAAAGCACTCTTTCCAGATCATTATGCTGAAGATTGTTTTCCTGTGTGGAGTTAAAGGAAGGCTGTTACTACTACCTACAGAGCTTGCTCTACCTTGACAGCAATTGTGCCGGTGATTTTTAACTCAAAGGATTCACCTTTTCAACTTTTTATTGCTTTTTTTAGTACTTCTTCAGTGCAATCTTGAGGATAAAATTGGTTTTTATGAACATTGGAATAGGAGAAGAAATGGTGTTAGGTTTGAAAGCCCGATTTTTATTCCATCACCGCAGTTTAAGCCATGTAGTATCACCTTCACTGATGTAAAATGCCAAGCTCCAAACAGAGGAGCAGCAGAGCTGTTGAGATGTTTTACACAAACCTTGCCAACCCTCACTACCAGCTGAAAACCAGATGCTATTTTCCCACATCCAGACAACTTGAATTTCTCCCCTCTGCCCAAGAAAAGCAAATATAAAGGTGTCTTTCCCAGAGCTGGACTAAGCCTTGTAAAGAAAATCATCATCTCGACATTATGCCATAACCAATTGAGCTCATTCTGTGTTCTGACCTTTTCCTGGAGGTCTGGGCCATGGAAATCAGATATTATACCCTGCAAAAAAAGCAGCTGCATCTCTTCCTGGATGACTTTTGAATGTCCTGACAAAACAGAGACTTCACATAGTTGGTTCAGTCAGTCTTCTACCCCCTTGGCACACATAAAAAATATGGGAACCAAGGAAGTAATATTTTAGTTCTAAAACATTTCACAGGTGACAAGACAAAGGATTTCAGGACAGCACAAACATTTCCAAGGGTTTAGAAGGTGGGGAAGGGAGCAACAGGCTGCAGGACCAAGTGGTTTCTTATTGTACTTGCATTGCCCCCAGACAGAGGAAGGGATGATGAATCTGACTCTGTGTTTTCAGAAGGATAATTTAGTACTTTATGGTACTATATTATATTAAAGAATGCTATAGTAAACTAAAGAATATAGAAAGGATACTTACGAAAGGCTAAAAAGATAATAATGAAAACTCCTGACTCTTTCCAGAGTCTTGAGACATCTTGACCCTGATTGGCCAAAGAGTGAAAACAACTCACAGCAGAATCCAATGGAACAATCACCTGTGGGTAAACAATCTCCAAACACATTCCACATGTGAGCACAACACAGGAGAAGCAAATGAGATAAGAATTGTTTTCCTTTTCCTCTGAGGCTTCTCAGCTTCCCAGGAGAACAATCCTGGGTGAAGGAATTTTTCCAGAGAAAGTGAATGTGACAATTTGTTACTTTATACAAAGGGGAATTAATGTTTTAGGTGCTGGAGACACAGGTAAGGAGCCACTGCAATAAGGTGAAAGATTGAAAATAAAGGTACATCTTCTCAGTCAAGGCATAAAGGAATCCAAAAGGCATCCAAAGAGAACGCATTTAGCACCAAGTGGAGTCCAGCTCCCTCCCAGATTTGTCCCTTCAATACATCCCATGCTGTGAACCCATGGAACATGTTTGGAATATACCAGTAGCCTTCAAAGCTGTTTTTGAGCTAAACACTGTTATTTATGTCCCCAGCTGTGCCAGGGTGATTTCTTCCTATTATTTTTATTGCAGTGCTAGAGATACATAACAGCTGCTGTACCCAGCCTAATTTTCAGCATGTTGAGCAATGGGATTTCTCTCACTTTCCTTGTGAGGATCTTCTGCAGCCTCACAGATCAATCTGTGTGGGAGCATCTTTCTTGAGCCCTGCCTCCCTGTGTTCATCCCATCACTTGTGAAATTGTGCACAGACCTTTTCATCAGGAGAATGGCTGTTCCCAGGATAAATTTTCATGTTCTGCTCCTCACTCAGACTAAAGGGTTTTATCTGTGCAACAGGGAATTTCACAGTTATGGAGTCAACATATTTTAAACCTCCATGATATATTTATAGGCCTCCTTGCTATACATTGGCACTTTTCCTTAAAGGTTTTTTAAATTCTCCCTAGCCTACTAAAGATTTACAACAAGTTCACAGATCTTCTAACCTTGTTTTATTTATAATTTCAGACATCAAAACCCTACTGCCATAAGGGGGAATGGGTTTGAGGAATTCATCGCAAGAATATTATTTTGTGTGCAAATTCTGTTTTGTTCTGGTTTGTCAATCTCCCCTTCAAGGTATCCTTAGCAGAAGATTTCTGTGTGTAATTGGGTGATGAAGGTAGTCAATTAAGAATCCCTGAAAAGTGTTTCTTTATTGACTAACAGCCTGCAGAATTGCATGTTCTTCCTTCCTGAGAAGCAAGGCTCTTCATCATGATTAATTACTGTCAAATCTCCGTAGGTTTGTAACAGCAAGATAGAAGATATCTACCATAAATCACCAAATAAAGTATTTATTAGAGAAAATAACAAGAGGAACATTTCAACTGTCCTGATGAATCACATGCAGGTCTTTCTGGCTCAAGTGCCTTCTCTGAGCATTAATAGAACCTTATTTTTTTTTTTTTGTCCCTTTTTTTTCTCCCTGGAATATTTCCTAGCAGATCTGTTGAAAAGGGGCTCTTCCCTTGTACCATTCTTCTACATTTTCCTGTTTTGTCTGGAGCAATGCTTGAAATAATGTGTCAGATTTAGATGTCTGCTATCCTCAAAGCATGAAGGCAAGCTTGGAAAGGATTTGGAAAGGAGCTACAGGAGGAGAACCGGAGAGAAATATCTAAAAAAAATTGGATTTATTTTCAAAGCTTGTGTAGACAATCTGAGCTAAGAAAAATGCAAGCTCATTCCTTGATTTTTACTGCCAGCTAAGAGGGCTGTAGTGTAGAAAAAGTGAAAAAGTCATTCATAGGTGAAATTTGAGAAATCATGTCTATTTTTTCTATATAATTATTAAACACAAAGCACTCAGCTTTAAATTGAAGCCTTTCAGCCTTGTAGGTACTTCTTTAGAGCATAGGCCAAACTAGAAATTTACTATTGTATTTTCTATGTCTCTCAAAAACACACAATGGACAATACTCTTTCCACCTTTTAACTGAGTGACATCTTTACTTATCTAAAAGCAAGGGGGACAGTTAAAGGCAGACAATTTGAGGGAAGAGCAAGGTCATGATTGAAGAAGTGCAACAACAATTCATTTAATGGGAAGAAACTGTGCAAGTTTTGAGGAAATTACTTTATTGGGGAGGTGTCCTGTGTTGCAAGATGTGGGTGGATTTGTGTATTTTGTTATCATCTGTCAGAGGTGGGGCAGTTACCTTCTGTTCATTGGGCAGTTTTCTTTATCTCTCCCACAACCAATCCTTCCTCCAGGAGATCTCTGCTCTTCATGGGCCATTAATTATTAATTATCTTCTGTTCATGGCCAGTGAGTGTCCCTGCATGGCTGATCCAATTCCATCATCCCATGGGGAGATGCTCCGCCCAGGGGAGGAGCCAAGCATTCCTGCCTGGATCCAATCTGAGCTTTGGGACACCCCAGCAGCCTTTGCCCCCTGCATTGCCAGAGGAGCAGCTTTCTGCTGCCCTGCATTGCCAGAGGGAGCCCAGGCCCATCTGCAGCAGCCCTGGAGCTGCAGAGGAAAACTCCCCCCTTGTGCAGGATCCCTGCTGCAGCAGAGCCACAGCTGGCACTGCAGGAGGGCTGAGCCCCCCTGGGATGGGGCTGGGACACCGCCCTGACACACAGGGGACAGGGACTGCTCTCACTCTGGCAGTGGTTTTTTTTGTTTGTTTGTTTGTACTATTGCAGTTTTAATTTCCCTAATAAAGAACTGTTATTCCTATTCCCATCTCTTTGCCTGAGAGGCTTTTAATTTCAAGTTTATAATAATTTGGAGGAAGGGGGTTTACATTTTGCATTTCAAGGGAAGCTCCTGCCTTCCTTAGCAGACATCTGTCCTTTCAAACCAAGACAGGAGGCAGCTGAGTATCTGTCTTTAATCCCTTTCTCTTCAGTCCTGAATGGCTTTGAAACAGGAGACACTGGTAATGTTGATGAGGGAAATCTGCTCCACAAGACTACTCAGAAAAGCACAGCTCCACAAAACCCTTTTGCCAAGACAATAGAGACTCAGAAACCCAAAAGATTGATTCTTTAAGTACCAAAAGCAGCAGTGGAGATCACCAATTGGTTTGTCAATAGAATAAAATGCTTAGAAGGTAAAGTATCTCCTTTCTGTGCTGTGCCACCAACGACACCCACATGGAGAGAAACATCTTTGAATCCAGACTTCACAAAGCAGATCAGCAGGTTCCATGTGAGAAACCAGGCAGTGCTTGTGCTTATTCCCTGCTGAACAACCTGTCCAGCTGTTGGGAATTAAAAAATCACCAGGGTTTTGATTGCATACCCTGGTGCCAGGTTCAAGCTCCAGTTCCCAGGTGAAGAAATAATCCTGGTGCTCCAGATCCATTGCAAGGGGTCTGCAGCACTGGAAAAAGGGGTTTGACAGCATTTTGGACTGCCAGATTTGCACTCTCATAGCCAGCAGAGGGAACCTCAGTCTCATCTGAAACAAGTGGAAATTTGCATTTCTTGCTTTTCTTTGTGCCCACTGTTTAGCTGGGACAAGGGCAATCCTGAGGAAAGGAGGTGAGAATTAGAAATGGTAAATTATTATAGAACAAGGAGAAAGCCATAAGATGGGGGGAATGAATGGGAGAGGTGAAATGACAGAGAAAGGTGTCAAAATGAAGACCAGAAACATGACATTGAACAAATATTGGCATTTTATTCTTAGTTTTAATTGAATCTTGTTAATTTACTCTTTATCTATTATTACATAACAGTTGCAAACATTTGAAGAATCAATTCTTCACAGTCAATGCAAAACAAATGAATATACTACTGCATTTTCTTTTCTAAACAAGAAAAAATGTTCTGATTCTTGTTAAAAATTAAATATTTTGCTGCTTTTACACAGGCCCATAGTTCATTCCTGTGGAATGCAGGATGTCTTCTTTCTTGGGAGGTGTTGACCAGCTCCAGAAACAATGAGAAACATTTCCTCCTGTATGAATGAAAAGTTATTATGAATTTTCTAGGCTGGTGGGTTTGCAAAATATGAAATACACATTATATCAAAACAGAAGAGATGGAGTTGTAATCACTCTGATGTGTGACACACAATTAACAACGTTTGCAAATTTGCATTTATGAATAAAATTCCAATTGAAACGGATATTCAGCAGGCAGTGATGAGGTTTAGAGGACACAGCCAAGGTATGTTCATACAACAGAAACCAGTGAAGCATAGGTGCTGAACAAACACATGAGCAGGGATAAACACATTTCTTAATGAAAAAGTCAGAAAAATCCTGCCATGTGCAGCACTTTCATCATCATCTCCATGGGCTTCTAAAAGGACTGAACCCTGGCAGCAGGACTGGATGTTGGATCACTGTGGTATTTTGGGGTTCCCCAGATGGAGGAGGAATGATGTATCTGACTCTAGGTTCTTAGAAGGCTAATTTATTATTATATTATATTATATTAAAGAATACTATACTAAAACTATACTAAAGAGTAGAGAAAAGACACTAATGAAAACTTGTGACTCTTTCCAGGCCCTTGACACAGTGGACTGTGATTGTTCATTAAGTCAAAACAATTTTATTATTTTAAATACTATATTATATTATATTAATGATATCTATTCTATTCTATTCTATTCTATTCTATTCTATTCTATTCTATTCTATTCTATTCTATTCTATTCTATTCTATTCTATTCCATTCTATTCCATTCTATTCTATTCTATTCTATCATACTATACTATACTAAAGAGTAGAGAAAAGACACTAATGAAATCTTGTGACTCTTTCCAGGCCCTTGACACAGTTGGACTGTGATTGTTCATTAAGTCAAAACAATTTTATGATTTTAAATATTATGTTATGTTATGTTATGTTATGTTATGTTATGTTATGTTATGTTATGTTATGTTATGTTATGTTATGTTATGTTATGTTATGTTATCTATACTAAAGAGTAAAGATACTAATGAAAAACTTGTGACTCTTTCCAGAGCCTCTACACAGCCTGACTGTGATTGGTCATTAAGTCAAAACAATTCACATGAAACCAATGAAACAATGACCAGTTGGTAGACAATGTCCAAATCACATTGCAAAGCAGCAAAACACAGGAGAAGCAAATGAGATAATATTGTTTTCATTTTTCTCTGAGCCTTCTCAGTTTCCCAGGAGAAGAAATCCTGGCAAAGGGATTTTTTTCAGAAAATATGATGGGGACAGCAAACACTGCTCTGCTCAGGTGAATGATGAACCATGAACAGGTTTCTCATACCTCTCCCCACACCTGCTCCTCCCCACCCTCACTCTTTGTCAAACCATCCTGCTTGGAGATGGGCACGAAGGAGGGGATTCAAGCCCAGCTGACATTTAAATGTGCTGGAAAATGTTGGTGGCTTTTTTTCTACCTCTTCCCTTTTTCTAATTTGGTGACCCTCCAATGTTTTTCCCTGCAATATTTCATCCAGACAGGTTTGGCTTTATTACAGCCTCAGGCATCCATGCATGCAGGTGTTCCTAAGTAATCCTTGGAAGTACCAAGCATGAGCATTAAGGTTTTGCCTCAGGTGAATTTGAGGAATATTTGAATTGGGCAAGAAACAGGTATTTTTTGTGAACACAGTAATGTAAAATATCCATAAACTATAAAAATGTGCTGGAGCACGCAGGGTGCAGGTTTTTCCAACCCAAGCCTATAAATGAGGTACCTACAATTTTTCTAGAAAAAAAAAATAAGACTAAGCAAACCTTTGCCAGCCTGAAATGTGTTTCAAGGGGGTTGGTAAAGAAAAAAAAAAAAAAAGAAAAAAACTGAGCAAAAAATGGTAATTACAGGAAAAATGCCAAAAGCCAGATATCTATGAAAAGTAGCCTTGCAGGTTAGCACAGGAATCAATTGTTAGCACCTCCTGCCCAGGCACATATTGATAAATTGGAGGTAAAGGATAAATTTGCTATAAAGACAAGCAGAAAAATGATTAGTAGGAAGAAGGGACTGACAGCTGAGAGAAGAGCAGAATTAATGAGGTAGAGCTTGGCTAAAGGAGAGCTCAGGAAAGGGGCATAAATCTGCCTGTCTGTAAGCTGAATACCAAACCAATACCAAAGGCAGGGTTCTTTGGGTCAGATCATAGCAAAATTGGGGGATCTGGGAAGGAAAATGGGGAAAAGAATTGACTAGAAAATGCATGTGGAAGGTGGAAATGAAGATTCTCATCCATTTTGATTGCCTCTGATCTGTATCAGACCCCTTGCTCCAAAGTGCTGCATTTGAAACCTCTCAGTTCACTGTTTTTAAATGCCATGTTTTGACTTTATCCCATTTCAAATGATGCTTTGAGATTTCATGTTGTTACACTTTACTGTTTACAAAACACTTTTGTGTTTTTGAGCTGTTTTGTTTGACCTGAAACATTTCATGGAGAAGGGCTTTTTTATATGGTAAGAAAAACCAAATGTGTTTCCTTTCCAATCAACCTTGAATAATTCCCCTCCCCTCAGTTTGGCAACAAAACAAAACAAAAAAAATCAATTATTCACAGAACTCTACTCCTGAGGGCACAATTAAGAATAATTGGAAGAAATTAAGCAAGAGAGAATGCTGGTTTCAATAGTAGGGGCAGCTTTTCCCCTGGTGAGAAGTACAGGCTTGATCCTGAAAGTCACCGAGTGTTGCTTGTGAGATTCTCAGTGTCATTCCAGCATCCCATGGGAGCTGCCAGCAGTGTTGGGGCACTATTAAACACCCTGAGAGCACAGTTTAAAATAAAAACTGCTCATAACTGTTTGGAAATTCTCTTTGGGCCACCAGGCATCCAGGTTGTGTTGTCCAAAAAAAGGGAGGTGACAACCCAAAATCATCTCACTTACTGTCTCTATCTTGTACCACTGCTCTGGGCAGCAGCTTGTTTGACACAACCTATGCAGGGCTCTAAGTTCTTTTTTTGCAGAATCATTGCTGTAACAATTCAGGCAGAATTTTGGATAGGTGTAAAAGAGTATTTGTATTTGAGGAGCTTCAGGGTGGGAGGGGCGCAGGGGGACTGGGGTCAGATTGTAATTAAAGCATAGAACTGTGGTACAGCATATATATGTCTAACAGCAGCAGTATATATAGCATAAAACTGCAATTAATCCATCTAACTCCAACCACTGGGGATTGGAACAATGGCAACTGTTGGGACCCTCCTTTGGGGCTGGAACTCAGTGAACTTTAAGGAGCTTTCCAACCTAAAGCATTCCATGATGCCATGACACACTTTGACCTCTACACGTCATGGTTACATGAGTTTTACATCTATTTTCCCTTTCCTTTCCTTTCCTTTCCTTTCCTTTCCTTTCCTTTCCTTTCCTTTCCTTTCCTTTCCTTTCCTTTCCTTTCCTTTCCTTTCCTTTCCTTTCCTTTCCTTTCCTTTCCTTTCCTTTCCTTTCCTTTCCTTTCCTTTCCTTTCCTTTCCTTTCCTTCTTTCCTTTCCTTTCCTTTCCTTTCCTTTCCTTTCCTTTCCTTTCCTTTCCTTTCCTTTCCTTTCCTTTTCCTTTCCTTTCCTTTCCTTTCCTTTCCTTTCCTTTCCTTTCCTTTCCTTTCCTTTCCTTTCCTTTCCTTTCCTTTCCTTTCCTCCCACTTTCACTCTTCCCCTTATCCAAAATCCACCCCTGTGTGTTTATACTGGAAGATAAGGGACTACCTCATAAAAATTTCCATGCCAAGTGTGTGATTTACTGATAAAACTTTGAATTTTTGCAGACCTTCTGAGTATTGTTGCTCATTTTCAACCCTGGGCATGTGCAAATCTTGGCTGCTCCCTTCCCCTTAGGGTTGGGACACCACAGGAGGGTGTATTGATATTTTGTAGGGTTTTGTTTTTAGCTGGGAAGCTGTGCAATATAAAGGTGAGCATTTTAGGAAAGACTGCTACATTTAGCACCAGGTTTTCCAGGCAGAGCAGTAACATAAAGAACAAAATTGAGGTTCTGTGCCAAGACCCATTTTCCAGATACGGTTCTGATTGGCATTAATTACATTTACAGCCTTTACCAAGGGAATCTCATGGAAGGTTTTCCATTATTTTGTGTGGGAGTGACAGATGCAGGGTGTCCAGCCTCACTCAATATTATCTCCCACATTGTCCCTCCATCTCCTGCAGTTCCAGTGCAGTGAAATGATTTATTAACATTCACAGCAACTCATCAGCTGCTCCTCAGCCAGATCCATCAGAGTCTCCTGAAAGTTGGCTGATCATGAAAAGGGGGGACTTTGGTAGGTTTGGTTCTTTATTCCTTGATTTATTAAACCACTTATAAACAGTGTTTTCATCACTAAAAATACAGAATGGCCTCTTGGAATTTTCCAGGGTGGAAGTGTTTGGGGAGCATTCTTGATATTCTGTGATATTGCTCATAGTGGTTACCTCTGTCTCTTGCTAAGGTTTCTACTACTAATAAGAATTCTTTTTGCTCTAAATATATCTAAAATTGTCTGTGGCACTGCTTACAATGATTTTTACCCTCCTGTCATCAGCTTCTCTTGTCAGTTAATCTCAGAATTGCTTGGTCATAGAAGTTTCCCTCATTTCTTAAATTTTTCAGTTTTCCTCATTTTTATTTTGATTTTATTTTTTGTTTGTTGGTTTTTTTTTCCTATTCCCGCTTTTCATTCTCTCACTGAGATGAGTGTTCAGTTTATTCCTATTTCATCTTGACTTGGTGGATTTTTTGGACTTTGAGTCTATATGCTAAAAGAAAACCTGATTTTTCCATCTCTGTTTTTTTATTCCTGCCTCTGTTGGCTCATCATTTTCTTCAGCACTGGGAAATCACCCTGTTGAATGACCAAGTGAAAATGTTGCTGCTTAGGCCTGTCCTCTATTTATCCTGCACATAATCAGGTTGTGACCACTGGTGCCTTAGCAACCATCATTTTCTAGTCCAGTGATTAATTCAGTTTCAGTCATCACATCTAGATCCCCAAAAGAGTTATCTTGCATTCTGTGTGGCACATTTTCTTTGAAAATTCAGGGTATTCTGGTGAAAGCAGGCTGGATGATATTAAATTAACAGCAGAGGAGCAGACAGCAAGAAAGAAACTCACATTATGTTTAAATCAGCACTTCACAGAGAAAAATAAAAATGGGGAGCAATGGGGAGGTTTGAAGCTCTCACAAAGGGTGCTTAGAATGGGGGCCAAGCAACCCAGCAGAAATACAGCAAAAATAAATCAAATCTTCTTCTCAACTGGCCCACACATCAGTTCAGGGAGGTGCACAAAAACACTTTAGCAAGTGAGACTTATTCAATAAAGATGGTCCCAAAACAGCTGGAAAGCCTTTTGAGTTCAGCAAGCTACTGGGATGTAAATGTGTATTTATTTGGTCTGCCTCTAAGTATTTCCAAAGAGCAAACATTTAAGAGTCCATTCTAAGACAAAATCCATCTGTTTCTCCAACAGTTTTAAAGAACAGTTTACTTTCTCTAAAATTAACTTGTCTGACACATTGTCATGCTTGGTTACCACAGCAACAGCAGCAACAGCCATGACACAGGATATTAATTTCATCTGAATTTTTACCACCTAACTTTTTGCTTGTATGTGTGTAGATGTGTGTGTATGCAATTCAAAGTTCTGCACCAAGCTCCCAGCCAGCTGAAAATGCCCTTTTTTTGCAGACAGGCCTCAATAAAAACACCCATACCAATATCTCAGTCCTGAGATTTCCTTTTTTATCTAGATGCAACCAGCAGTGTTCTCAGTTCTCTATAAACAAAATATGCAAGGATTTTTCCTGCTGAACCCCCAGATTCCCTGGGTTTCACACCCCATTCCTGATACCCCCAGAGCACTTTGAGCAAGAGCAGGGGGCTGAGGAGGTGGGAAAATATTTTTGTGACACCACAGCAGCACAGATTGGACCTAAGGGCATTTTTACCATTTTCCCATTTCCCGCTTTCCCCATTGGAAAATTTCAAAATGGAATTAGTTCTAATGGCGTCTGATTTATAACAGGAGCTCAGAGGCTTTAACCATTGTACCATCACCATTATAACAGTGCAGGGAAACTGTGGATTTCAACAATCTGCCTTAAAAATATGTGTGAGATCTTTCCTTGTCCTCCCTTCCCCCTGTAAATTCACCATCTGCCATCCACAGCACAGCAAACCCAGACTGAGCTTCTCCTGGTCATTTTACAGAGCTGGGAATTGCAATGCAGGCAAAGCAGGGGGGAAAAAAATCTGCCATCATTTGTAAAACCTTGTAAAGGTGAGCTTAAAATTGCATTTAAGATGACAGAGAAGTAAAGGGTATATTCAGCTTTGATCTTTCAAAGCTGTCAATCTGTTGGGTGGCCATAGAAAGCCTCAACCCGCGAGAACAGGAGTTAAAAAGAAAAAAATCAATAAGAAGAAATTATGCTGGCAGTATCAGAATAGATAATTATTTGAAAGATCACTTCCTTGCCCAGGAAAAGTGCAAACCAAAGGAAGAATGACTTGGGCAACCTGCCCACCACAGGAGAAGTGAGGAGACCTGGAAAAGCTCCTTAGATCCCATGAAACACCATCCATCAAACCCTGGAGAGCCTGTCAGGAAAAGGGGTTGTGAATTAATACCTTGTGCATAATTTACAGAGTGACATTAAACACATGCTTTTATAGCTTGCATATTCTAATGGATGTTTCTTCCTAAGTCATGTGTATTTGTTGTGAGTTGAATCGATTTTTATCATCATGTTAATGCAGGCTACCAAAATGAAAAAGTAAAAGAAAAAAAAAGTTGTTTTGCTCCACTTACTCAACAAACCTCTATCTGCAACAAAATTACTGAAAAACCCCACCCTCCGAGCGGGTTTATCCTCTTTTCCAGCCCTTTGTGCTCCGTGAATGATGCCCAGGAGGAAGATTGGTGTTAGACATCAACTGGGACACCCCCAAAATGCAGAACAAGTGTAAAACGGAATAAATCCTGTTCTTATAGCGAGCTGACACAAGAGGGTGGTAGAAGCATGTCCGGAAACCTTTTGGCTGTCATGGAAACATCTGAGGCTGGGGAGCTGCGGCTCCGATGAGCATCCATGGATTTGTACCTGCTACAGGGCTCAGAGGCACCCTGAGCTCTCCATCAGCATCCCAGGTGGGAGGAGAGATGGGAGTCGGGATGTTGGGAAGGATGAAAGTTTGACAAGAAAGACTCACAGATATGTATCCTTAGCAGAAGGATTTTTGAATGTAGAATCTGAAGAAGGAATAGAGATGGAAGCAAGTTTTGATCTAGAAGAAAAGAATTGCTGAGCCAGTCTCACTGGATAACCAAGGAGGCAAAAGGGTGTGTTAGTTAGAAGGGGTTTTGTGACTTAGAGCAAAGGATAAACCCACCCCAAACAAGAAGATGTTTTTACCAAGCAGAAAGAGAGCACAGGCAAACAAGTCAGCAAAGGGTGCAAGTAGAAAAAACTCTCAGAATTTTCCACTGCAAGAAAGCTGAAAAACAACTTCTCGCTTAAACTGTAATGTACTGACTTTTAGTGATTGGAGAACAGTAACATGGATATGGTAATTACAGTAGTTGTGGTAGGCTAGAGATAAAAGTTAAGGTATAGATTGGTTCTACTGTATGAAGATGCTCAGCAAAGAAAAGTCTATAATGCATTGTAACCTAAACTCAGGGTCTGCAGGGCTGCCTGCAGCTGGAGCTGACAGCTGTGGGCACAGCTCTGTCACCCATGACCCTGGACTGCTGTGACACCTTGGATGTGATAAACTGCATTTTGGAGAGCCCCTGGAGTCCCACATCCCACATTTAGGCTCTTACAATGCACAAAGCACACACCAAACAGTCTCCTTCAGGGAGGAAGGGATGATGCTCTGCCTGAGTGGGGACCAGGCAGAGCAGAGCAAACCACCAGGTAATGAATAAAAAGGAAAAAGAAGCACAGACAAGGTGTTACACATGGGATGCATCACTTGTAGGAGGTGGAGCACTCCCTTAAAATGAGGGATGTGCACTTCCAGCTGCAGGTGGGTGGGAAGGATCTCCCTGGGATGCTCAGCCAGCACTAAATGACAATTTGGGTGCTCTCTGCCACTGGGGCTGGCAATACCCATGGTTCTTGCTCCAAAATATCCATTTGGTCCCTCCTGAAACCAGACTAGAGCAAGACCAGGAGTTCAAATGTCCCAGGCAGCTGCTGTTACAGCTGGATGGCCTGAGTGCCTTTCCCTGCTCCAGGAACCAGAGAGAACTTGTTTGTTAACATCTCCTACATCCCAGCTGGGCTGAGAGCCTTGCTTTGAAATGCTGTCCAGTTCCCCTTGAAATTAAATATTGTCCTTTCAAAGCCCAGTTGTGGGCACAAGACTTTTCCTGTACTGTGAATGGTGGGTGCCTTATGCCAGGGAGGTAATTCTTGGATGTCCCAAAGGATGTCACATTGCCACTGGAGACAGAAACAATGTTGGGTCACCTCAAATTGTGCTGAATTTTAATATAGCAGGGAATTTTAATATATAAGGGAGAGGTTGGGTGCTGGGGTTAAAGTGTGTAGTCAGTGCTGTTTTCCTAAAAAAACAAATTCTGCTTGATCTGTGTGAGGAAAGGCTGGCAGAAGGGAGCACAATTCCACTGCTGACAGCAGAACTCTCCTGTTCTGCACAGTCTGGGATGAGCCCATCAACCTTTCCCACATCCCAAATCAGAAGAACATTTCAAAATGCAGTTGTAATTTTATACTTGAGAACTTTTTCCAGCTGGATGCCTGTCTCCATAGTTTTCTCTTCTCAACTTAAGCAGTAGAAGAGCTGCAAATCGATTTTATCAGGATTTAATTAAATTTGTGCTGTGACCTGCAATGCAGTGTAATCCACATGAGTGAAATCTCTGATTGCTGAGCATGGACATGAAGGTTTGTTATTGGGACCTTCTTGCAATCAACAGGGCCCAGCCTGAATTTCTAATTTATTCAGGATAGTCCTGGGCAGATGAAATTACTTCTCTGCCTGCAGCCTGTCCACTTCAACCTGAGCACATGAGGCAGATTAATGTATTCAGAATAATGTAACATTATAATAATATAAATAATTCAGAATAATGTAATAATGTATTCAGAACCCCAAAAAATCTGCACCAACCTTAGAGTTCAGACTGGGACTCCCAAAGGAATTCTTCAGTGTCAGGACAAATACCAACATTACTCTCCATGGCAGCATCTCCTTTCCCTCTGAAAACTCAGGGACAAATCAACGGATGCTGTGAATTCTCTGGAATAGAGATTTTGATTTTGCAGTGCAAGCCATTGACTCCTGACTATTTGCAACAGTAATTAGCTTAATTACCATCACTGGAGCATTAAGCAGACACTCTAAATGTCAACATAGGGATTTAAAAAAAAAAATTGCATTATAACTGTATTCAAACATGACAGGCATTCAGCACAATTCACCTTGATGTGAAGGCAGCAGTCAGTCTGATTTCAATGCCAAACTCACTGAATTCTTGTCCTTACACTTTTTTCTTTTCACTTATTTTTCAGAACTCAGTCCAGTGCACAATTGTCTGCATTTCCTTTGGGAGGAAGCTTCATTTCCAGAGGGGGAAAAGGAGATTCTAATCACTGTGCTCACCCTGGAGTGCTGAGGATATTTCCAACCCCCTGAGCCACTGGAGACATTTCGCAGCTTGGAAAGCAAGGCTGGGGCCCTGGGGTGGATTCCATCATTTTTGGGAAGGTTTGTAGGGTCCAGGAAAAGGCTTTTCCAGCCTGAACACTTCTGGGATTTTGTAAATCCATGTGGGATTCAGCTGCCCCTGGCTTACACAGCTCACTGAAACTTTCATCAAGGGTGCAGTTTAAATTTTAGTGCCAAATTAAATTTAAATTTAGTTTATTAATTAATTGAATTTAGTGCCAAAGTCAGCACCAGGATTTTTAGGGTCACTGGAGATGGATGGGCACCTCCTGGCAGGGAAGGGTTGTTTAATCCTAAAGTTTTTTCCATGGAGCACCTTTGGTTATGTGACAGCTACAGAAGGAACCTATATTACAATAATGTAATTTATATTGCTGGTATTCAACCAAAAAGAGAGGTATAAGAATAAGAAACTCTGCAAATGAACATGAATACATTGCGTGATTCAGTTCAATGCTTTATTAATATTCATAAATAACATTAAAATTAGTCATGGCTCATGTAGATCATTGATTTCACCCCAATCCCTACAAAGCATTTGGAATTTCCACAGCATTCCAAGGGGAAAATATGATATTGGAAAGCTAAAAGATGCTATCCAGCAGAGCTTCTACTCTTAGTCCCTGTTAACCAAAGAGAATCTGATTTAGAAAGGTGTCTATAAATTGGATACTGGCAAGGAGGTTTAAATGGTACCTAAAGCAAACATTTTCAAATTGTAATGCTGTATTATCTGCTTCAATATGGATTTCACTGCCCAGTTTCAGGCATTTCACTTTGAAAGCATTAACTGAAATGTAGAAAGACTGGTCTGAAGCATGGTTAATGAAGAATAAAAAAATTCCACTGAGTAATTCACAAACATTTTATGTACTGAATAAGGAAAAACTATTTGAGCAGAGCAAAGTGAAACAAAAAGTTTTAAAAAGTATTACATGAGAAGTCAATAAAAACACCCAGTATTTATCCACAACAGTTTAATTTTATAGAATTTTTAATCAAAATAAGCCCTTATATCATTCTGTATATAAAGCCATTGAAAATTAAAATTATATTGGGACATAAAGGTTTACCTTGATGTTGGGACTTTTTTAATCTATTTCCAGCTTGTCCCTGGAAATAGACATTGGCTAATAATTAATGCCTTTGTGCTTTAGCATCTCTAACTCTGAAATCAAAACAATGTGGTTTCTGACTTACCCATTTGAAATTTTGTTTATCGATATGTTTAAAGGATTTCAGGATCTCCATAGAGAAAAGCAAAATATTTTCACTGTCACTGTGAAAACCCCATCCTGCATGTTCCTACCTGCTTATGTGAAGTACTGCTGCAGTTTTCTTGGAAAAAAAAAATTAAAGTGTTGTCTTGGTGTAAATGGCTTTGCATGAGCAGCTGAGCACAAATTCCTGATGTTGCTTGGTTTGGCTCTGTTGTGAATACTTGAAGAGTCATCCAGGGTTTATGATCATGGAGTCATGGAATGGTTTGGGTTGGAAGGGGTCCCTTCCATGGACAGGAACACCTTCCATGATTCCAGGGTGCTCCAAGCCCTGTCCAGCCTGGCCTTGGGCACTGCCAGGGATCCAGGGGCAGCCACAGCTGCTCTGGGCACCTGTGCCAGGGCTCAGCACCCTCACAGCCAGGAATCTGTTCCCAAAATCCCATATAAACATGATTTCTTCCCAAAGCAGAAGAAAAAACATGGGGGTAATGCCTTAAAGACAGCTCCATATAAATCCACACCCCACAGGCATCCACTTGTGCTTTGCAGAAATTATTGCTGTATTCCACATAATTCCTGACAGTGGACATTCCCCACTTGTTGAGAATTACTGATGTCACTGGTATGGGCTTGAGAAAGGCTGTCAAGCCTTTTGTCAACTTTTTGTGATGAGTCTGGATCCAAAATCTGCTGAGACTCTGCATCTGTCACCTGTGAGTGATTTAATATCATTCAGTCCCTTGTTTATCAAGATCATTTCACTTCCAGGGAGCTCCTGCTTAGGGCTGGAGCATTTCTTTGCCTCAGAGATGAGCTTGGGTTAATGCTGCTCTTCATTTCTCTGCCAGCTTTGAGTGTTGGACCTGCTGATTCCTTTTTTTTTTTTTTTTTTTTTTTTGTTAAAATAAGAGCTGAGCAGGGTCTATCAGTTTTAAATGCATTAATACACTTGATGTATTAATACTCTTGATGTATAAGTGCTCTTGATGTATTAGTCTTCAGGGAAAGTGGTTTAGACAGAGGACAGAATGAATTCTTGTCTTGTTCCCACATAATTTAAGCAGTGTTTTCTATGATGATGCCTTGTGTTTGGCATTTGTGGGTGCTGTGCCCAGTTTGGGGCTTTCCAGTGCAAGGAAAAGTGGTGAACATGGTGGAGAATAGAAAAATACAAGGAAAGGTGCAAGGAATATGGTGTGCTTGGATTTGAAAGCAAGAACAAGGGGGGATCACTCAACAGACAAAGGTCTTGCTCAATCCAACCCGTTCTGTGATGCTGTGATTTTATGCAATGTGAAAAAAAGGCAAAGGTTTAACGTCTATCACAGACATATTTTATGAAAAATCTTTTCATTAGGATCTTTTCTCCTGAGAAGCTGAGAAGCTTCAGCTTCTCCATGTTTTACTGCTGTGGAATGTGATTTATACCCAGCATGTGAATTGTTTTTACTTGATGACCAACAACAGCCACCTGTGTCAAGGCTGCGAGCAGTCACAAGATTTCATTATCATTCCATTCCTTTCTATTTCTTGCTAGCTTTCTGATTAATTCCTTTCTTCTATTCTTTTAGTAAGTTTTAATATATAATTTTCTTTTAATATAATATATATCACAAAATAATAAATCAGCCTTCTGAAACATGGAGTCAAGATTCTCATCTCTTCCCTCATTCTGGGACCCCTGTGAACACCACCACAAACATAATCAAATAATATCACAAAATCATAGAATTGTTCAGGTTGAAAAAGGTCTGCAAGGTGAAGTTCCTGACCTCCAGCCCCTGCACACCCCCACCAACATCCCCTGGGAATTGCTTTCCTGTCCTGCCATTCCAAAGCTGCCTGAGACCTCTTTCCTGCTGGAAGTGGGAAGGAAATCCCTGCAGCCACCACAGCTCATCAAGTCCTCCTGTCCATCAGTGTCTACTCCCCAAAATATTGCACCAATTAGGGAAAGGGGGATCAGGAAATAAAGGCAATCCTGCCCCTTCAAACCACTTCACATCCCTCTTTGGAAAGGTGTGGCAGCATCCACCCCTCTGGCTGCAGGATTGTTGGTGGAAGAATGAGATGAGAACTGGAAAGGTGAGAATAGGGAATTTCTCTGCCAGGATTGATGTTCCTACCTCTTAGCCTGAGAACAGAGGATACACAAATACCTCATGCAACTTCCTATAAACAATATAAGTCCATCACATTGCAGTTGATATATGGGTCTCCTCGAGCCACGTCTCACCAGCTCTTGGAGATCTATTTCACACCCAAGAGAGCTCAGCTACTTTAGAAGGCATAAAATCAGCAGGATGGCATCTGAGGTAGTGCTGGAAACAAAAAGGTTTTAATTAAAAAGCAAAATAACAAACTCTTTACAGAGAAAAACCAAGCCAGGTGCAAGAGATTCTTGCTCCTATAAAACACCTCACAAAAGTGATTAGGTTTTTTGTTCTTTTTCTAGTAAATTGTTCAAGCACTTTTTGGCTTCTGTCTAATTAGCACAAGGACTTTTTGGCTTCTGTCTAATTAGCTATCTTAAAGTTTGAGGTGAAGTCCCCAAAGTCCTGTGAGATGTTTTTTCACCTTATTGACGATAGAAACTTCTGAGCTTATTTCCTTTTTAAGGACACAAAGCATAGATTTGCCATTCCATCAGCAGGGGACACATTCCTATATGCAGTCAGTGTGAAAATCTCTCCAAGAGTCACCAGCTGAGGCAGACTGGCTCACCAGCAAGGCTGTGCTCTCACCATCCTCACATTCCCATCCTGGATATTGCACAGCAGGGACACACCCAGCTGCTCCCCATGGAAATGGCTTCGATTCAATCCAAAGATCCCCAACAAAGATCACCCAGTTTCAAGGCAGGTTTTCCCCCCCACATATGTTGTTTTTATCACTACAAGAAAGGACTTTCCTTGAAAACAGCTTCTGAGCAAGGCATGTGAAATAAGTGGACTGGCACTGGGAATTCGAATCAATAAGGAGCTCTTGGATAGGGAAAAGAAATTTGTCTCTGTTCTGCTGTAGATTAGGGGAGTAAGATATTGATTTTTGCTTTCAGCACAGTATTGACCTAAGAGGGAATTGCACTTGATGACAGGGTGCAATGGGGCTCAGGCCTCTCTTTGTATGACATGCAATTTCCAGTGGGCTGTGGAATATGAATGGGAAAGTGGGCAATGATCACTAAAAAAATAAAATAAAATAAAATATCAGCAACAGAAAGATGTCTGGTAACAAATGCCATTTCTCCAGAGCATCACTCATCCTCATCCATCTGAGCAACATCCCCCTCCAGAACTAATCCTGCAATTACAGGAATGTTTGCTTAGCTAAACACAAAATGCCTCTCGAGTGCAGCAGAGGATTGCTGGGCTTATGCTTTCAGCAAAGAGAAAGTGCAGCAACTTGGCCAAGCACAATAATCTCCTGATGGATACATTCAGCAAACAATAGGCTTCTGCTTGGTGTTTGCTGTCAGCCTCAGGGCACCAGCTCCATGGGGCTGAGGCTTCAGGCTCAGAAAATTGAGATTAAATAAACTCAGCTGTGGCTTCTTATATCCATTTTCTTCCTTAATCTTGGAATACTGAGGGGAGCAGATAAATTGCTAAGGAGCTGCCTCCTTGAAGACTTTCTAGTGCCAGGAGGCCCCGAAGATTTTGGGAGAAATGAATTGTAGATATAAGACAAGAATTAGGTGATTCGACCCATGAGGAGAGAGATCACAGGGAAGGAGATAACATGGGATGGCAGAAATAAGCCACTCATGTTTTTCATGGAAATAGCTGTTGCATTTTTAGCACTTTCCATAAAAATAGGCTTTCATTTGTTTGTTTGTTTGCTCGTTTGTCATAAATAAATAATCCTTCTCGTTTTTTTACCTTTTTCCTACAAAAGCAAGTTTTGGCACAGTTTTGAAATGCTGCTCTCATCTCTCCACAAAGTTTGTGGTGTGTTATGCTCTTATTCCATTGAAAAACACAGGGAAAATCGAGGCAAAAATGGATAGATTTGGTATTTCTAAGGTATCACCAATACAAGTCTGGTACAACAGATTTGGTATTTCTAAAGTACCACCAACACAGCATTGGCAAACACCTATTGTATGAAACAGGGAAAAAAATTAAAAGCTCATTAGTTCCTTTTGTTTTGTGGAAGTGTTTAGGAAAATGAAGCAGTTAAAGGATGAAATATATGCACAACCATCTCCCACAAAGCAGACAAATCTCTTCTCTCTGGCAGGAATCCCTGGACAGAATTTTACCACATGGAGTTATAGAATCATGGAATCATTAAAGTTGGAAATGACCCTTGGGATCAAGTCCAAGTGTCTGTTTAATATAACCACCAAACATCTCCTGGGTTTGTTTCTAGGTGTAAATGTTGTGTTCAGGCTCAGGCAGGAAGGCTTTCCTTTTTCCACCTTTTACCTGCTCTTCAAGACATCTCCTGAATACATCAGATCTCAATTTCTTTCTTGTATCTGCGGAAATTTCCTTTGGGGCCTCTCCACCTTGACCATGGTACCTTTGCCCTCCATCAGAAACCATGGCAGAGCTTCCTGAGAGATCTTTTCCTG